>NC_041380.1:354526202-354534258 GCF_002162155.2 Triticum dicoccoides
ATATGTTGAGATCGAAGCCAAACCAAATGTGAAGACATTGCAAGGTAACGCCATGAGTGAAACACTTCAAAATAGAACATTTGGTGGTGGCGTTACCCACCGTATAGGAAGTATTAGACCCAGACACGGCGCACAATTATCGTGGCGCTCCGAAGTCAAATTCCACATTAATGTATTCACACTTAGAATGTATGTCTTCATTGATTGAAGATATACTTTACTTCGTGTGTTGCACATCTAAGTCATCAATATGCATAAGGGTTAGGATGTGTGCCTGATCACAGGACATTTGAGGATTCCAGGATATTTAGCTCACACCGTAACTTGCAAAATCTCTTCTCATCCAAGGGCTTGGTGAAGATATCTGCCAATTGATCTTCAGTGCTGACGTGTATGATATCAATATCTTCCTTCACAACATGATCTCTGAGAAAGTGCTGACGAATTTCAATGTGCTTTGTCTTCGAGTGCTGAACTGGGTTGTTGGCGATCTTGATGGCGCTTTCGTTGTCGCAGTAAAGTGGCACTTGCTTCAGATGAATGCCATAGTCCTTGAGTGTTTGCTTCATCTACAGAAGCTGAGCGCAGCAAGATCCAGCAGCAATATATTCAGATTCAGCAGTGGAGAGAGATACACAGTTCTGCTTCTTTGAAGACCAACATACAAGTGATCGTCCCAGAAAGTGACATGTGCCTGATGTAGACTTGCGATCAACTTTGTCACCAGCATAATCAGCATCCGAGAATCCAACCAGATCAAACTCTGAGCCCTTTGGATACCATAATCCTAGAGTTGGGGTGTGAGCCAAATATCGAAGAATTCGCTTCACAGCTAAGTGATGCGACTCCTTTGGTGCCGCTTGAAATCGAGCACACATGCAAACACTAAGCATAATATCTGGCCTAGATGCACATAGATAAAGTAAAGAACCAATCATGGAGCGGTATACCTTTTGATCGAACTCTTTACCATTATCGTCGGGACCCAGATGATGTTTGGCTGGCATTGGTGTTGTGAAGCCTTTGCAGTCTTGCATACCGAACTTCTTCAGGCAATCTTTGAGATACTTCTCTTGAGATATGAAGATGCCGTTGCGCTGTTGTCGTATTTGAAGACCGAGGAAGAACTTCAGATCTCCCATCATGGACATCTGATATTGCTCTTGCATCATATATCCAAACTCTTCACTGTACTTCTGATTGGTGCAGCCGAAGATAATGTCATCCACATATATTTGGCACACAAACAGTTCACCATCATATGTCTTCGTGAAGAGAGTGGGGTCTAGGGAACCAGGTATGAAGCCTTTGCTCTTCAGGAAGTATTTGAGTGTGTCATACCAGGCCCGAGGAGCTTGTTTGAGGCCATACAGTGCCTTGTTGAGCTTGTATACCATGTCAGGATGTTTTGGATCTTCAAATCCAGGCGGTTGTGCAACATACACTTCTTCTTCAATCTTGCCATTGAGAAAAGCACTCTTCACATCCATTTGATATAGAAGTATGTTGTGATGATTTGCATAGGCCGGCAGTATGCGTATGGCTTCAAGTATAGCCACAGGAGCAAATGTTTCATCGAAGTCAATGCCTTCCACTTGAGTATATCCTTGAGCAACGAGACGAGCTTTGTTTCTGACAACTTGACCATGCTCATCTTGCTTGTTGCGGTATATCCATTTGGTTCCTATTATATTGTGCTTCCGTGGATCAGGACGCTTAACTAGTTCCCATACATTATTCAGCTCAAACTGTTGAAGCTCTTCTTGCATAGCTTGAATCCATTCAGGTTCCATGAAGGCTTCTTCAACTTTCTTGGGTTTTGTTATTGAGACGAATGCGAAGTGCCCATAGAAATTTGCTAGCTGAGTTGCCCTTGAACGAGTGAGTGGACCGGGTGCATTGATGCTATCAATTATTTTTTCAACCTGCACTTCATTGGCAACGCGAGGATGTACAGGGCAAAGACTTTGCTCTTGCTGATCATTGTTGTTGTTAGAAGGAATGTCTTCAGGCTGAGCATTGTCTTCATATTGATCAGGTGCTGAGATGATAAGTTTTTCTTCAGGATGAGCTTCAGAAGGTATAATTTCTCCAGTTCCCATTAGCTTGATTGATTCACTGGATGGAACTTCATCTAGCACATTTGGCAGTTGCTCTCTTTGTGAACCATTGGTCTCATCGAACCGCACATCCACTGTTTCAACCACTTTGTAATGAAAGAGATTGAAGACTCTGTAGGAGTGCGAATCCTTTCCATATCCAAGCATAAAACCCTCATGTGCTTTTGGTGCAAACTTTGAGGCGTGATGTGGGTCCTTGATCCAGCACCTTGCGCCAAATACTCTGAAGTAACTGACATTTGGCTTCTTGCCAGTAAGGAGCTCATAAGATGTCTTGTTCAGAAGCTTGTGAAGATAAACACGATTGATCGTATGGCATGCAGTATCAATGGCTTCAGGCCAGAATTTTCTTGGGGTCTTGTATTCATCTAGCATCGTTCTGGCCATCTCAATGAGTGTTCTGTTCTTGCATTCGATGACGCCATTCTGCTGTGCGTGTACGGGGCTGAGAATTCATGTGTGATGCCCAAGGTATCAAGATATGTATCAAGGCCAGTGTTCTTGAATTCAGTGCCATTGTCACTTCTGATGTGCTTTATCTTGGCGCCATAATTGTTCATAGATCGATTTGCGAAGTGTGTGAAGACATCCTGCACTTCAGTCTTGTAAAGGGTTATGTGCACCCAAGTGTATTTAGAGTAATCATCAACAATAACGAAGCCATAGAGGCATGCAGTAGTAGTAAGAGTTGAGTAATGAGTGGGACCGAAAAGATCCATGTGAAGCAGTTCGAAGGGTCGAGTAGTGGTCATGATTGTCTTTGAAGGATGTTTGGCCCTCGTCATCTTCCCTGCTTCACAGGCACCGCATAAGTGGTCTTTGTTGTACTTGACGCCCTCGATGCCTATGACATGCTTCTTCTTCGCAAGGGTGTGAAGGTTCCTCATGCTAGCATGCCCAAGCCTCCGATGCCAGAGCCAGCATTCTGAAGCTTTTGCTAGAAGACATACGGCAAGCTGTGGTCCTGCTAAGAAATCTACTACGTATAGATCATCTTTTCGATACCCTTCAAACACTAGAGACTTGTCAGATTCCATTAGTACAAGGCAATGATATTTTCCAAATATTATGATCATGTTCAAATCGCAAAGCATTGAGACAGACATTAAGTTGAAGCCAAGGGATTCAAAAGCATGACTTTGTCCATGTGTTGATCCCTTGAGATTGCAACTCTACCTAGACCCAATACCTTACTTTTACCAGTGTCAGCAAATGTGATGTGGCTCTTGTCGGATGGACATAAGGTTGAGTCCATAAGAAGACTTCTTTTGCCAGTCATGTGATTTGTACACCCACTATCAATAATCCATTCTGAAGACACTGGTGTCATACCCTACAGTGCAGTTAGGGGGATAGGCTTCACCAAGAGCATTGTGAAGCAAAAACATTTGACGAACCAATGGGTTATGAAAGCTTAGATCCAGATTAGGACTAATAGGGAGAGTAGCAAGCGATTCAGGAATGAAGTACATAGTAAGACCATTCGGGCATTTGATCTTGCGCCCTACAAGATGTTTAAGGTCCCCAGCAATGGCGTCAGGCGAGTTTGGTTTTCTGCTGGAGACCTTTCCCTACCAAAGAGAGTT
This sequence comes from Triticum dicoccoides, assembly GCF_002162155.2. Classification (NCBI taxonomy): domain Eukaryota; kingdom Viridiplantae; phylum Streptophyta; class Magnoliopsida; order Poales; family Poaceae; genus Triticum; species Triticum dicoccoides. Next base: position 354,529,909 of record NC_041380.1, read on the forward strand.
AAGCTTTCTTAGCCACCCACATCGTCAAGGATGGCTGAGAAGCAATAAGTCTAAGTGCAGCATCTGAGAATTTTGGCTTTGGAGCCCTAGCAAACAGTCTTGCAGGCGGACAATAGTACTCATAAGAATAAGCAGAATAGTTCTTGATCTTATGAACATGGCGGTTTGATGAACCGCTCTCATATTCATATGCCTGAGTATGGTTTCCCTGCAAAAGATTTGCGTTAGTGCGACTCAAGTGAGTCCTCTGTCTGTATGAAGCCTTTGGACCGTATGAAGCCTTTGGTATGAGGTTTGTCTTCTTCACGTGAGGTGTCATGATGACATTCACAGGAAGATTCTCCAGACACCTTTTCGGAACCCAGATCTTCTTCATAGGCGGTCCATTCCTGCAGTTAGTACCAATGTACCTGGCAAACACTTCACCATTCTGATTCTTAAACAGTATATAGTTTGCATCAAAGGATTCATCAATGATAATGGGGTTAGCACAAGTGAAGCTAGATAGATTGGATGGGTCTGCTGAAGGTTCCTTTGCAGCAACCCACATGGTTTTGGGGTACTGCTCAGGTTTCCAGTAAGAGCCATCAGCATTCATTTTCCTTACGAACCCAACACCCTCTTTCCTCGGGTCTCAGTTCAGTATCTGCTTTTTGAGGACATCACATAGTGTCTGATGCCCTTTAAGACTTTTGTACATCCCTGTTTCAAGCAATGTCTTCAACCTAGCATTCTCATCAGCAATAGCAGTGGTATCCTCAACAGAGGGGTTAGTTACCACATCAACAGTTGAAGATATTGCAACAGTAGTAGCAGTAGAACATTCAGCAACAGAAGTAGCATTATCACGCTCAATGCATTTAAGACATGGTGGTTCAAATCCTTCCTGAGCGGGACTGATCTGTTTGGAGTGAAGTGACTCATTTTCCTTTTGAAGATCTTCATGAACTGCTCTCAATTTCTCAAGATCTTGCTTCCTTTGAAGATAATCATAGGAAAGCTTTTCATGAGTTGTTGAGAGAGTTTCATGACGACTTTCAAGTTCCTGATACTTAATGTGAAGATTTTTTATGTCTTCAATTAAGGATTCAGATTGAGTCATTTCAGCACCTAACAGATCATCGCTTCTGTCTAACAGTTTTTGAATATGTTTCATAGCTTTCTGCTATTTAGTTGCAATTTTAGCAAGTGTTTTGTAGCTGGGTTTTGAATCACAATCAGAGTCATCGTCACTAGATGTTTGATAGTGAGTAGTGCGTGTGTTTACCTTAGCACCGCGTGCCATGAAGCAGTAGGTAGAAGCGGAGTAGTCCTGGTCAATTGCATCGGTGTCGGTGATGAGGTCATTGTCTTCAGTATTGAAGATGGACTCGGCAACGCATGCTGTAGCCAGACTTGCGACGCCTGAATCGGACTCCTCCTCAGACTCCACCTCCGCCTCCTCAGAAGCGGACTCCTCCTCTGAGTCCATTTCCTTGCCAACAAATGCACGTGCCTTGCCAGATGAGCTCTTCTTGTGTTATGAAGACTTTGAGGAAGACTTGGACGAAGACTTTGAGTATTTCTTCTTCTTCTTGTCGTCAGAGTCATATTCCTTGCTCTTCTTCTTCTTTTTATTCTCATTGTCCTATTGTGGACACTCAGAGATGAAGTGGCCAGGTTTCTTACACTTGTGACATGTTTTCTTCTTGTAGTTGTGAGCAGAAGCTTCATCATTCCTTGAGCTTGATCGGGAAGACTTTCTGAAGCCTTTCTTCTTGGTGAATTTTTGGAACTTCTTCACAAGCATAGCAAGTTCTCTTCCAATGTCTTCAGGATCATCAGAACTGCTGTCAGATTCTTCTTCAGATGAGGAGACAGCTTTTGCCTTCAAGGCACGAGTTCACCCATAGTTTGGACCGTAGATATCTCTTTTCTCAGAAAGCTGAAACTCATGTGTGTTGAGCCTCTCAAGTATGTCAGATGGACCGAGTGTCTTGAAACCAGGACGTTCTTGAATCATCAGGGCTAGGATGTCAAACGAACTATCAAGTGATCTCAGTAGTGTCTTGGCGACTTCATGTTTGGTGATCTCAGTAGCACCGAGGGCTTGAAGCTCATTTGTGATGTCAGTGAGTCGGTCAAAAGTGTGCTGGACATTCTCATTGTCATTTCGCTTGAAGTGGTTGAAGAGGTTGCGAAGGACACTGATTCTCTGATCTCTCTGGGTTGAGATGCCTTCATTGACCTTGGAGAGCCAGTCCCAGACCAGCTTAGATGTCTTCAAAGCACTCACACGGCCATATTGTCCTTTGGTCAGGTGACACAGATGATATTCTTGGCAGTAGAGTCCAGTTGAACAAATTTCTTGACATCAGCAGCAGTGACACCTTCTCCAGCCTTGGGAACGCCGTTTTCGACGACATACCATAGATCGACATCAATGGCTTCAATATGCATGCGCATCTTATTCTTCCAGTAGGGATATTCAGTTCCATCGAAGACGGGGCATGCAGCAGAGACTTTAATTATCCCTGCAGTCGACATAGATAAAACTCCAGGTGGTTAAACCGAATCACACAGAACAAGGGAGCACCTTGCTCTGATACCAATTGAAAGTGCGTTATATCGACTAGAGGGGGGGTGAATAGGAGATTTTTATGAAAGTGTTCAAGACATGGAAGTTATGAAGACAAACGATAGAAATAAACCTATTACCATGCAGCGGAAGGTAGACTACACTAGACAAGCCATAGTCAAGTATTCAATGAAGTGAAAGCACAATGACTTAATAGCAGCAATGTAGTAAGGATCAGGTAGGAAGATATTATGAAGCCATACAGAACATGCAGTCACTCAGTGAAGACAAAAGATAGTGCAAACATACAATGACTTCACAAGGAGCAACAGTAAGTAAAGGGAAGGGAAGATGAAACCAGTGACTCGTTGAAGACAATGATTTGTTGGACCAGTTCCAGTTGCTGTGACAACTGTACGTCTGGTTGGGGCGGCTAGGTATTTAAACCTTAGGACACCCAGTCCTGAACACGCAGCTCAGGACACCCAGTCCTCACCGTAATCCCCTTGAGCTAAGGTCACACAGACCTCGCCCAATCACTCTGGTTAGTCTTCAAGGTAGACTCCCAAACCTTCACAGACTTCGTTCACCGGCAATCCACAATGTCTCTTGGATGCTCAGAACGCGACGCCTAACCGGCTAGAGGGTGCACAGTCCTCAAGTGTAATAAGTCTTTAGATCACACAGACAAGAAGACTTAAGTGATGCCCAATTCTCTCTGGCTCTGGGTGGTTAGGGCTTTATCCTCGCAAGGAATTCACTCTCAAAGGCTTCGAGGTGGGTTGCTCTCAAATGACAAAAGCCGTACTCTCAATCTGAGCAGCCAACCATTTATGGTTGTGGGGGGTGGGCTATTTATAGCCACTTGCCAACCCGACCTGATTTGTCCGAAATGACCCTGGGTCACTAAGGAACTGACACGTGTTCCAACGGTCAGATTTCAAACTCACATGACAACTTTACTTGGGCTACAAGCAAAGCTGACTTGTCCGACTCTGGACAAGATTCGCTCTCATAGTCTTCACTCGAAGACATAGGTTTTTGGTTAGGCATCACTTCAGTCAGTCTGACTGGTTCTCTTGGACCCCACTTAACAGTACGGTGGTTCCTATGACTCAACACAAAAGAAAAAGAACTACGAAAGATCTAAGTCTTCGAGCTCCATAGGCTTCATGTGGTGTCTTCTCTTGTCATAGTCTTCAATGTGAATATCTTCATATACCACCTTTGACTTCAATGTCTTCATACATTTTTAGGGGTCATCTCTGGTAGGAAAACCGAATCAATGAGGGACTTCTACCTATGTTATCCTGCAATTCTCACAAACACATTAGTCCCTCAACTAGGTTTGTCGTCAATACTCCAAAACCAACTAGGGGTGGCACTAGATGCACTTACAGTTACCTTAGTTCGAGAACCTAGGGTTACAAATCCTAGCCGGCTTTGTCAGTGGACATAGAGTCCTTCACAATTCTGCTATCTTTGTCTTGTACGACTAGTCATCCATGGTTCTTCCTAAATGCATCACGGACCGACCAATGTGCCACAGGATGGAACAGAACGAAGGGCCTCACCTCGACCCACCGGACCTCATGCGGTGACACACCCTCTGCCCCCATGTCTCATTATCTTCTCACACACACACATACAAACACAAACACCACACACACAGAAAATTTCTCCTGGTGCCTCTATTCCCTCCCCCCTTGCATATACACACTCAAGGGAATGGAATCTCTTGTCTTGACGTCATATTCATCTTTCTCTCTAGACCACTCTCATTTCTCGTGCTA
>NC_041380.1:354534608-354591371 GCF_002162155.2 Triticum dicoccoides
GCCCCTCTATCCATGCCTCTCTCGAATATGTAATACACACACATACCTCTCTAGGCCCCGCCAAATGCATCAACTACACATTCACACATGTTACATCACGTGCCCCATTGATCTAAAAAGCCCTCTCTTCACGTTTATTCCGCATACAACATTCCTTTTGAATAAAGTGTGGCCAAAAAAATATTTTAGAGTTTCTACATATATACAACATTACAAAGTTATATGGAAGAGTACGAACGCTAATTTGCATTGCATGGTGCCCACAATGATATTTATTCTGCACTGTGAATTTGTATATTTTTATACTATATACAAAGTTAGTCATAATAAAGAGAAATGAAGAGCATCTCTCTCTCCATCGCATACCCCCCCTGTACGCCCCTTTCACATATGCACACAAAACTATCTCCAGATCCTCTAAAAGTAAGCCCCCAGAAAATTCACGCATGTTTCATCTTTCTCTCGCGATCTATGCAATGACGATCATTGTATTTGAAGCGAAAGCACGATACGTACATTGGACTTCAGAATCCACTCATTACGGTCACCATTTACGGTTAGTGGTTATTATGCAGTCACGGGCTCACCGTACAACTCTGTATTTGCTCATGACATGACTAGTTGATCAGCTAAACGCTCCACGTGGCACCTCTAGTGTTGCATCACATTATCTCACTACCATCATGCCCACCTGTCGACTTGTATCTACTCTACATCTACACTCTTATAAAATACATAAAATACACTCTTATAAAAAAACAGAGTTGGTGATGATGGTGTGCCTGCCATCCTGCAATATAGGCCGTCCGATTTATATCTGACGGATAGGAAAGAAACTATGGCAATTTTGCAAAAAGGTACATGCAACGCATCTCTCCACATTTGCAAATAAGGCCTTCCCTCGTTCATCCTTTTCTCTCACAAGATAAACAAGTCATACAAATGCATCTTGATGTTACATGCAACGCACGGGCATCTTGCTAGTAAGAATGAAAACAAACGACAAAAAAATATTTGGACGGTGGTTCGAAGTCATGACCACGGGCACAGCGGACAAGGTGGCCTTGTATTGGTATGCCGAGCCGTCTGTTTTAACACACAGGAGCTGGTGTGGTGATTATACACACACGCACGCATGCACACGAACTGCATCCACGCAACACTCACACAAACCCATGCACGCACGCAACACTCACACGTACACACGTAGCCATGCATGCACGCACGCAACACTCACACGCACACATGCACGCATGCATGCACACACCAGTACACCACACGACCTTTTGCCTATGTGAACTGATAGGTGGGACCCACAATGAACGTGGTCAATTTAACTAGTCAACATGGCGCCATGCAGACTATTTGGCCAGTCAACAGAGTGCAATCCGATGTTGAGCTGTGAGCAAGTGACCGTATAATCACCGCAAAACGTATATAGTGACCGTAATCAGCTTATTCTGAAGTTCGGTGACCATATTACGCTTTTCTCTCTGTAGGTCCTCCAAAACTACATCTCTACATGTTCTCATGTTACATCTAACAACTATGCAATACATCACTACTACTACACTCTAACACAATAAATCATGTGTTTTTAGTTTTACTAGATATCATATTGTTACTTATAATTATTCAGTTTGCATACATTAAAATTTCCTTTGAAATGTATGGCCAGTATCATCTACCGTGCGGGAAAAATCCCGCCCTTTCCTGTTTAATCGGGTTTGTATCGATGGATCGTGCGAAACAGCAAAACTATAGTACTATACAGTACAAGTGATAGTTCACTGGGCCGTCGTGTCGTCTACTCCTTCGTCGTAAGAGTGGAGCGCTCGCTTTCATAAATCTTCTAGTCCCTTTCGCCGACATGTGGGACATCAAGCTACCGGGTCCACGTGCCATACCGGAATACAATGCAGAGCAGTCGGGGTCAAGCACCCCAGTCATGGCGCCGGTGTAGTAATGAGCAATGAGGCGTCAAATCACAAAGCTGCACCTTTCCTGTAGTTAAGTTGGAGGGACGAAGCAACCATCATTTCACTCGTTGCTGAATCTGCTTCTCCCTCATCTTCTTCAACTTAACCACGTGTTGCTTCTGCCGTTGTTCTGCCTCATGTGGGACGCGGACTGGCTTGGTAAAGCACTGACACGTGGGACCGCATGTTAGCAAACCGCCAGGACAACATCCTCCAAAAATAAGAAACCTCCCCCGCCATCCGCGCGGCAAAATCACCTCCTTTTTACTAATCTCGATTCTATAATTTTTTAGATCAATATAATTGAGATTTGTATAGATAGCACACAGGAGCAAAATCAAGTGGTATGGTTAAGGGCATCCACAATGTGTAGCCAAATGTGAAAATAGCTTTTGGCATCGTGGGAACCATTATGGACGGTGTTGCCAAAGCCAAAAAGATGGAACCGAAGCTCCCTGATTGATTGATTGACTGATTGATTGAAGGAATAGAAAAATGCAACGTCTCTCCTCTTTCTCCCATGCTTGGACGCATGTAGTACAGTATAGAGCACAGAGTCTACTCCCCTGTCCCTTCTATCACAAATCACAAAGCAGTGAGGCGTCAAATCACAAAAGCACGGACGAAGCAACCATCATTTCACTCTTCGCTGACTCCGCTTCTCCATTGTCTTCTTCGAGAAGCCATCTCACCGCATTAGTTATAGTAGTACTAGTAAAGGACTTCCTAGATGCAAATAAGGCGGTTGTCTCGGCTTGCAGGCGGCACTTGTGAACGACTTACCGTGGTCTCCCTCGATGGTGTTCTCCGTCGAACGCACTTCGCCAAACCACCAAAAAAATATCGTCGACATCACCGCAATGGGGAAGGAAGTCAAATATAGTTACTACTCTCTCCTTCCATCTATATAGGGCCTAATGCATTTTTCAAGGCTGCCTTTGACTATTGACAAGATTAATAATACATGAGATATATAATGTGAAAATTATATCATTGGAAGCTTCTTTCACGTACGAATTTGATGGTATGCTTTGTGTAACTTGCATTTCATATATTATTGCTCCAAAACTTGAAAGTTAGTCTCAAAAAACATATTAGGCCCTATATAGATGGAAGGAGGGAGTACCTCCATTTTTTTGTACACAAGGCCAGTATATAAAATATACAATTTGCAAAGGGCCACTAACACTAATCGAGGCAAAATTGATGGGGTTAGCAACCAAGGACATTAATACCCCCTGCATGCATGCGGAAGTGAGAAGGTTGGTTTCCATGGCGCTGCATTAATCAAGCGATGAGGAGTGAGATGGTTAGCTCTTTGGTCTTTGGAGAAAAAAATACGCATTAATTGACACGAGAAACGAGGATTTGTATCGATTAAATCCCATGAAGGAAAACCCAGCCTTTCTTTTTTAACACTAGTACTCCTAGTACATACGTACTTATCTTGTTTGGGTCTAGGCCTTGCATTGCCAAACTTCGCCACACATTTTTTCCAAGCTTGACTAAAGTTTTCAAAATGAGAAGGAGGTACACTTGCGCACGGCTATCGCGGTCGCACCGCACCCTCACACGGTCGCTCTTGCACGCCGCGGTCGCACCGCACCCTCACACGGTCGCTCCTGCACGCCGCAAACCCAACCAAGGGAACGCACCCTCACTGACACGTGTTGTCGCATGGGAACACACCAAACTCAGCCATCCTATCGCTGACACATAATTTTCGTTCATAGAGTATGTTTATCCAACTGCATGTTGGGGAGTATCCGTACGGCCCATGCGGTGGTCTATTGGGGAAGAACAAGAGGTGAGGAAGAAGGAAAGAAGGGTTAGGAGATGTAGGATATTCATCCAACCACCTGAAATGGTAGACCGACCCAAGTCAGGCGACTTGCATAACAAATATATGTTTTTACACAGCAAAAGATCCATAAAAACAACAACATAAAGAAAAACTATCACTGCTCGTGGAAAGAGACGACCTCGTCGTCTTTGGCTGCCGGCGCGAACCAGCCATCGCTGCCGACGTGTGTCTCCGCACCATGGTTGTCCTCGGCCTCCAGTTACTCGTTCAAGGGAGCGTGCGGGTGCTCTGCACGGACGAGAGCACAGCCCGGTTCAAGTCGAGGACGTCCGGTTCCGCCTGCAGGAGGGCCTCGATGGCAGCGGCATCCGCGCGCTCCGCGTCGAATCGAGCCTCCGCCACCTGGTTCAAGTCCAGGACGTCCGGTTCCTCCTGCAGGAGGGCGTCGATGAGAGCGGCATCCACGCGCTCTACGTTGAGTCGAGCCTCTGCCGCCCGGTTCAAGTCCAGGACGTCTGGTTCCGCCTGCAGGAGGGCCTCGATGGCAGCGGCATCTGTGCGCTCCGCCTCAAGTTGAGCCTCCGTCGCCCGGTTCACATCCATGACATCCGGTTCCACTTGCAGGAGAGCCTCGATGGCAGCGGCATGCGCGCGCTCCGCGTCGAGTTGAGCCTCTGCCTCCCGGTCCTCCTTTAGTATCGCCATGTTGAACCGCTGGTCCGCCTGCACCATGGGGGGCTCGTACGCCGGCACGAAGTCGACGTGCATCATCTCATACCCATCAGGGGCCTTCTGCGTCGCGACCTCCGCCATGAACATTGGATCGGCTTCCTCCTCCTTGTAGCTTGGCTCCAGAGAACTCGGGTATTCGCCCGCCGCAAAGCGAGCTTGGGAACGGAGGTCTGTGGCACCGACCGCCGCCGCGATTTCTGCGCGGCGCTCCGGCGTCAGCATCTTGTAGTAAGTGATCTTGCGGCGCACCATGGCTTTCCGGCGAACTAGGGGACGCTTGATGCGGGCTAGGGGATCGGAAGGTGGGGGAATGGGCTAGAGATTTGGTGTGGTTTTAGGGCAGTGGCTGGCGTAGGCCGAGCAGCAAAGGTTCTGGTGTGAATAGTGGTTCCGGTGACGACCGGTCAATCGGTTTTGACTGTACATCGCTCTTGTCGCGTTCGCATTGCAACGCGGCACGCTGGACCCTCCACGTCGCTCACTGAATGGAACGCGCTTCGTCTTGCGTTTTTGCTCGCTTGTGGGACCGCAGTTGAGAGCAAACCGACGTCCCTCCCCCTCCCCCGCCTGCGTCATTTATTATACCACCACTCCCTCCGTTTTATGCGGAGTAAATAAAAACAGAGGGAGTATACTACGGATGAGGATTCCCTAACATGGCCGAACCCATTGAGTAACTGACATGCGGGGCCTAGCAAGCATGGCGTCCGCCAGTAAGTGACCAAAAGGGAGGGTAAGGCAGGGATACCTACGTCAGAGGATCCACTTCCACTATACTACTTTGACCAAATGTTAGAGTAGTAATATATGACATACAACTTACACAAATGTTAGAGTAATAATATATGACATGCAACTTACACAAAGCATACAGGGTCTAATGCGTTTTTCGAGGCTAACTTTGACCAAATGTTAGAGTAATAATATATGACATGCAACTTACACAAAGCATATGGTCAAATTCGTATGTGAAAGGAGTTTCCAATGATATAATTTTCACATTATACATCTCATGTACTATTAATCTTGTTAATAGTCAAATTGGAAACCATCTCGAGTACAAATCTAGGAGTACGTACGAATCTAACAATATTGATTGGCGTTGTTGAATGTTGATACCTTTTTTACCAAAGTAGATATACTTTGACTACACATAAAACTTATATGTAAACTAGAAAGGATAGGAGGGAGTATATTGTACGTTCAAAAACAAAACGAACCTTGAATACCCTTTATATATGATTTGCGGATGCTATGATCACCGGTTCAAAATTTTGAATCCACCTTAGGTATCACATGCCCCCACTCGTTCCCTCTTGATTTCATCTCGGGGTCCGAAGATCTATTGAAAGAGGACTAGGTGGGTACATGCGAATGATACTCGGCGGAATGTTCAAATGAGGCATGCGGGAGGATGGACTCGACTGGAGGGCGACATGATCGATGGAGAAGAGGGTTGGAGAGGAATGAGAAATAAGCAAACGCCACATGATTATACTTGAACGACTCAAATAAAAAATAAGTTGTCTCGCTTGGCCTACATAGTGAAAGGCCTAATGCGCAACGCGGAGCACTGACGCTCGAATATGGCCGGGAAAACAGGGAAACAAACATGTGGGGCACACCCGTCGGGATGACGTAGCGCAGACTAGCCCAATGGAGGAGCTAGCCCACGACCTCCTTGCCACCGACAACCGTTCATGTGGGTCGTTGGGGCCAACAACGGGGCGCAGCTCCAGCACCGCCTCTGGACACGGCGACCGCGGTGAGTGACACACTCATATCGTCGCTAGACACGGTCGGTTTCAGTTTGCCGAGGGTGGCATTAGTGCTGTGGCACGACCAACGGTATGATTGGTTTGTGCCCAAGGTTGCCCCATCAAAGCATTGGGTAGCCAAAATTTTGGTTGAGGTATTGGTTGCCCATGATTTGGCCGACATTGGCAAGAAAAATGAACTTGAGTTGGCTAGAGTTCATTGGCATGCCAAAGAAATGGCAACCGTCCAAACAAAGACCAATCTTTGGGTCATGACCAAAATTTTGGTTGAGGTATTGGTTGCCCATGATTTGGCCGACATTGGCAAGAAAAATGAACTAGAGTTGGCTAGAGTTCATTGGCATGCCAAAAAATGGCAACCATCCAAACAAAGACCAATCTTTTGGTCATGACCAAAATTTTGGCAAGGTGCACTTTGGCCACAATCCAAACACACCCCAACACCCGGCTCGTCGAGGATGCACGGGGCGCCGCGACGCGTCCGCGGAGTGGTGTAGCGCGGCCAACTGCATCCTCTGGACCTGAGACCATGTCGGGTCATCTTGCTTTTCCAATGACATGCGGGGATCGCATGTGAGCAAAGGGCATCTCCAACGTTGCCACGACCGCAGCTGACTACCCTGGCACACCAAAACCCTTGTCCCTCACGCCATCGCGTGGTGCGTTCCCAGCCGGTGCCAGCTACCCGCATTCATGCCGTCCGTTCGTATGTCGTCATTAAGAGGCTCGGTGCCCGCGGAACCAACTCCGGTGACTTAATGACGCACCCGGACGCTTGGCCTCACCGGAATGCGCTACTTAAAGCGGCAACACCCAGCTAACCTCCACACCATAGCGCATCATCCTCCTACCTGGAACCACATCCACCATGACCACAAGCGCGAACGCTCTGCGGGAGAACTTGTCTTCGGGGATGGAGCTCGAGGTCGCCGCCCTTGCTCAAGTCGACGCACAAGCGGTGGCCACGCTGGCGGCCGTCAACGGGAGCACCGTCAGCCACGCGTCCTACTTGCTGCCGTCCAACGTCCGGCACCGCCGAGGTCGGGGACTCCTTCGAGGATGAGTAGGGCATGGGAGGCAGCAGGGCATGGTGTGCCAACTGGCCGGTCCGTCTCCCGTGTTCTACTTTTCCTCGCCAGAGACCGCGCCTTCACTTCACGGGTCTTGAACCCCGCCCCCATACATGGAGATCACAGATGGAGGACGTCGGTCGCCGCCGTAGAATAGGTTTAGGGTCGGGTTTCTTTTATTTTTATGTCCTATAAAAGTTCAAAATGTAATGAAAATCTGCCGGAGTATATGAACTTTCACAATAATATACATATTGTAGGAGTACTAGCAAGATGCCCGTGCGTTCCACGGAAGATCAAGATCTTGTGGGAGAAAAGGATGAACGAGGGAAAGCCATATCTGCAAATGTGGAGAGGAGTGTGGGTAAATTGTCATAATTTCCTTCCTATCCGTTAGATATAGATCGGACGGCCTATATTGCAGGATTGGACACATCTTTCTACATCTACGGGAACCTACGAAAGGGTTAACGTAAATTGCCTCTCTCTCTCTCCTCCCCTGATTTTCATGGTGGTGGGCCCCTCCCTCCCCCAATCTACAATCAACAGCTCACACGTTTCACATTGCGTTAATTACGTAATTGGGATTACGTAGGTGTAGCATTACTCGTCCTAAAAAACCCAACTAAGCCAACCTCCCAGCATATCGCGTGGGAAAAGACCCGGCCGCGCTGTTTTAGTCGGGATTACCGGATTACTAGTAGTAGTATCGATGGATCGCGCGAAGTCGGCGTCTGCCGCATCCAACTGCCGTTTTAAATGGGCAAACTCACTAGTCCGGCTAGCCACCCGAGCTTCCATCACCTGCACATAGAGGCAGTATGGTTATTACCTGGGAATATGATCCTCTATTCGTCATTGTTTCCAACGACAACCAGAGTCTCAGGGGCTACTATCTACACAGGGCACACCTAGCATGTGCAGGACTATCATACATTATTTTACGTACCTCAAAGCCTGTCAGTAGACTCATAAAAGCATCATGCAATCCGCTTTCGGCGGACGAGATTCTCTCCATCACCGTATTCATCAGCACACGGTGTTCATCTGAGATGGCCGCTCGCCCCACCAACTCCCTCAGAACATCCGATCGCACACCAGACGGTGTCGGACTCTTTTGTCCGCTCTCTTTGGGAGCCGGACACTGGGAGCTTCGGGGGTCAATGGGATTATCTTCTGGCCTCACCGGACTCGGAGAGGCCCTCCGCGACGACACTTCGGGGTCGCCCGCTTCCGGAGCAGAGGAGTCCGGAGGAGGCGTTTCGCTCTCCATCATCTTTGGAAGAAGATCCCCCGAAGACGAGCTCATTTGAGAGGGGCTAAGGCCCGAACTGCAAAGATGTATGCGGTGGTTATTTTCTCAGAAGAAAAAGATGGCATACCTGTACTATTAAAGTATTTCGGGTCACTTACGACTCGCTGGAGAATTGATCCCCCCGCGGACTTTGTGCGGCAAAAGCACCCCCCAAGGTAGGACCCTCTGTGGGAGACTTCTTCTCCCATTTGGAAGCTTCGGCTTCCGAATCCCCGGGCGCAGTCCTTTTCCTCCTCCGGTCGTCTTCCTTCATGGAGACGCTCTCTCCCTCGGTTAGAATGGGCAGTGTTGGGGGCCCGCGTCCGCCCGTATTATCCTTCCCAGTATCTTCCTTCAAGGGCTCCGGGCAAGGTGCGACCTGGAGCATCTTTTCCAATACCGGATTGTCCAAACCCTCTGGGAGGGGGGCCGAACACCGAATCAACTTCGCCTTTGTTAGCCAGTCCTGGTCAAAAAGCGAACTCTCAGAAATAACTTCGTAACAAATGAGAGATAGTATGTTCGGCCGGAAGATTCCTTACCTGTTCGGCGGCGCGGTTACTACTCAGGCCCACATCCTCAGTGATTTCCGGACACTCTACCTGAGGTCCGAAAAATGACTTGTACATCTCCTCGTGCGTCAGGCCGAGGAAATTTTGAATGACACGCGGTCCCTCGGGATTGAACTCCCACAAGCGAAGGGGCCGGTGTTTGCAAGGCTGGACTTGACGAACCAGCATAACTTGTATTACCGCAACCAAACTAAAATCTCCATTGAAGAGATCTTGAATGCGGCTTTGCAGTATAGGCACGTCCTTGGCTGGACCCCAGCTCAGACCTCTGCTGATCCATGACATCAGTTATGGTGGAGGGCCCGAGCGGAAAACAGGGGCGGCCGCCCACTTGGCACTTCTAGGAGCTGTGATGTAGAACCACTCCTGTTGCCACAATTCAGACACCTCTGGAATGGAACCTTTGGGCCATGGAGCTCCCGTCATCTTGCATATTGAGGCACCTCCACACGCGGCATGTTGCCCCTCGATCATCTTCGGCTTTACTTCAAAGGTCTTGAGCCACAGGCCAAAGTGAGGGGTAACCCAAAGGAAGGCCTCACACACGACAATGAATGTCGTGATATGAAGAAAGGAGTCCGGAGCTAGATCATGGAAATCTAGCCCGTAATAAAACATCAAACCCCTGACGAAAGGATCCAGAGCAAGGCCTAGACCTCAGAGGAAGTGGGAGACGAACACGACGTTCTCGTTGGGTTCGGGGGAGGGGACGGCCTGCCCTCGGGCAGGCAGCCGATGCAAAATCTCGGCGGTCAGATATCTGGCCTCCCTCAACTTTTTGATGTCTTCTTCCGTGACGGAGGAAGGCACCCATCGGCCTTGAAGGCTAGATCCGGACATGACTGAAGGTTCGGAGCACCTGACCTGAACTTTGGGTGTTTGAGCTTGAGGTGGGGGAAGGATTCGATTGAGCACGGGAGGGAAAAATAAAAGCCTTGTCCCTTTATAAAGAGGGTGAATATCAAGTGTCCTCTCCGTGGCCGTTTGGACTTGCCTATAGTCTAGGAGTCCTAGAAGCGGTTGGGTTACCCACGCCCGTATTGATGAGAATCCCGGAATAAGGGGACATGATCTCTGCTTCGACGAGACGTGCCAAGGAAACCGCCTCGCATGACAAGCTGAGGTGGGACAATAAAACGATTCGAATAAAGGCTTGGCCGTGGTGCGATGTCACACTATGGAATACGTCAGTAGATTAGATTTGTGTAAATATTATTCTCTCTATGGCAATATGTGGAAACTTATTTTGCAGAGCCGGACACTATCTTTGTGTTCAAAATCTTCTATGAAGTACTTGGAGGAGGAACCCGCCTTGCAATGCCGAAGACAATCTGCGCGCCGGACTCGTCGTCATTGAAGCCTGGTTCAGGGGCTACTGAGGGAGTCCTGGATTAGGGGGTGTCCGGATGGCCGGACTATACCTTCAGCCGGACTCCTGGACCATGAAGATACAAGATTGAAGACTTCGTCCTGTGTCCAGAAGGGACTTTCCTTGGCGTGGAAGGCAAGCTTGGCGATACGGATATGTAGATCTCCTACCATTGTAACCGACTTTGTGTAACCCTAACCCTCTCCGGTGTCTATATAAACCGGAGGGTTTTAGTCCGTAGGACAACATACAGAATAACAATCATACCATAGGCTAGCTTCTAGGGTTTAGCCTCTCCGATCTCGTGGTAGATCTACTCTTGTACTACCCATATCATCAATATTAATCAAGCAGGACGTAGGGTTTTACCTCCATCAAGAGGGCCCGAACCTGGGTAAAACTTCGTGTGCATTGCCTCCTATTACCATCCGGCCTAGACGCACAGTTCGGGACCCCCTACCCGAGATCCACCGGTTTTGACACCGACAGCGGGAGTTCGGGAGTATTGCCATAACTTGTATAACAGATGCTTTTCGAAGGTTGAGGTAAATAATTTCCGAAGTTTTCTTGGTTATGTGTTGAAGGATGGATACAACTGGATGTAGGATTTGCTAGATTTGGGTGAGATATTATGCTTCCCCTGTATCCCCAACACCTGATTGCATAACCGGAAAGGTTCGGGAGTTTCATAGGTGGGAATTCATGTAGCTCTAGTTCTTCTTCCACGGATATTTGGTTTGGGATTGGGTAATCCTCACCAAGTATTTGTTCTTGTCCGTACCTTGTTTTTATTCTTCTACCTCTATCTAAGTGGCTTCTCAATTTATGGAAATGTGACCATTTCAATTGGAATGCATTCGTTCATTTTGTTCGGATGTGAAGACTATAAGTTGCAATTTCTATCCATTTGTTTCAGGTTGAATATATTTCTGTCAAGATGCTAATGGATGTCACCCTCTTCAGGATGGCTCCTGCTAAGGGCAACAATCAGAATCAGAATCAGGATCCGCCACCACCACCTCCACCTCCGGAGGCATGGCAAGCTATGATGGCCGCTACCAATGCAAACATGTAGCTGATCATGCAAATTCTGCAAGAGCGCAACCAAGGCCATGGCAACAATCAGAATCAGTTTGCTACACTCAACCAGATCCTTGCTAACCAGCCAAAGACCTCCAGCAACTGTGTCGAGGCCTCAGACGATGATGATTGGCTCGTGGATATATGCAAGCATTTCGAGTGCAGTAATGTCAGGCCTGAGGACTTTGTCAAGTTTGCCTCCTTCCAACTCAAAGACCAAGCTGCAGAATGGTTTCAGCAATACAAAGATTCTAGAGGAGGCCGTGTGATTACCTGGGATGAATTCCGTCAAGACTTCAAAGCTCATCACATTCCTCAGAGCGTTGTTGAAAGCAAGCGTGAGGAATTCCGCAACCTGAAGCAAGGCACTATGTCTGTTTACCAGTACAACATCATGTTTCAGAGGCTCGCTCGTTTCGCCAAGCAGGACGTCCCTGACGAGAAGAGCATGATATACCAGTTCAAGGGTGATCTCAGAGAAGAACTCCAGCTAGCTCTCGTCCTCTTTGAGCCGAAGAAGTACGATGAGTTTTACAATATGGCATTGAAGCAAGAGGCTGCCCAACTGAAGTGCGATGCTTCCAAGAAGCGAGTCAGAGATGCAACTCCTTCTTCCTCAACTCAAGTGGCTAAGCAGCAAAAGTATTGGCTTCCTCCTCCTCCGTTCCGTCAGCCTTATCAGCAGAAGAGCAAAGGTGGCAATGGATCTTCCCACCCACCCAACCCTGGCTTTCAGAACAAGACTTCGTCTCAAGCTCCAAGATCAAGTGCTTCGTATCACCGTCCGCTCTCAGAGGTCACGTGCAACAAGTGCCAACAGAAGGGTCACTATGCCAACAAATGCTTCAATCAGAGGCGTCTTCCTCCTCCTCCTCCTGTGAGATCTGCAAGTACAGCTGTGGTCAAGCATAACCCCAAGCACGCCAAGGTCAACTTGATGAATGCAGCTCAGGCAGAGGACTCATTTGATGTCATCATGGGTAACCTTCCTGTTAACGATGTTCCTGCAAAATTACTTTTTGACTCTGGTGCGTCGCATTCTTTCATGTCATTCCCATTTGCATCGGAGAACAACTTTTGTACTAAGGCATTACCTAAAGCATTGCAAGTTGTTTCTCCGGCTAAACGTTTGAGTTCTAGCATCATGGTCCCGGATATTTCTATCATGATGGATGATTTCAAGTTTCTGGCTTCTCCAATGGTCCTTGGTAACTCGGATATTGATCTTATTCTCGGAATGGACTCGCTTTCTAAGCACAAGGCTCATCTTGATTGTGCAGCCAGGCAGATTCAATTGACTCATTCGTCTAAGGATGTAATTGTCTTTGCCGCAAGGGATAATACCATCCGTCTGTTTTCTCTCAATGAGAAGGATGAACTGGATGCCATCTCTCAAATTCCGGTCGTTTGCAAATATCAATATGTCTTTCCAGAAGAGCTTCCAGGAATGCCTCCGCACCGGCCAGTTGAATTTTTCATCGATCTTGAGCCTGGCACGAAACCTGTTTGCAAACGTCCTTACAAACTTGGACCTAAAGAGTTGAAGGAGTTGAAGAAGCAACTCGATGAACAAGAGCGTATGGGTCTCATCCAACCTAGTTCTTCTCCGTGGGGTTGTGGAGTTCTTTTTGTGAAGAAGAAGGATGGAACGGACCGACTCTGTGTCGACTACCGTCCATTGAACAAGAAGACTATAAAGAACAAGTACCCACTTCCCAACGTCAATGAGCTGTTTGAAAAACTCAAAGGTGCTCAAGTATTCTCCAAGCTTGATCTCCGTATGGGCTATCATCAGATTCGCATTCGTGAAGAGGATATCCCCAAGACAGCATTCAGAACAAGCTATGGTTCATATGAATACACTGTCATGTCTTTTGGCCTCGTCAACGCTCCTCCAACATTCTCTCGCATGATGAACTTCATCTTCAACGCCTACACAAATGACTTCGTCTTGGTCTACCTCGATGACATTTTGGTCTTTTCCAAGAACAAGGAAGATCATGCCAAGCACTTGCGTTTGGTGCTGGATAAGCTCAGAGAACATCAGTTCTATGCCAAGTTTTCAAAGTGCGAGTTTTGGCTCGATGAGGTTCTCTACCTTGGGCATATCATCTCTGCCAAGGGCATAGCGGTGAATCCTGAGAAGGTGTCTGCAATTGTGAATTGGGAACCACCTCAGAACGTGAAGCAACTCCGCAGTTTCCTTGGTCTCGCAAGCTATTGTCGAAGGTTCGTTGAGAACTTCTCAAAGATTGCGAAGCCTCTTTACAACCTTCTCCAGAAGCACGTAAAGTACGTTTGGTCTCCTGATTGTGACATCGCTTTCAACACCCTGAAAGAGAAATCAGTCACTGCTCCAGTTCTGACTCCTCCTGATGAATCCAAACCGTTCGAGGTCTTCTGTGATGCCTCTCTTCAAGGTCTTGGTGCAGTGTTGATGCAAGATAAGAAAGTCGTGGCCTATACCTCTCGCCAGTTGAAGCCCAATGAAAAGAACTACCCCACTCATGACCTCGAGTTGGCGGCAGTTGTCCATGCTCTTTTAACTTGGTGACATCTCTTATTGGGAAGAAAAGTGGACATCTTCACTGACCACAAGAGTCTCAAGTACATCTTCACTCAGCCTAATCTCAACCTCAGGCAGACTCGTTGGGTCGAGATGATTCAAGAGTATAATCCGAGTATCGAATATACTCCAGGCAAGGCCAATGTAGTTGCTGACGCATTGAGTAGGAAGGCTTACTGCAACAGTTTGATCTCAAGCCTTACCAACCCGAGCTTTGTGAAGCTTTCCGCAAACTCAAACTGCAAGTTGTTCCTCAAGGTTTCCTTGCCAACCTCCAAGTCTCTCCTACTTTGGAAGATCAGATTCGTGAGGCTCAACTTCTTGATGCTATGGTGAAGAAGGTGAAGATTGGGATTGCCAAGAGTCAACCCAAGTACAAATTCTATCACCTTGATGACAAGGATACTCTATTCTTCGAGGATCGCATTGTGGTGCCTAAAGGTGACCTTCGTAAAGTCATTATGAACGAAGCTCACAATTCACTCCTCTCTATTCACCCTGGAAGTACAAAGATGTACCATGACCTCAAACAGTCATATTGGTGGACTCGAATGAAGCGTGAGATTGCTCAGTTCGTGAATGAATGTGATGTCTGCAGAAGACTGAAGGCAGAACACCAACGACCAGCTGGTCTCCTCCAACCTCTTGCCATTCCAGAATGGAAGTTTGACCACATTGAGATGGACTTCGTGACGGGATTTCCAAAGTCCAAGCGTGGCAATGATGCTATCTTCGTTGTCATCGACAAACTCACTAAAGTGGCTCACTTTTTGCCTATCAAAGAATACATCACAGTAGCTCAATTGGTAGAGCTATATACCTCTCGGATTGTCTCTCTGCACGGCATTCCGCAGTTGATATCTTCATATCGTGGCAGCATCTTCACCTTGAAGTTTTGGGATTCTTTTCAGAAGTCCACGGGCACCAACATCCGTTTCAACACATCTTTTCATCCTCAAACTAGTGGCCAAGTCGAGCGTGTCAATCAGATTCTTGAAGATATGCTCAGGGCTTGCGTCATCTCCTTCAGTATGAAGTGGGAAGATTGTCTTCCATATGCCGAGTTCTCCTACAACAATAGCTTTCAAGCAAGTTCGGGCAAGGCCCCATTTGAAATTCTCTATGGTAGGAAGTGTCGTACTCCTCTTAACTGGTCAGAGACTGGTGAACGTCAACTTCTTAGAAATGACTTGATCACAGAGGCAGAAGAGATGTGCAAAGTCATTCGCGATAACCTCAAAGCCGCGCAATCGCGCCAGAAGAGCTACTATGATAGTAAGCATCGTGATTTGGCTTTCGAGATCGGAGACCATGTTTACCTCCGCGTCTCTCCAATGAAAGGTACTCGTTGCTTTGGTATCAAAGGGAAGCTTGCCCCTAGATACGTGGGTCCTTTCAAGATCGCCAGTAAGAGAGGCGATCTCGGCTATCAACTCAAGCTTCCTTCCAACTTTGCAAATGTGCACGACGTGTTTCACGTGTCTCAACTCCGCAAGTGCTTCAAGACTCCTGACCGCACCATCAACTTCGAAGACATTGATCTCCAAGAAGACCTTTTTTATCGTGAGCACCCAGTCGCTATTCTTGAAGAAACTGAGCGCAAGACTCGCAACAAGTCTATCAAATTCCTCAAAGTCAAGTGGTCAAATCATTCCGACCGTGAAGCCACCTGGGAATGCGAGGATCACCTCCGTTCTGAGTACCCTAAGTTTTTCCAGTCCTAGATCTCGGGACGAGATCCTTTCGTAGTGGTGGAGTGTTGTAACACCCCGGATGTAATTTACCTTATATGTATCCCAACTCTTGCCGTTTCCGACACTAAGTTATTTCATTTCCTCGTTGTCGGGTTTTTGTCTCCATGTGTTTTGTCTTTGTCATGCATCTCATATCATGTCATCATGTGCATTGCATTTGCATACGTGCTCGTCTCATGCATCCGAGCATTTTCCCCGTTGTCCGTTTTGCATTCCGGCGCTCCTATGTCACCCGGTGTCCCTTTCTACCTCTTTTCATGTGTGGGGGCTAAACGTTTTTGGATTGGACCAAGACTTGTCATGCGTCCTTGGTTTACTACCGGTAGACCGCCTATCAAGTTTCGTACCATTTGGACTTCGTTTGATACTCCAACGGTTAACCGAGGGACCGAAAAGGCCTCGTGTGTGTTGCAGCCCAACACCCTTCCAATTTGGCCCAAAACCCACCAAAAACCCCTCCATCGTATAGAGCGTTCGATCACGATCGCGTGGCCGAAAACCGCACTCCATTTGGAGCTTCCTAGCTCCTCCTACCTATAAAACTAGGTCTCCCCCAAAAATTCCGGATCATTTCCCCCCTAAACCCTAGCCCCAGCACCTCCGCACGGCTGGACACGTCCGGTCCGGCCGGACGCAATCGCCGCCGCCAACCAGGGTGTGCCACGTGGCACCGCACGCCCCACTTTGCCGCCTCATCCCCGCCGGCCCGCATGGCCCAGGGCGGGCCCTCCCGGCCCGATCTCCTCCGCCGCCTCCTCACGCCAGGTCGCCGCCCCCGCGCCCGACGTCGTTCGCCCGCACCGACTCGCCGCGCCTCCGCAGGATCCGCGCCGGTCGCAGCTCCTCGTCGCTGGCCGGAGGCGAGCTCCTCCGCCGCGACCTCCCCGCGCCGCCCGGCCTCCTCCGCCGCCCCTCGTCGACGTTCATCCTCTCCGGCGAGTCCCACGTTGACGGATCCGGCCAGTTCCATCAACTCCGGCAATTTCCGTCGACTCCGGCGACCCCATCACCTCCGGCAAACCTCGGCCACCGTGCACAGCTACAGTGGATCCAGATCTGGGACAATCTCCTCGGTTGACTTTTTCATCCCGAAACCCTAACTTTTAGCATTTTTCCTCATGCCATAACTCTGCATCCGTAGCTCCGATTCATGTGTGTAGCATATCAAAATGTTCGTCTCGACGAGTACATCATTTAATCTCTTTGCATCATTTTCATTTAAGCTCATCTTGATGCCCGAAATGCTGTTGGAAGAGGGCTATGTGAGGAAAGTTGTAGATCAGTTTCAGCAAATGGCCTTTTGTCATTTTTGCCATGATTAATGTGTGCATGCTATGATCTTGAGCTCTACATGTGTTTTGTTATATGTCATGCCATCTTTACAGGGGGTGTATGCCATGTATTTTTGTGATATTTGTGGTGACTAGCACAAGCATGCAAAGTAGCGTAATCGTTGATGCTGATTTCAGGGACTTCGAATTTCACTAAGTCCTTGTCCTGATATTGTTTTATGACATATGTTCATGTTGTTTCCTAGTGATCCGTGCCTCTTTTGAGGATGATCAGTAAGGATGTTTTGTTAATATTGTGGTGCTCTATCCATCCATGTCTTTGTTGGCAATTATGGAGCACCTAGCTTGAGTCAATCGAGCTCTACTTTTGCTATAAAATGTTCCTGGCAGATTGTTGACATGTTTAGCGATTTTGCCAAGGATGTTGCTATTGATCCGTATATGCTATGTTGTTGTTCTTGCCATGTCTAGATTCTATGCCATGTCTTCTTCATGGGTGTATGCTTAGTTTGTCATGCCATGCTCTGTAGTGAGTGCATCGAGCTCGTAAACATGCCTACTCGTTAACTGTTTTGCATGCTCCAGTTTTTCACTAAGTCTGAATCTGTTTAAGTTTTTGCTATGTTCACATGCTTGCAATTGTATTTTCTGATCCCTTTTGGCTCAAGGCCACTAAGGAACTTTTGTTATAGGCTTAGAGTAGCTTCATGCCATGCCTTTCTTTGCCATGATATGTTCCTGTAGCATGTAGTTTTCATGCTCTAAAGTGTGCTTTCTGATGATAAATTCCTGGATTGTTGTTATTTCACTAAGTCTGAAACCAGCAATCTTTTGCAGATTTGTCATGCTTGTTTGAACCTGTTAATGGATGAATTAGCCATAGCTCAGTGTTCATCTTTTGTCAAGCATCATGAGTGGATCCCTGCCATGTATTTTGTTGTTATGTTTGAGTGTTGTAGCATATTTATCTTGATGCATTTAGATGGCTACTTGGTGATTATCGCAGACCGGTGCCATATTTGTTTTGCTTGCCATTTCCAAACCGTGCATCCGATTCTGGTGATCTTCATATCGATTTCAACCAAAATAAACTCACCTTTCCAGTGGCACTCTTGGATTTCCAAGTTGAGTCCAGGTTCAAACATTCCTTTGCCAATCATGCATATGCATCACATATCGCATCCCGCATATCATACCATGTTTGCATCATATTGTTTGAGCATTGCACGTGGTTGATTGTGGTCCTTTTGCTTGTTGTTCTTGTTTGGGTAGAGCCGGGAGACGAGTTCGTGAACGAGGAGCCCGTTGAGTACGCCTACGAGGATCAAGGCAACTCTGAGAACTTTGCAGGCAAGATGACCATACCCACGAAATCACTTCTATCTTTGCTCGCTAGATTCTCGCTCTTTTGCTATGCCTATGCTATGATACCTACCACTTGCTTATCATGCCTCCCAAATTGCCATGTCAAACCTCTAACCCACCATGTCCTAGCAAACCGTTGTTTGGCTATACCGCTTTGCTCAGCCTCTCTTATAGCGTTGCTAGTTGCAGGTGAAGATTGGAGATCGTTCCTTGTTGGAAATTTGTTTATTGTTGGGATATCACAATATTATCTTGTTTATCTTAATGCATCTATATACTTGGTAAAGGGTGGAAGGCTCGGCCTTATGCCTAGTGTTTTGTTCCACTCTTGCCGCCCTAGTTTCCGTCATATCGGTGTTATGTTCCCGGATTGTGCGTTCCTTACACGGTTGGGTTATAATGGGAACCCATTGACAGTCCGCCTTGAATAAAACTCCTCCAGCAATGCCCAACCTTGGTCTTACCATTTTCCACCTAGCCTCTTTTTCCCTTGGGTTTCCGGAGCCCGAGGGTCATCTTTATTTAAACCCCCCTGGGCTAGTGCTCCTCTGAGTGTTGGTTCGACTGAGCTGCCTGCGGGGCCACCTCGGGGAAACTTGAGGGTTGGTTTTACTCGTAGCTAGTCTCATCTGAGTGTGCCCTGAGAACGACATATGTGCAGCTCCTATCGGGATTTGTCAGCACATTCGGGCGGTGTTGCTGGACTTGTTTTACCATTGTCAAGGATGTCTTGTAACCGGGATGCCGAGTCTGATCGGAATGTCTTGGGAGAAGGAATATCCTTCATTGACCGTGAGAGCTTGTGATGGGCTAAGTTGGGACTCCCCTACAGGGATTTGAACTTTCGAAAGTCGTGCCCGTGGTTATGGGCAGATGGGAATTTGTTAATGTCCGGTTGTAGATAACCTGAAACTTAACTTATTTTAAAATGCACCAACCGCGTGTGTAACCGTGATGGTATCTTCTCGGCGGAGTCCGAGAAGTGAACACGGTGTTGGAGTAATGCTTGACGTAGGTTGTTCTAGGATCACTTCTTGATCATAGTTGGTCGTCCGTGCTTTGCCTTCTCTTCTCGCTCTCTTTTGCGAATATGTTAGCCACCATATATGCTAGTCGCTTGCTGCAGCTCCACATCATACCTTTACCTTACCTATAAGCTTAAATAGTCTTGATCGCGAGGGTGCGATATTGTTGAGTCCCCGTGACTCACAAATTACTTCCAAAACCAGATGCAGGGACCGATGATACCATTCCAGATGATATGACCGAGCTCAAGTGGGAGTTCGATGAAGACTCTCGCCGTTACTACGTGTCTTTCCCAGATGATCAGTAGTGGTGCCCAGTTGGGTCGATCGGGGACTTTGTCGCATTTGGGGGTTGATCTTTATTTTGGTACCGTAGTCGGACCCTGAGTGTATTGGATGAATGTAATGATCTATTTATGTATTCGTGTGACGTGGCGAGTGTAAGCCAACTATGTACCTTTCCCCTTTATTTATCTACATGGGTTGTTGTGAAGATTACCTCACTTGCGACATTGCTTTCAATGCGGTTATGCCTCTAAGTCGTTCTTCGACAAGTGGGAGATATAGCCTCATCGAGGGCGTTACATGATGCTACCGATGCAGGGCTTCGCCTAAGCACCGCTACAATATGATCGAGGTGGATTATGGTGGAGGGAGGCACCGCACACGGCTGGGAGAGATCAGCAGATCAACTTGTGTGTCTAGAGGTGCCCCTTGCCCCTGTATATAAAGGAGCAAGGGGGACGACGGCTGGCCCCTGTAGGCGTGCCAGGAGGAGGAGTCCTCCTCCTAGTAGGAGCAGGACTCCCCTCTTTCCTACTCCACTAGGAGGGGGAAAGGAAGGGGGAGAGGGAGAAGGAAAGGGGGGCGCCGCCCCCCTCTCCTAGTCCAATTCGGACCAGAGGGGGAGGGGTGCGCGGCCTTCCCTAGGCCAGCCCTCTCTCTCTCTCTACTAAGGCCCACAAGGCCCACTATTTCTCTCGGGAGGGTTTCGGTAACCCTCCGCCACTCTGGTTTTCTCCGAAACCACCCGGAACACTTCCGGTGTCCGAATATAGTTGTCCAATATATCGATCTTTACGTCTTGACCATTTCGAGACTCCCCGTCATGTCCGTGATCATATCCGGGACTCCGAACTACCTTCGGTACATCAAAACACAAAAACTCATAATATTGATCGTCACCGAACTTTAAGCGTGCGGACCCTACGGGTTCGAGAACTATGTAGACATGATCGAGACACGTCTCCGGTCAATAACCAATAGCGGAACCTGGATGCTCATATTGGCTCCCACATATTCTACGAAGATCTTTATCGGTCAAACCGCATAACAACATATGTTGTTCCCTTTGTCATCGGTATGTTACTTGCCCGAGATTCGATCGTCGGTATCTCAATACCTAGTTCAATATCGTTACGGGCAAGTCTCTTTACTCGTTCCATAATACATCATCTCGCAACTAACTCATTAGTTACAATGCTTGCAAGGCTTATAGTGATGTGCATTACCGAGTGGGCCCAGAGATACCTCTCCGACAATCGGAGTGACAAATCCTAATCTTGATCTATGCCAACTCAACAAGTACCATCGGAGACACCTGTAGAGAACCTTTATAATCACCCAGTTACGTTGTGACGTTTGGTAGCACACAAAGTGTTCCTCCGGTAATCGGGAGTTGCATAACCTCATAGTCATAGGAACATGTATGAGTCCTGAAGAGAGCAATAACAGTAAACTAAATGATCAAGTGCTAAGCTAACGGAATGGGTCAAGTCAATCACATCATTCTCCTAATGATGTGATCCCGTTAATCAAATGACAACTCATGTCTATGGTTAGGAAACTTAACAATCTTTGATTAATGAGCTAGTCAAGTAGAGGCATACTAGTGACACTCTGTTTGTCTATGTATTCACACATGTACTAAGCTTCCGGTTAATACAATTCTAGCATGAATAATAAACACTTATCATGATATGAGGAAATAAATAATAACTTTATTATTGCCTCTAGGGCATATTTCCTTCAGTCTCCCACTTGCACTAGAGTCAATAATCTAGATTACACAGTAATGATTCTAACACCCATGGAGCCTTGGTGCTGATCATGTTTTGCTCATGAGAGAGGCTTAGTCAACGGGTCTGCAACATTCAGATCCATATGTATCTTGCAAATCTCTATGTCTCCCATCTGGACTTGATCGCGGATGGAATTGAAGTGTCTCTTGATGTGCTTGGTTCTCTTGTGAAATCTGGATTCCTTTGCCAAGGCAATTGCACCAGTATTGTCACAAAAGATTTTCATTGGACTCGATGCACTAGGTATGACACCTATATCGGATATGAACTCCTTCATCTAGACTCCTTCATTTGCTGCTTCCGAAGCAGCAATGTACTCTGCTTCACACGTAGATCCCGCCATGACGCTTTGTTTAGAACTGCTCCAACTGACAGCTCCACCGTTCAATATAAACATGTATCCGGTTTGTGATTTAGAATTGTCTGGATAGTGTCGAAGCTTGCATCAACGTAACCATTTACGATGAGCTCTTTGTCACCTCCATAAATGAGAAACATATCCTTAGTCCTTTTCAGGTATTTCAGGATGTTCTTGACCGTTGTCCAGTGATCCACTCCTGGATTACTTTGGTACATCCCTGCTAAACTAATAGCAAGGCACACATCAGGTCTGGTACACAACATTGCATACATGATAGAGCCTATGGCTGAAGCATAGGGAACATCTTTCATTTTCTCTCTATCTTCTGCAGTGGTCGGGCATTGAGTCTTACTCAACTTCACACCTTGTAACATAGGCAAGAACCCTTTCTTTTCCTGATCCATTTTGAACTTCTTCAAAACTTTGTCAAGGTATGTGCTTTGTGAAAGTCCAATTAAGCGTCTTGATCTATCTCTATAGATCTTGATACCCAATATGTAAGCAGCTTCACCGAGGTCTTTCATTAAAAAACTCTTATTCAAATATCCTTTTATGCTATCTAGAAATTCTATATCATTTCCAATCGACAATATGTCATCCACGTATAATATTAGAAATGCTATAGAGCTCCCACTCACTTTCTTGTAAATACATGCTTCTCCAAAAGTCTGTATAAAACCATATGCTTTGATCACACTATCAAAACGTTTATTCCAACTCCGAGAGGCTTGCACCAGTCCTTAAATGGATCGCTGGAGCTTGCATACTTTGTTAGCACCCTTTGGATCAATAAAACCTTCAGGTTGCATCATATACAACTCTTCTTCCAGAAATCCATTCAGGAATGCAGTCTTTACATCCATTTGCCAAATTTCATAATCATAAAATGCGACAATAACTAACATGATTCGGACGGACTTAAGCATCGCTACAGGTGAGAATGTCTCATCGTAGTCAGCTCCTTGAACTTGTCGAAAACCTTTCGCAACAAGTCAAGCTTTGTAGACAGTAACATTACCATCAGCGTTTGTCTTCTTCTTGAAGATCCATTTATTCTCGATGGCTTGCCGATCATCAGGCAAGTCAACCAAAGTCCACACTTTGTTCTCATACATGGATCCCATCTCAGATTTCATGGCTTCTAGCCATTTTGCGGAATCTGGGCTCATCATCGCTTCCTCATAGTTTGTAGGTTCGTCATGGTCTAGTAACATGACCTCCAGAATAGGATTACCGTACCACTCTGGTGCGGATCTTACTCTGGTTGACCTACGAGGTTCGGTAGTAATTTGATCTGAAGTTTCATGATCATCATCATTAGCTTCTTCACTAATTGGTGTAGGTGTCACAGGAACCGGTTTCTGTGATGAACTACTTTCCAATAAGGGAGCAGGTACAGTTACCTCATCAAGTTATACTTTCCTCCCACTCACTTCTTTCGAGAGAAACTCCTTCTCTAGAAAGGATCCATTCTTAGCAACAAAAGTCTTGCCTTCGGATCTGTGATAGAAGGTGTACCCAACTGTTTCTTTTGGGTATCCTATGAAGACACATTTCTCTGATTTGGGTTCGAGCTTATCGAGTTGAAGCTTTTTCACATAAGCATCGTAGCCCCAAACTTTAAGAAATGACAACTTTGGTTTCTTTCCAAACCATAGTTCATAAGGAGTCGTCTCAACGGATTTAGATAGTGCCCTATATAACGTGAATGCAGCCGTCTCTAAAGCATAACCCCAAAAAGATAGCGGTAAATCAGTAAGAGACATCATAGATCGTACCATATCTAGTAAAGTACGATTACGATGTTCAGACACACCATTACGTTGTGGTGTTCCGGGTGGCATGAGTTGCGAAACTATTCCACATTGTTTCAAATGAAGACTAAACTCGTAACACAAATATTCTCCTCCATGATCAGATCGTAGAAACTTTATTTTCTTGTTATGATGATTTTCCACGTACTCTGAAATTCTTTGAACTTTTCAAATGTTTCAAACTTATGTTTCATCAAGTAGATATACCCATATCTGCTCAAATCATCTGTGAAGGTGAGACAATAACGATATCCGCCACAAGCCTCAACATTCATCGGACCACATACATCAGTATGTATGATTTCCAACAAATTTGTTGCTCGCTCCATTCTTCCGGAGAACGGTGTTTTAGTCATCTTGCCCATGAGGCATGGTTCGCAAGTACCAAGTGATTCATAATCAAGTGATTCCAAAAATCCATCAGAATGGAGTTTCTTCATGCGCTTTACACCAATATGACCCAAACGGCAGTGCCACAAATAAGTTGCACTATCATTATCAACTCTGCATCTTTTAGCTTCAATACTATGAATATGTGTATCTTCACTATCGAGATTCAAAAAGAATAGACCACTCTTTAAGGGTGCATGACCATAAAAGATATTACTCATATAAATAGAACAACCATTATTATCTGATTTAAATGAGTAACTGTCTCGCATTAAAAAAGATCCATATATAATGTTCATGCTCAACACTGGCACCAAATAACAATTATTTAGGTCTAAAACTAATCGCGAAGGTAGATGTAGAGGTAGCGTGCCGACCGCGATTACATCGACTTTGGAACCATTTCCCACGCGCATCGTCACCTCGTCCTTTGCTAATCTTCGCTTAATCCGTAGTCCCTGTTTCCAGTTCCAAATATTAGCAACAGAACCAGTATCAAATACCCAGGCACTACTGCGAGAATTAGTAAGGTACACATCAATAACATGTATATCACATATACCTTTGTTCACCTTGCCATCCTTCTTATCCACCAAATACTTGGGGCAGTTCCGCTTCCAGTGACCAGTCTGTTTGCAGTAGAAGCACTCAGTCTCAGGCTTAGGTCCAGACTTGGGTTTCTTCTCCTGAACAGCAACTTGTTTGCCGTTCTTCTTGAAGTTCCCCTTCTTCTTCCCTTTGCCCTTTTTCTTGAAACGGGTGGTCTTGTTGACCATCAACACTCAATGCTCCTTCTTGATTTCTACCTCCGCAGCCTTTAGCATTGCGAAGAGCTCGGGAATCGTCTTATCCATCCCTTGCATGTTATAGTTCATCACGAAGCCCTTGTAGCTTGGTGGCAGTGATTGAAGAATTCTGTCATTAACACTATCATCCGGAAGATTAACTCCGAGTTGAATCAAATGATTGTTATACCCATACATTCTGAGTATATGCTCACTGACAGAACTATTCTCCTCTATCTTGCAGTTGTAGAACTTATTGGAGACTTCGTATCTCTCAATCCGGGCATTTGCTTGAAATATTAACTTCAACTCCTAGAACATCTCATATGCTCCATGACGTTCAAAACGTCGTTGAAGTCCCGGTTCTAAGCCGTAAAGCATGGCACACTGAACTATCGAGTAGTCATCAGCTTTGCTCTGCCAGACGTTCATAACATCTGGTGTTGCTCCTGCAGCAGGTTTGGCACCTAGCAGTGCTTCCAGGATGTAATTCTTCTGTGCAGCAATGAGGATAATCCTCAAGTTACGGACCCAGTCCGTGTAACTGCTACCATCATCTTTCAACTTTGCTTTCTCAAGGAACGCATTAAAATTCAACGGAACAACATCACGGGCCATCTATCTACAACAACATAGACATGCAAAATACTATCAGGTACTAAGTTCATGATAAATTAATGTTCAGTCAATCAAATTATTAAAGAACTCCCACTTAGATAGACATCCCTCTAATCATCTAAGCGATCACGTGATCCATATCAACTAAACCATGTCCGATCATCATGTGAGATGGAGTAGTTTTCAATGGTGAACATCACTATGTTGATCATATCTTCTATATGATTCACGCTCGACCTTTCGGTCTCTAGTGTTCCAAGGCCATGTCTGCATATGCTAGGCTCGTCAAGCTTAACCCAAGTATTCTGCATGTGCAAAACTGGCTTGCACCCGTTGTATGTGAACGTAGAGCTTATCACACCTGATCATCACGTGGTGCCTCGGCACGATGAACTTTCGCAACGATGCATACTCAGGAAGAACACTTGTACCTTGAAATTTAGTGAGATATCATCTTATAATGCTACCGTCGTTCTAAGAAAATAAGATGCATAAAAGATAAACATCACATGCAATCAATATAAGTGATATGATATGGCCATCATCATCTTGTGCTTGTGATCTCCATCTCTGAAGCACCGTCATGATCACCATCGTCACCGGCGCGACACCTTGATCTCCATCGTAGCATCGTTGTCGTCTCGCCAAATATTGCTTCTACGACTATCACTACCGCTTAGTGATAAAGTGAAGCCATTACAGGGCGATTGCATTGCATACAATAAAGCGACAACCATATGGCTCCTGCTAGTTGCCGATAACTCGGTTACAAAACATGATCATCTCATACAATAAAATATAGCATCATGTCCTGACCATATCACATCACGACATGCCCCGCAAAAACAAGTTAGACGTCCTCTACTTTGTTGTTGCAAGTTTTACGTGGCTGCTACGGGCTGAGCAAGAACCGTTCTTACCTATGCATCAAAACCACAACGATAGTTTGTCAAGTTAGTGTTGTTTTAACCTTCTCAAGGACAGGGCGTAGCCACACTCGATTCAACTAAAGTTGGAGAAACTGACACCCGCCAACCACCTGTGTGCAAAGCACGTCGGTAGAACCAGTCTCACGTAAGCGTACGCGTAATGTCGGTCCGGGCCACTTCATCCAACAATACCGCCTAACCAAAGTGTGACATGCTGGTAAGCAGTATGACTTGTATCGTCCACAACTCACTTGTGTTCTACTTGTGCATATAACATCTACGCATAAACCAGGCTCGGATGCCACTGTTGGGAAACGTAGTAATTTCAAAAAAATTCCTACGCACACACAGGATCATGGTGATGCATAGCAACGAGAGGGGAGAGTGTGTCCACGTACCCTCGTAGACCGAAAGCGGAAGCATTAGCACAACGCGGTTGATGTAGTCATACGTCTTCACGATCCGACCGATCCAAGTACCGAACGTACAGTACCTCCGAGTTTAGCACACGTTCAGCTCGATGACGTCCCACGAACTCTGATCCAGTAGAGCTTCACGGGAGAGTTCCGTCAGCATGACGACGTGATGACGGTGATGATGATGCTACCGACGCAGGGCTTCGCCTAAGCACCGCTACGATATAATCGAGGTGGATTATGGTGGAGGGGCACCGCACACGGCTGGGAGAGATCAACAGATCAACTTGTGTGTCTAGAGGTGCCCCTGCCCCCGTATATAAAGGAGCAAGGGGGAGGCCGGCCGACCCCTATAGGCGTGCCAGGAGGAGGAGTCCTCCTCCTAGTAGGAGTAGGAGGGGGAAAGGAAGGGGGAGAGGGAGAAGGAAAGGGGGGTGCCGCCCCCCTCTCCTAGTACAATTCGGACCAGAGGGGAGGGGCGTGCGGCATGCCCTAGGCCAGCCCTCTCTCTCTCCACTAAGGCCCACAAGGCCCACTATTTCTCTCGGGAGGGTTTCGGTAACCCTCCGGCACTCTGGTTTTCTCCGAAACCACCCGGAACACTTCCGTTGTCCGAATATAGTCGTCCAATATATCGATCTTTACATCTCGACCATTTTGAGACTCCTCGTCATGTTCGTGATCATATCCAGGACTCCGAACTACCTTCGGTACATTAAAACACAAAAACTCATAATACCGATCATCACCGAACTTTAAGCGTGCGGACCCTACGGGTTCGAGAACTATGTATACATGACCGAGACACGTCTCTGGTCAATAACCAATAGTGGAACCTGGATGCTCATATTGGCTCCCGCATATTCTACGAAGATCTTTATCGGTCAAACCGCATAACAACATATGTTGTTCCCTTTGTCATCGGTATGTTACTTGCCCGAGATTCGATCGTCGGTATCTCAATACCTAGTTCAATCTCGTTACCGGCAAGTCTCTTTACTCGTTCCATAATACATCATCTCGCAACTAACACATTAGTTACAATGCTTGCAAGGCTTATAGTGATGTGCATTACCGAGTGGGCCCAGAGATACCTCTCCGACAATCGGAGTGACAAATCCTAATCTTGATCTATGCCAACTCAACAAGTACCATCGGAGACACCTGTAGAGCATCTTTATAATCACCCAGTTATGTTGTGACGTTTGGTAGCACACAAAGTGTTCCTCCGGTAATTGGGAGTTGCATAACCTCATAGTCATAGGAACATGTATGAGTCATGAAGAAAGCAATAGCAGTAAACTAAACGATCAAGTGCTAAGCTAGCGGAATGGGTCAAGTCAATCACATCATTCTCCTAATGATGTGATCCCATTAATCCAATGACAACTCATGTCTATGTTTAGGAAACTTAACCATCTTTGATTAATGAGCTAGTCAAGTAGAGGCATACTAGTGACACTCTGTTTGTCTATGTATTCACACATGTACTAAGTTTTCGGTAAATACAATTCTAGCATGAATAATAAACATTTATCATGATATGAGGAAATAAATAATAACTTTATTATTGCCTCTAGGGCATATTTCCTTCACTCATAACTCTCAATCCATGCCTCAGGACTTAAATTGGCTATATAGTTAGGCACCTTGTGAGGACGTTTGAAATCCTTGGGCAGGCGCTCATTACACAGATCCGGTACTAAGCATGGCACGCCCAAATTTCTAAAGGTTACACCTAGCTCCACAGAAGTGGTTGGACGAACCGGAGTAGGTTGTCGGGCCGCATACTGTGCCGCTAACTCGGCCTCTTAACGGGCTCTTCCTTGATCCACCACATTCTGAGCATCAGCACCACCGCCCGCCGGGTTATGTCCGCGTGGCGGGTTATGGTTCCGTCCACTGCTTGACACCGTCGGCTCATCAATACGTTTGCTGTAACTCTGACTTGGGCGAGGGGTGCAATGAATCCTGTCATGACTGTTAGAATAAGCCTGCTGCTGAGTCAGCGTCATCTGAAGAAGATCTCTAGCTCTCCATGTCTCAACCGCCGTCGGCGACTCACCATCAACCGGGAGAGCCGCCAATCGTGACGCCGTAGTGATCATGTTATCCAAAGGGTTAGAATAATGACCCAATGGCGTCAGCACATTTTGCGGCAGGTTATTGTTCTGACGAGGCGGGTCTATTGTGCATGGCTGAACCGACATACCCGTCCCAGGTGCTTCGACCCAGTTTACTACTGCCGGGTCACTGGTTCCTGCTCCTGGAGTGTTGAAGAGATTTATTGCCTCATAAACTGACGACAGACGAGTTTGATGTCTCCTCCTCATGACCTCGTTTGAAACGTTCTGATATAGCATGAGCCGATAAGATTGCGACTGAATCCGCTGTGCCTGAGCATCCAAAGCAGCCCGCTCCTCGGCCATCCTAGCGTTTTCTGCGTTTAGCTCCTCCTTGGCCTGCGCTATCTCATCACGCAACTTTATGACTGCCGCATTATGCTCGTCTTGATCCCACGGGTTAACCGCTGTTGTTAACAACGTTGTCAGCTTATCCAGTAAGTTGGTTAAGACCTGAGCCAGCGGGCGCTCAGGGCCTCCTCCCCCGGCAGCCACTGCTGACCCGAAAATCAACTATGCTGCCGTTGATGAGTGCTGCACGGGCTACGTACCGGCCATGAAGATTGCAACCCGGTTCGGCGGCTCACAGGGGTCCGAAATACTGTCGCCATCGGAACAGCCCCCAAGCAGGCCATCTTGCAGTTGATACAATGACTCTGTCTCACCGGTGGATGACTCGCCATCAGAGTAAACAACAATCTCACCACCAGATGCCGGTCTATCCTCGGATTCCGCTCCATGGATAAACCCCACGAAGGCACGATTCATGACGGGCCGAAACCGGGCGGGTCTCGCACGCTGAGCCGTCTCGATGATGTCGGTGCAGATGTCCGGCTCAGGGCCCGGTTCGCCGATCTTGCCGATGAAGACGTGAATTACGTCGAAGGGGACCCGATACCCGTACTCAATTGAGCCGGCCTCGGGGCCCTAGCCTGCGTCGTCCATGTAGAGCTTGTCGCGACGACTCTTGGTCATCCGGCCCACAGCATATCCCTTGATCCCTTTGAAGTTACCCTCTAAGAACTTGAAACCATGGTGCGATAGCCCCACGGTGGGTGCCAACTGTCGTGGAATTGTCACGGCAGATGTCCTAGTGTGAGGACTTAGTCGTGGAGCCATGGTGATGTGGTTAGCTTAAAGGGGTTAATCAGGACAAAGGACACGAGGAGTCTATACTGGTTCGGCCCCTTACGGTGAAGGTAATAGCCTAGTCCAGTTGTAGGTGGTATTGCTAGGGTTTCGATGAGCAGGGAGCGAATACGCTTGACCCGGCTCTCGATCTGTTGTTTCTTGCCCTAAGCCACCGCTGGATCATCCCCTTATATACACGGGTTGACGCCCTGCGGCCAACAGAGTCCCGGCCGTCTTATACAACGTATCCGACTCGGTGACCTTTCTTTTCTATCTTACAAAACAAGTCTACATACATGGCGGTTTATATGCGTGTGCCTTAAGCCGCCTTCGGGTTTGGGCCCTCTACCAAGCTTATCTATGAACCGCCATATACTCTTGGGCTTCATTGAGATGAATCACCATAGGGATGACCCGGCCCCTCCTGGGCGGGTCATACCTAATAGTTATATCCCCAACACCCTGGATGCAGGAAGTGAGATTCGAACTCTAAACCTCATTGTTTCCTTCCAACCGCAGTAACCAACTAGGAGAGCTATTTATTTTGCTTCTTGCTGTGCGCCTTCCGGGCTATGTTTTTCTTTTGGGTTTTGTTTGGCAAGTTTTTCTTTCTTTTTTTCCTTTCTATTTATTTTTTTCAATTTTCTTTTTCGTTTTTTAAAATTGTGAATATTTTCTTAAATTTGTGAACCTTTTTCAAATCCATATTTTTTTAAAATGCATGATTTTTCTTCATATCCATGACTTTTTAATTTCTACAATTTGTTTTCAAAACCTGCGAACATTTTTCAAAATCATGATTTTTTTGACAAAAATGATGAACTTTTTTTAAACCATGAACATTTTTTTCAAAATCGATGAACGTTTTTCAATTTTGATGAACTTTTTCAAAAAATTGAATTGTTGTGAAATTCATGAACTTATTTCAAATTTCATGAAGTTATTCAAATTAACACACTTTTGAAAATTGGTGATATTTATTTCAAATCCGTGAAGTTTCTTTGAATTCATGAGCTTTCTTCAAATTTATGATTTGTTTTTTAAATTCACGCAACTTAATAAAATTAGTGAACTTTTTTTAGATTCGCGAACTGTTTTAAAGTCACAAAAAATACTTTAAAACACTGGCAACCGTTTTTTTCAGTGAACAACGCAGCACAAAAAAGAAATCAGAGCAAAAAAAGCGAACCAATTAATAGAAACAAAAGGACAAGCGAGGCTGGGACACGAGCGAGTTACCGACCATCGGCCTGTGTTGGGCCAGGCCTTGTCGGCCTGCGCGTGAGCGCCAAGGAAGGTAAGTGGCGCTACAGGCGTCAAATAGGTGGTATGTTCTACGGGCCTGATTTCCTGCTCTGCCACACTCTTCATTTGGGCCGATATAAGGTCTAGCGAGAAGGTGGCGTCGGCGGGCCGGAGGTCGTTGTAGTGCCTGTGCGACAAATAGATGCGCACCGCGCGTCTCCCAAACAGTTCTGCCTGACGCGGACGCGGATTTACAGACCAACCCCTCCACTTCCCATTTCGTATCAAACCAAGTCCACCTCTATCTCGCCGTCGCCTCCCCGCTCCTTTGCTTCCGCCCGGCCGTTTCTCTAGGGTTTAACGCCATGGACGTCGAGGACGAGCTCCAGACCGCCCCCGCGCCCGCGGACGGCGGAGAGTCCTCGCACGCGCTGGTGTCCGGGGACCAGTTGGACGTGGAGGCGTACGCGGCGCAGTACTCGGGGCGCACGCGCGTGGGGCGGCTCCTCTTCATCGCGGAGAAGTGCGGGTCGGAGCAGATGCGGCTGGATGCGCTCCGGCTGGCCTACGACTGGGCCCTCAAGGGCGAGGACACGGCCCTCCACCGCGACGTCTCCGCCAAGATCGCCGGCCGCCTTGGCCCCCGCTACGCCGCCGACCAGCCCTGGTCCGACGCGGTCGAGCGCCGCGCCCTGCTGCGCAAGGATAAGCTTGACAGCGAGCTCAATGTCTACAGGGTACCGGAACCCTAAACTTCGCTCCCTTTTTGTTTGTTTTAGGATTGTATATGGTCGCCATTTCTGCTTGACGCAATGAGCGACGCATTGGCGTGTGTTCTGAAATCACTCTACCTGCAGACCAATCTGATCAAAGAGAGTATCCGGATGGGCTACAATGACCTTGGTGATTTCCACTATGCTCAAGGCCACCTTTCAGACGCCTTCAAGAGCTATATCAGGACCCGCGATTACTGCACTACCTCGAAGCATGTTGTTCAGATGTGCTTGAATGTCATACTTGTTAGCATTGAGCTGGGGCAGTTTATGCACGTGTCAAATTATGTCATCAAGGCGGAGCAGACCCCAGACGATTTGGATCGTATTACTGCCGCCAAGTTGCGAGCTGCTGCTGGATTAGCCTACATGGAAACAAACAAGTACAAACTTGCTGCCCGGAAGGTTAGTGCACTAGAATCTCCTTTACTTGTTATTGTTTCTATCCTAATACTCCCTCCATTCCACAATGTAGTGCTTCCTCTATCCCCGTGCTTCAACTTTGACCGTAAATTTAACTACCAAGATCGATTGTGGCGGGAGCAAAAATTATATCAGTGAATTCATATCCGAAAGAAGTTTTCAATTATATAATTTTTCTCCCGCCGCAGTTGGTCTCATTGGTTAAATTTATGGTCAAAGTTGAACCTCGGAAAGCGTGGGCGCACTATATTTTGGAATAGAGGGAGTATTTCGTGTTGCTACATCTGTTTATCAGGGATTCATGAAGCATGCACATTTAATCTGTTGGAACTTTGAACTGTTCCACTACATTGGCTCGAATAGCTGGTGTGTTTTAAAATTGCAACCGTTGTGCTATTGGAGATTTCGGCAGTGATATTATTGTAACCTGTGGTTTATTAGAAGTAAGGAAATGAAACAAGTAAAGGGATCCCCTAACTTTATTAGTATAGGGTACATTGCTATGTTTGTCAGTTTGTTTACTCCCTTTTCAGGAAATCTGGATAATTTGTACAAAACTGAGTAAATATGTATTCCTTTGTCCTTTTCTCACGACAAAACTCATTATGCTATAGATATATCAATTTCTATTTCGGGCTGGACATAAAGCCCAATAATTGGTATCTACCAACTTTTTCTTTTGTGAAGAACCACATAACAAATATGCCATTTTTTATGGTTCAGTTAGTTATTTCATACTCACACTTGATAATAGTAATAGAACTGTTAAGTTGACTGCGGGAATTAAAAGTGTGCCCCCTTCTGAAGTTTATAGAGACAGGATCAGAGCTAAGGAGCAACTATTCTGAAGTTATAGCTCCACACGATGTTGCTGTCTATGGTGCACTATGCGCGCTTGCTTCTTTTGATCGCTCAGAGCTGAAGGTTCGTCTTTGCCTGAACTATTTTTTCCCTTCACATGGATCTTTTATGTTAATTGTTCTGGCTAAACCAGATTAATTTCCTCATTTGATACAGAGCAAAGTTATTGACAACTACAATTTTTGCAATTTCTTGGAGTTAGTGCCTGAAGTAAGGGAGCTGGTAAATGATTTTTATGCAAGGTACTAGTAGGAATCTAGGATGCAAGTGCTGCAATTAATTTTCTCCCTTAATGCTTTATTGAACTGTATATTTTTCTGCGGGATGAAGTTCTTTTTTAATCTATTGGTCCTATAGCAAAGAGTATTATGAACGATATGGTAGGAGCTCCGGTCTTCTACATAACAGATGGGGATCTTTGGGTGAATTAAGCATATGAAATGTATGGTTGCTTAGTGAGTCTTGTTTTACTTGTTTAGAGGGATCGTGATGTCAGCAGCAGGATAATTTATAGCTCATTCACGTTGTTTTAGTAGTATACAGTTGGTCCAGTATTTCAAACAGGGGAAAGTTTGGTACTCCAAATTTACTCCCAGTTCCTTTTTAGGCCCTGAAAGATTTGAAGGGGTCATTTTGGTCCCGGTTTGCACCTTGCCTTAAAAAAAGTTGTTTGCATCATAGGCAGGTGGTCTAGTTCCACACATTGTGGCATAAAATTTTGCTTAAATTGACGTTTTATCCGGAAAAAGTTTGGCACAAAAATGGAAGTTTGGGGACCCAAAAATAGTTATTTTAGCCTGGAGCTCAAAGCGGCATTATCCAGATGGTAAATTTCTTCCAAATAGATAAGTACCAAGCCACTTCTGGGCATTCCTGTTCTTTGGCGTTTTAAATCTTCAATTATTTATGAAGCCAATGATATAAATGATGATGTTGTATCTTTTGTTAACATGCTCTGGCCGTTTCTGATTGTCAATTGACTTGTCATCCTATCATTTGTAAGTGATGTGTTTTTTAACTTGAAAGAGAACATACTTAAGTTGTTCATTAGTCAGGTAAAATAAATTTCAAATGATTTTCGGTGAGACATCTCAAAGGCCACGTTCTGGGCCAAGCAGTTGCCTCAGTTAGCTGGGCATGCCGTCGAGCACCCTGTGCATCCATGCTCAAACCCTGTTGCCCACTCTTTACAGTGGATGCCATAACTTTATGGCAGAATTATGAATTAAGAGAGGTCATGCTGTCATTCCTTCCAATCTAATAAGACAGCAATTGCTCTCTTTGCTTGTCACTTGCACTGATACGATGTGGTCATTGACTGGTGGATAAACTATAAAAACTGAACCAACAAAAACCTGTCACATTTGGTTGTTGTTGTCTAATAAGGAATAGTTTCCTCAGTTGTCTATTTATTCACCTGGATTCTCACATTGTAGCTGGATTCATTATGAGATGTGTTGAACCTTCTACCATATGATGTTGTTTATGCATTTGTGCAGTAGATTAATTCCTTTGTTTTTTACTACGCCGTGCCTTTTTTCTTCATAAACATACATTTTTATTCTTTATACACGTTTTTTATTAACTAATCGCAATTAATACCAGCCGCTATGGGTCATGTCTGGGATATCTTGAGAAGCTGAAGTCAAACCTGCTGCTGGATATGCATCTGCATGGGCATATAGAAACTCTGTACAAGGACATTCGACACAAAGCCATCATACAGTACACTTTCCCATTCATATCTGTTGATCTCAACTTGATGGCTGTTGCCTTCCAGACATCTGTGTCCCTGCTAGAGAAAGAGCTGGCAGCGCTTATCACTGATAACAAAATACAGGTACCTAACAAAGATGCCTTGTATAACATGTATTGCAAGTTTGCAACACCTGCAGGGCTAATTTGCTGATCTTCTCGTTTCTTTAATTTATATGCAGGCTCGTATCGACTCACACAACAAGATTCTATACGCAAGCCACGCCGACCAAAGGAATGGAACTTTCCAGCGTGCACTGCAGACTGGCAATGAGTTTGAGAGAGATGTCAAGTCCATGCTTCTGAGGGCGAACCTTCTCAAGCACGAGTTCAGCCAGAAGGCAGCAGAAAGGAAGGTGTGAAAACAAGTTCTCCTTGGTTCGGGCCATAGGTGCATTGAGCGATTTTAGTGATGATTCGTGCCATAGTCAAGTGTTTCATGTCATGATCGGAATATTCAAGCTAAGATACTAGACAAAGATAATATTACTCCTGCCATGCACGTCTTTTGCGGAGACCATGTGGTTAATTTTGTACTACTTATTACTGGCATTCATTTTGGAGTTTTCGTATAGACTTATTTGGAGTTTGTGTGCTGTCGCTTTTAACAGTTTACTACCGCCGCGCTTGCAGTACAAGAAATTAAGAATTGCTGATAGTATGTTCTGACTGGAATCGCTTTGGTTGTGAAACCATTCATTACCACTTGCTTTCGGTGCGGAAAAATAAAACATTTCCTACATGAAGCCATTTCTATAATCTGCACCGACCAGTTTTTGACTTGGCTTTGTGGAATCTCAAAGCTGTACCATGCATGATAACTAATCATTGGGTAAAATTATATAAAGATGGATCTGTTTGGCACACAAATATAAAAGGCATCCGCGCTGTCAGGCACATGCAGGTGGAAGATTCAAGATATTCCCCCCTTTTCAAATCAAACAACCGAACGAAACAGTCATCGAGTAAACCCCGGGGTGTAATTCGTCATATAGCAGTACTCATATCGTATATACAGCATCTGCGCATCAAAATGCCTGTGCGGAAAAGAACAAAGTAATATGGAGGTCCACGAAGTTGCTTGCTCCCATTTCACTTCCCGCAGCTCCATCTGGCGGTCGGCACGCAGCTGAGGTAGTGGCACCACTGGCAGTGCTCGTTGCCGTTCACCCCTCGGAAGAGCATCGCCATCCCAACCGCCAGCCTGCGCAGGACAACAGCAATGCAGCATCAGTCAAGCGGAAGTCCAGAGCCCACCTAAACCCAACTCAACAAGAAAGATGTCGTTGCCGCTTTGCTTACCCGACGACGACCAGGACCGAGGCCACGGCGAGCAGAGCCCACTGGTAGGCCAGGAACTTCCGGCCGACGTCCTTGACGGAGGACGGCAGCACGTAGCGCTGCGCCCAGCCGTAGTGCGGGCGCATGAGCAGCACGAAGCCGAGCAGGAACCCCGTGAGGAACCCCCCGATGTGCGCGAAGTTGTCCACGTGCGGCAGGATGCCGATCGCCAGGTTGACCGCGATCACGAACAGCAGCGTCACCAGCGCCGCCGCCTGCACGCATTCCGGCCACGTCGACAGTGTCAGAAACTCGACGGATTTTCAGAACGAAGTACTGCTGGTGCTGCTACCGCTGCAGAATATGTGCAGAATTGGTTGGAGATGCACCCACCTTGTTGGTGTAGATGGTCCAGTTGGTGAAGAGCTCCGAGAGCATGGCTCCGAGGAGCCCGAAGAGCGCACCGGACGCGCCCACGGAGATGTTGTCTTTGATGAACAGGGATGACATCACGCTGCCCCCGACGCCGGACACGAGGTAGATGACGCCGACTCTCACTGCAACCAAATTGACGGGAACAATATCAGTTCAGAATGTTCAGGTAATTGGAGTGTCAGTTCCGGAGATGAACGCGTACCGAATCCGAACTGCTGCTCGAGCCTGAGCCCGACGAGCACGAGGCTGAGCATGTTGGCCAGCAGGTGGACGACGCCGGCGTGGAGCCAGATGCACGTCACGAGTCTCCACCCCTGGTGCTCGTGCACCACCTTGTCCCACACGAGAGCGCCCAACTTCTGCAATCTGAAGACGACAGTATGTACCGCGAGCGTAAGAGATGACAAATCTCTCGCTGAATCGAAGGAATCGAAGCGGCGAGAGCCGAATTGTTGGGGAGACGAGATCGACGGATCACTCACGTGGCGGAGGAGGGCCCGAGGAGCGGGTTCTGGCTGAGCGGCTGGAAGGCGAAGCGGCGGAGGAACCCCGCGCCGACGCACCTCCTGCCGCCGCGGCCGCCGCGCGCGTGCGCGGGGCAGTTGTTGGCGTACATCACCACGGCGAACAGGGCGACGTTGGCGGTCACGATGACCGGCACGATCCACGGCACCCACTC
The DNA here is from genome assembly GCF_002162155.2 of Triticum dicoccoides. Lineage (NCBI taxonomy): Eukaryota > Viridiplantae > Streptophyta > Magnoliopsida > Poales > Poaceae > Triticum > Triticum dicoccoides. The sequence continues at coordinate 354,572,389 of NC_041380.1, forward strand.
CCTCTCCTCCTCGCGCCCCGGCTGCTGCTGCTGCGGCGCCGCCGCCGGCGGGGCCTTCTCCTTCCGGTCCACGTCGCGCCGCGAGCCGGCCATGGCGCCCACGACGTACGACGGGGTAGCGAGCTGTCGCGTGGCGAGCTGCGTTCCTGGAGCAACGGCTCTAATCGGCTGCGGTGTCGTGGAGAGTGGTAACGGCGGCGGGGTAGTGGAAAAGGTGGGAGGCGAGGCGAGGCGGCAGGGTGATAAATGGCGCAGCGGCTGGTGGTGCGTTTGCCTCAGCCGCGTGGGGTGGACGCGGTTTAGCTCTAGCCTAGCACGGCTGCACGGGCGGGGGCGGGTTGGCATGCCGTGGCCTGCTGACAGTGGGTGCTGTGCTGGCCTGACGGTGGAACGTGGTTCTGGCCGTGTGCCGAATCTGGTGCCGGCGCGAGCGCGACGTGGTTCCCGTAGACAGTAAACGGCAGGCAACCTTGTGGCCGAGCCACTTTTCGTGCCGCGCGACGCCACGAGTTTGGCCGGCCCGCGCGCGAGAGGCCTCGGGCATACGGTGTGCCGTGCCTGCACTCGCCATGTCGGGCAGTCACTATCCCTCCATGAGTTATCACTTGCCCCGACGGGGATGTAAACACTTTTGGAATGAATTGACTGCTCGTCAAATAATGCTAGCTGAATGCCTGTGCATGGCCATGAAAAAAAATATAGAAACATAATGTTTTGTTCTATTTTTGGTCATGTATTGATGACAAATAACATGTCTTTCTCTCTTCTCCCTGCAACCATCACATGTCCTCTAGAGAGTCTATGTCCCCAAAAGTAGAGATTGTGGAATTATGCATGGGCTTTGACCCCATATTTTTGTAGGACAAAGCTAAGCTTTATTGATCATAATATACATGGAGTGGGATACAATTTGGATTATGAGGGTTAGCCAACCACATGTGGCGCCCCGCACCGAGAGATAGTATATGCTTAGCTAAATTATGAGCTTCACCGTTTGAAGAACGACTTTCAAAGACGGAATTACAAATAAAATCCAAAGAACGCAACTTAATTTCTGTTATCACCAAACCATATGATCCCTGGTTGCTGAGCTTGATGTCGTCGACAACCTGCTTGCAGTCCGAAGTGACGATTAGGTTCCCCAGAAGAAGATCATCAGCCAAAGCAAGACCTTCTCTACATGCTATTGCTTCCAAAGTAGGTGGGTCTGTGACCCCGGCTAAGACCAGAGCAGAGCTCCCCAGGTAGTTGCCCCCTGGCCCCAGCATACTGTTGCCGCAGATCCTCGTCGATCGCAAAAGACCGCTCCGTCCACGTGGATCTTTACAAATCCCGCCGGAGGTGCTTTTGGCCTTGCATGTGCTGCCCTAGTTACCCAAGGGGCTCCCTGTAAATTGATTTGAGGCTTTGCATGAATCAGCTCTAGTTCTCTAATGAACCTGCTCACAAAAAGGGAAGTGGCCTGCTGGCTTTGTGTGATCCCCTCGTGTATAAACTTTCGCCGCGCCGTCCAGATGGACCAAAGGGTGACAGCCACTCGAACAAAGCTGCTATAAGGCAAATATGCCATGAGGGTGAAGATCCACTGTTTCACGTTTGGTTCCTTAGTGGCGATCATCTGGTCTATCGTTTCCCCATCTTCTAACGCCCAGACACATCTTGCCATTGAGCACTCAAGGAGGGAGTGTCTCCAAGAATCTCGGGAGTCAAAGAAACCACAAGAGCTAGTGGTAGACATATTATGGTGAGCTCGTATATCTTCGGTAGGGAGAAACTGTCTTGCTAATCGCCACAAAAACATTATGATTTTTGCTGGTACCTACACATTCCACAATAGTTTCCATGACTTCTCCTCATTACGCACAATTGAGGGTCCCGCAGCTCCCTCGAGCCAAGCCCCCCTCCAATTCCGTGTCGCCACCATCATCCTATAAGCCGAGCAGACGGTAAACTTGCCATTTCTTTCAAAGTGCCAAGCCCAATAATCCTCAAAGTTGCGGGTGCATATAGGAATTGCTAGGATTGCTACAACGTCCATTGGCATAAAGGTATGTTCAATTTTTTGCTTGTCCCATGAGGCCATACTTAAGTTGAAGTAATCTAAAGCAAGCCTGGGTGGATTTGCAATCTTACTGCCATAAGCTCGGAGCATTTCATCTCTAGGGATCCAGTTGTCCATCCATACATCAATAGAATTCCCATTGCCAGTGCATTTTATAAGTCCCAGCTTCAGAATATCTACTCCTTCTTTGATAGCTCTCCATATTTGACTTGGGCGAGAGCCTAACTCCGCTTGCAATATCGTTGAATCTCGAAAATAAACACTCTTAAGTATCCGGGCACTCAACGAGTTTGGTTGTTGCAAAACCCTCCAGGCCTGTTTTGCTAGCATTGCAAGGTTAAAAACTTCAAAGTCCTTGAAGCCTAATCCACCCGTCGCCTTTGGTTAAGTCATCGCCTCCCAAGATACCCAACTTGGTTTCCGGTGACCATCTTTGCTGCCCCACCAAAACTTCCTCATTAGCATGTTGAGATGTTCACAAAGTCCCCTCGGAAGTTTAAAGCAAGACATAGAGAAAACAGGTATAGCTTGCGCCACTGATTTAACCAAAACTTCCTTGCCTCCTGAAGAGAGTGTCTTCTCAATCCACCCTTGAATTTTGCGACATAATCTATCTTTCAAAAACTTGAAAGCTCCATTCTTTGAAGATCCAACATCAGAAGACATACCCAAATATTTCTCATTAAGAGACTCATTAGGAACTTGAAGAGTTTGCTTGACCTCATCTCGAACACTTCCCGGAACACCCTTGCTGAAAAATATTGATGATTTACCATAGTTTATACGTTGTCACGTGACCTAACAATAGATGTCCAAGACCTGGTTGACCTCATCTGCTCCCACACTATTCGCCTTGAAAAACTGCAGGTTGTCATCTGCAAAAAGAAGATGGTTCACATGCGGCACCGAGGGTGCCACTTGTACTCCATGTAGGTTTGATGACTCGCCTCAAGATTTCAACAGGCACGAAAGGCCCTCTGCTGCTAACAAGAACAAGTATGGGGAGATTGGGTCCCCCTGTCTGATACCTTGTGTGTTGGAAATATGCCCTAGAGGCAATAATAAAATGGTATTATTATATTTCCTTGTTCATGATAATTGTATATTGTTCATGCTATAATTGTGTTATCCGGAAATCGTAATACATGTGTGAATATATAGACCACAACATGTCCCTAGTGAGCCTCTAGTTGACTAGCTCATTGATCAATAGATAGTTACGGTTTCCTGACCATGGACATTGGATGTCATTGATAATGGGATCACATCATTAGGAGAATGATGTGATGGACAAGACCCAATCCTAAGCATAGCGCAAGATCGTGTAGTTCGTCTGCTAAAGCTTTTCTAATGTCAAGTATCTTTTCCTTAGACCATGAGATTGTGCAACTCCCGGATACTGTAGGAATACTTTGGGTGTGCCAAACGTCACAACGTAATTGGGTGACTATAAAGGTGCACTATGGGTATCTCTGAAAGTGTCTGTTAGGTTGGCACGAATCGAGACTGGGATTTGTCACTCCATATGACGGAGAGGTATCTCTGGGCCCACTCGGTAAGACATCATCGTAATGAGCTCAATGTGACTAAGGGTTGGTTACGGGATGATGTGTTACGGAACGAGTAAAGTGACTTGCCGGTAATGAGATTGAACGAGGTATTGGGATACCACCAATCGAATCTCGGGCAAGTAACGTACCGATTGACAAAGGGAATTGTATACGGGATTGCTTGAATCCTCGACATCGTGGAACATGTGGGAGCCAACATGGGTATCCAGATACCACTGTTGGTTATTGGCCGGAGAGTTGTCTCGGTCATGTCTGCATGGTTCCCGAACCCGTAGGGTCTACACACTTAAGGTTCGATGACGCTAGGGTTATTAGGAAGACTTGTATGTGATTACCGAATGTTTTTCGGAGTCCCGGATGAGATCCGGACGTCACGAGGAGTTCCGGAATGGTCCGGAGGTGAAGATTTATATATAGGAAGTTGTCATACGGTCACCGGAAAGGTTCGGGGGCATATCGGTATTGTACCGGGGCCACCGGAGGGGTTCCGGGGGTCCACCGGGAGGGGCCACCTCTCTCGGAGGGCCTCATGGGCCGTAGAGGAAAGGGAACCAGCCCCAAGTGGGCTGGGCGCATCCCCCCTTGGGCCCATGCGCCTAGGGTTGGGGGGGAAACCCTAGAGGGGGCACCCCCCCCTACTTGGGGGGCAAGCCACCCCCTTGGCCGCCCCCCTCTAGATCTCATCTTGAGGGGGCCGGCCCCCTTCCTCCTTCCCCTATAAATAGAGGGGCAAGGGGAGGGCTGCACACCACATCCAAGGCGCAGCCCCTCCCCTCCCCAACACCTCTCCTCCTCCGTTAAAGCTTGGCGAAGCCCTGCCGGAGTACTGCTGCTCCACCACCACCACGCTGTCGTGCTGCTGTTGGAGCTCTCTTCCTCAACCTATCCCTCCTCCTTGCTGGATCAAGGCGCAGGAGACGTCTCCGCTCCATACGTGTGTTGAACGCGGAGGTGCCGTCCGTTCGGCGCTAGAATCATCGGTGATTTGGATCACGTCGAGTACGACTACATCAACCCCGTTCTCTTGAACGCTTCCTCTCGCGAACTACAAGGGTATGTAGATGCACTCCTCTCCCTCTCGTTGCTAGATGACTCCATAGATTGATCTTGGTGATGCGTAGAAAATTTTAAATTTCTGCTACGATCCCCATCAGTGGCATCATGAGCTAGATCTATGCGTAGTTTCTATGCACGAGTAGAACACAAGTTGTTGTGGGCGTCGATTTTGTCAATTTACTTGCCGTTACTAGTCTTATCTTGATTCGGCGGCATCGTGGGATGAAGCGGCCCGGACCGACCTTACACGTACGCTTACGTGAGACTGGTTCCACCGACTGGCATGCACTAGTTGCATAAGGTGACTAGCGGGTGTCTGTCTCTCCCACTTTAGTCGGATCGGATTCGATGAAAAGGGTCCTTATGAAGGGTAAACAGAAATTGGCATATCACGTTGTGGTTTTGGCGTAGGTAAGAAACGTTCTTGCTAGAAACCTATAGCAGCCACGTAAAACTTGCAACAACAATTAGAGGACGTCTAACTTGTTTTTGCAGCATATGCCGTGTGATGTGATATGGCCAAAAGGATGTGATGAATGATATATGTGATGTATGAGATTGATCATGTTCTTGTAATAGGAATCACGACTTGCATGTCGATGAGTATGACAACCGGCAGGAGCCATAGGAGTTGTCTTAATTTATTTATGACCTGCGTGTCAACATAAACGTCATGTAATTACTTTACTTTATCGCTAACCGTTAGTCATAGTAGTAGAAGTAATAGTTGGCGAGACAACTTCATGAAGACACGATGATGGAGATCATGATGATGGAGGTCATGGTGTCATGCCGGTGACGATGATGATCATGGCGCCCCGAAGATGGAGATCAAAAGGAGCAAAATGATATTGGCCATATCATGTCACTATTTGATTGCATGTGATGTTTATCATGTTTTACATCTTATTTGCTAAGAACGTTGGTAGCATAAATAAGATGATCCCTCGCAATAATTTCAAGAAAGTGTTCCCCCTAACTGTGCACCATTGCTAAGGTCCATTGTTCCAAAGCACCACGTGATGAACGGGTGTGATAGGTTCTAACGTTCGCATAAAACGGGTGTAAGCCAGATTTACACACGCAATACACTTAGGTTGACTTGACGAGCCTAGCATGTACAGACATGGCCTCGGAACACGGAAGACCGAAAGGTCGAACATGAATCGTATAGAAGATACGATCAACATGAAAATGTTCACCGATGATGACTAGTGTGTCTCACATGATGATCGGACACGGCCTAGTTGACTCGGATCATGTATCACTCAGATGACTAGAGGGATGTCTATTTGAGTGGGAGTTCATTTAATAATTTGATTAGATGAACTTAATTATCATGAACATAGTCTAAAAATCTTTGCAATATGTTTTGTAGATCAAATGGCCCACGCTAATGTTGCCCTCAACTTCAACGCGTTCCTAGAGAAAACCAAGCTGAAAGATGATGGCAGCAACTACACGGACTGGGTCCGTAACCCGAGGATTATCCTCATACCTGCCAGGAAAGCATATGTCCTTGATGCACCGCTAGGTGAAGCACCTGTTTTCCCTGCAGAACAAGACGTTATGAACGCTTGGCAGGCGCATAGTGACGATTACTCCTTGGTTCAGTGCGGCATGCTTTACAGCTTAGAACCGGGGCTCCAAAAGTGTTTTGAGCAACACGGAGCATATGAGATGTTCCAAGAGCTGAAAATGGTTTTCCAAGCTCATGCCCAGGTCGAGAGAGATGAAGTCTCCGACAAGTTCTACAGTTGTAAGATGGAGGAGAATAGTTCCGTCAGCGAGCACATACTCAAAATGTCTGGGTTGCACAACCGCTTGTCTTAGCTGGGAGTTAATCTCCCGGATGATGCGGTCGTTGACAGAATCCTTCAGTCGCTCCCACCTAGCTACAAGAGCTTTGTGATGAACTTCAATATGCAGGGGATGGAAAAGACCGTTGCCGAGGTATATTCAATGTTGAAATCAGCGGAGGTGGAAATCAAAAAGGAACATCAAGTGTTGATGGTGAATAAAACCACTAAGTTCAAGAAAGGCAAGGGTAAAAAGAACTTCAAGAAGGACGGCAAGGGAGTTGCCGCGCCCGGTAAGCAAGCTGCCGGGAAGAAGCCAAAGAATGGACCCAAGCCTGAGACTGAGTGCTTTTATTGCAAGGGAAACAGTCACTGGAAGCGGAACTGCCCCTAGTACTTAGCGGATAAGAAGGCCGGCAATACCAAAGGTATATGTGATATACATGTTATTGATGTGTACCTAACCAGCGCTCGTAGTAGCTCCTGGGTATTTGATACCGGTGCAGTTGCTCATATTTGTAACTCAAAACAAGAACTGCGGAATAAATGGAGACTTGCGAAGGACGAGGTGACGACGCGCGTCGGGAATGGTTCCAAGGTCGATGTGATCGCCGTTGGCACGCTACCTCTACATTTACCTACGGGATTAGTTTTAAACCTCAATAATTGTTATTTAGTAGCAGCTTTGAGCATGAACATTGTATCTGGATCTCGTTTAATGCGAGATGGCTACTCATTTAAATCTGAGAATAATGGTTGTTCTATTTATATGAGAGACATGTTTTATGGTCATGCCCCGCTGGTCAATGGTTTATTCATATTTAATCTCGAACGTGATGTTACACATATTCATAGTGTGAATGCCAAAAGGTGTAAGGTTGATAATGATAGTCCCACATACTTGTGGCACTGCCGCCTTGGTCACATTGGTGTCAAACGCATGAAGAAACTCCATGCAGATGGACTTTTGGAGGCTCTTGATTATGAATCATTTGACATGTACGAACCATGCCTCATGGGCAAAATGACCAAGACTCCGTTCTCCGGAACAATGGAGCGAGCAGCCAACTTATTGGAAATCATACATACTGATGTGTGCGGTCCAATGAGTGTCGAGGCTCGCGGTGGCTATCGTTATGTTCTCACCCTCACTGATGACTTGAGTAGATATGGGTATGTCTACTTAATGAAACACAAGTATGAGACCTTTGAAAAGTTCATGGAATTTAAGAGTGAGGTTGAGAATCAACGTGACAGGAAAATCAAGTTCTTACGATCAGATCGTGGGGGAGAATATTTGAGTCACGAATTTGACACACACTTAAGGAAATGTGGAATAGTTTCACAACTCACGCTGCCTGGAACACCTTAGCGTAATGGTGTGTCCGAATGTCGTAATCGCACCCTATTGGATATGGTGCGATCTATGATGTCTCTTATCGATCTACCGCTATCATTTTGGGGTTATGCTATAGAGACAACTGCATTCACTTTAAATTGGGCTCCGTCGAAATCCGTTGAGACGACACCGTATGAATTGTGGTTTGGTAAGAAACCTAAGCTGTCGTTTTTGAAAGTTTGGGGATGCGATGCTTATGTCAAGAAACTTCAACCTGAAAAGCTCGAACCCAAATCGAAAAAATGCGTCTTCATAGGATACCCTAAAGAAAAGACTGGGTATACCTTCTACCTCAGATCCGAAGGCAAGATCTTTGTTGCCAAGAATGGATCCTTTCTAGAGAAAGAGTTTCTCTCGAAAGAAGTAAGTGGGAGGAAAGTAGAACTTGATGAAGTATTTCCTCTTGAACCGGAGAGTGGCGCAGCTCAAGAAACTGTTCTTGAGGTGCCTGCAACGACTAGAGAGGAAGTTAATGATGATCATGAAACTTCAGATCAAGTTGCTACTGAACTTCGAAGGTCCACGAGGACACGTTCCGCACCAGAGTGGTACGGCAACCCTCTCCTGGAAATCATGTTGTTAGACAATGGTGAACCTTCGAACAATGAAGAAGCGATGGCGGGCCCAGATTCCGACAAATGGCTGGAAGCCATGAAATCCGAGATAGGATCCATGTATGAAAACGAAGTATGGACTTTGACTGACTTGCCCGTTGATCATCGAGCCATAGAAAATAAATGGATCTTTAAGAAGAAGACAGACGCGGATGGTAATGTGACCATCTATAAGGCTCGGCTTGTCGCTAAGGGTTATCGACAAGTTCAAGAGGTTGACTACGATGAGACTTTCTCACCTGTAGCGAAGCTGAAGTCTGTCCGAATCATGTTGGCAATTGCCGCATTCTATGATTATGAGATATGGCAAATGGACGTCAAAACGGCATTCCTTAATGGTTTCCTTAAGGAAGAATTGTATATGATGCAGCCGGAAGGTTTTGTCGATCCTAAGAATGCTGACAAGGTGTGCAAGCTCCAACGCTCAATCTATGGGCTGGTGCAAGCATCTCGGAGTTGGAACATTCGATTTGATGAGATGATCAAAGCGTTTGGGTTTACACAGACTTATGGAGAAGCCCGTGTTTACAAGAAAGTCAGTGGGAGCTCTGTAGCATTTCTCATATTATATGTGGATGACATACTATTGATGGGAAATGATATAGAATTCTTAGAAAGCATAAAGGCCTACTTGAACAAGTGTTTTTCAATGAAGGACCTTGGAGAAGCTGCTTATATATTACGCATCAAGATCTATAGAGATAGATCGAGATGCCTCATTGGTCTTTCACAGAGTACGTACCTTGACAAGATATTGAAGAAGTTAAATATGGATCAGTCCAAGAAGGGGTTCTTGCCTGTATTGCAAGGTATGAGATTGAGCACGGCTCAATGCCCGACCATGGCATAAGATAGAGAAAAGATGAGTGTCGTCCCCTATGCCTCGACCATAGGGTCTATCATGTATGCCATGCTGTGTACCAGACCTGATGTAAACCTTGCCGTAAGTTTGGTAGGAAGGTACCAAAGTAATCCCGGCATGGAACACTGGACATCGGTCAAGAATATCCTGAAGTACCTGAAGAGGACTAAGGATATGTTTCTCGTTTATGGAGGTGACGAAGAGCTCGTCGTAAAGGGTTACGTCGATGCTAGCTTTGACACAGATCTGGATGACTCTAAGTCACAAACCAGATACATGTATCTTTTGAATGGTGGGGCAGTCAGCTGGTGCAGTTGCAAGCAAAGCGTCATGGCGGGACCTACATGTGAAGCGGAGTATATGGCAGCCTCGGAGGCAGCACAAGAAGCAATCTGGATAAAGGAGTTCATTACCGACCTTGGAGTTATTCCCAATGCGTCGGGCCCGATGACTCTCTTCTGTGACAACACTGGAGCTATTGCCCTTGCCAAGGAGCCCAGGTTTCACAGGAAGACCGGGCATATCAAGCGTCGCTTCAACTCCATTCGTGAAAATGTTCAAAATGGAGACATAGATATTTTTAAAGTGCATACGGACCTGAATGTCGCAGATCCGTTAACTAAACCTCTTCCTCGAGCAAAGCATGATCAACACCAGAACTCTATGGGTCTTCGATTCATCACAATGTAACTAGATTATTGACTCTAGTGCAAGTGGGAGACTGTTGGAAATATGCCCTAGAGGCAATAATAAAATGGTTATTATTATATTTCCTTGTTCATGATAATTGTCTATTGTTCATGCTATAATTGTGTTATCCGGAAATCGTAATACATGTGTGAATATATAGACCACAACATGTCCCTAGTGAGCCTCTAGTTGACTAGCTCGTTGATCAATAGATGGTTACGGGTTCCTGACTATGGAGATTAGATGTCATTGATAACGGGATCACATCATTAGGAGAATGATGTGATGGACAAGACCCAATCCTAAGCATAGCGCAAGATCGTGTAGTTCGTCTGCTAAAGCTTTTCTAATGTCAAGTATCTTTTCCTTAGACCATGAGATTGTGCAACTCCCGGATACTGTAGGAATACTTTGGGTGTGCCAAACATCACAACGTAACTGGGTGACTATAAAGGTGTACTATGGGTATCTCCGAAAGTGTCTGTTGGGTTGGCACGAATCGAGACTGGGATTTGTCACTCCATATGACGGAGAGGTATCTCTGGGCCCACTCGGTAAGACATCGTTGTAATGAGCTCAATGTGACTAAGGGTTGGTCATGGGATGATGTGTTACGGAGCGAGTAAAGTGACTTGCCGGTAACGAGATTGAACGAGGTATTCGGATACCGACGATCGAATCTCGGGCAAGTAACGTACCGATTGACAAAGGGAATTGTATACGGGATTGCTTGAATCCTCGACATCGTGGTTCATCCGATGAGATCATCGTGGAACATGTGGGAGCCAACATGGGTATCCAGATCCCGCTGTTGGTTATTGGCCGGAGAGTTGTCTCGGTCATGTCTGCATGGTTCCCGAACCCATAGCGTCTACACACTTAAGGTTCGATGACGCTAGAGTTATTAGGAAGACTTGTATGTGATTACCGAATGTTGTTCGGAGTCCTAGATGAGATACCGGACATCACGAGGAGTTCCGGAATGGTCTGGAGGTGAAAATTTATATATAGGAAGTTGTCATACGGTCACCAGAAAGGTTCGGGGGCATATCGGTATTGTACCGGGGCCACCGGAGGGGTTCCGGGGGTCCACCGGGAGGGGCCACCTCTCTCAGAGGGCCTCATGGGCCGTAGAGGAAAGGGAACCAGCCCCAAGTGGGCTGGGCGCATCCCCCCTTGGGCCCATGCGCCTAGGGTTGGGGGGGAAACCCTAGAGGGGGCGCTCCCCTTTCTTGGGGGGCAAGCCACCCCCTTGGCCATCACCCCCCTCTAGATCTCATCTAGAGGGGGCCGGCCCCCTTCCTCCTTCCCCTATAAATAGAGGGGTAAGGGGAGGGCTACACACCACATCCAAGGCGCAGCCCCTCCCCTCCCCAACACCTCTCCTCCTCCGTTAAAGCTTGGCGAAGCCCTGCCGGAGTACTGCTGCTCCACCACCACCACGCCGTCGCACTGCTGTTGGAGCTCTCTTCCTCAACCTCTCCCTCCTCCTTGCTGGATCAAGGCGCGGGAGACGTCTCCGCTCCGTACATGTGTTGAACGCGGAGGTGCCATCCATTCGGCGCTAGGATCATCGGTGATTTGGATCACGTCGAGTACGACTCCATCAACCCCGTTCTCTTGAACGCTTCCGCTCGCGGTCTACAAGGGTATGTAGATGCACTCCTCTCCCTCCCGTTGCTAGATGACTCCATAGATTGATCTTGGTGATGCGTAGAAAATTTTAAATTTCTGCTACGATCCCCATCATTGTGAAGGGACAAATTGTTCCAACTTCTTACCATTGAACATTATAGAGAATTTCACCGACGTGACCATGCCCATGGCAATGTCCACCCATCTATGTGTGAAGCCGAGTTTAATCATAATGGCACGTAGGTATGCCCACTCGACCCTATCATAAGCTTTCATCATATCCAATTTCAACGCACAATGCTGGTTCTTCTTTGCCTTATTTCTCTTCATGAAATGTAGACATTCATAGGCTGCAATTATGTTGTCAATGATCAACCTGCCCGGGACAAAGGCAGACTGCTCCGGGGAGATAATATCAGGAAGTACCAATTTCAAGCGGTTCGAGATCACTTTTGAGGCAATTTTATATAGGACATTGCATAAGCTAATTGGACGGAATTGAGTTAGCTGGTTCGGATCCTTTACCTTAGGGATCAGAACTAAAATAGTCTCGTTGATGCACTCAGCAGACTCATTACCTTCAACTATACTCAGCACCATCTTTGTGTCTTCTTCCCCACACCCCCAATGTCTCTGGAAAAAATGAGCGGGAAAGCCGTCGGGACCAGGTGATTTTATAGGGAACATCTGAAAAAGGGCGTCCTTCACCTCTTGCTGTGAGTAGGGCACATTAAGCTGAGCATTCATATCATTTGTGACTTTCCTTGGCACGGTCCCAATTACTCTCTCCATGTAGTGAACTCCCTCAGACGTGTATAAATTTCTATAGAAAGAATTTACCATGTCCTCCATCTCACATGTGTCCTCCGTTAGGCTGCCATCGGGCTGCCAAAGGGCCTTGATCTTATTCTTTCTCCTTCTTCTGCTAGCTCTTAAGTGGAAGAAATAAGTGTTTTTGTCCCCATGAGATAACCACTCGATTCTAGCCCGTTTACGACACATGATCTTCTCACAGTGGTACAGTTCCACCAGTATATCCATTACCTTCGTCTCGAGGTGAGTAGGCCCGACCTGCCTGGTTGGGCATGTGATACGTCTCCAATGTATCTATAATTTTTGATTGTTCCATGATGTTATATTATCAATCTTGGATGTTTTATAATCATTTTATAGTCATTTTATATCATTTTTTGGTACTAACCTATTGACATAGTGCTAAGTGCCAGTTGCTGTTTTTTTGCATGTTTTTTACATCATAGAAAATCAATACCAAACGGAGTCCAAATGCCACGAAACTTTACGGAGAACTTTTATGGACCATAAGACACCTATTGGGCCCTAGCTGCGCCTCGGGGGTGCTCCAAGGAGAGCATAACCCACCAGGGCGGGCCAGGAGGCCCAGGCGCACCCTGGTGGGCTGTGCCCACCTTGGGTGCCCCCCGTGCCGCCTCTTTGCTCATAAATACCCCAATATTCCCAAAATCCTAGGGGAGTCGATGAAATATTGATCAAGTCGCTGCAGAGTCCAGAACCACCATATCCAATCTAGACACCATCTCGGATGGGGTTCACCACCTCCATTGGTGCCTCACCGATGATGCGTGAGTAGTTCTTTGTAGACCTTTGGGTCCGTAGTTAGTAGCTAGATGGCTTTCTCTCTCTCGCTGAATTCTCAATACAATGGTATCTTGGAGATCCATATGATGTAACTCTTTTTGCGGTGTGTTTGTTGGGATCTGATTAACTTTGAGTTTATGATCAGTTATATCTTTTTATATCCATGAAAGTATTTGAGTTTCTTTGATCTGTTTTATGCATGATCTCTTATAGCGTCGTATTTCTTCTCCGATATTTGAGTTTTGTTTGGCCAACTTGATCTATTTATCTTGCAATGGAAAGAGGTGCTTGTAGTGGGTTCGATCTTACGGTGCTTGATCCAAGTGACACAAGGGGAACCGACACGTATGTATCGTTGCTACTAAGGATAAAACGATGGGGTCTTTCTCTATATAGATAGATCTTGTCTAAATCATGTAATCGTTCTTATTGCATTACTCTGTTTCTCCATTAACTTAATATACTAGATATGCTGGATAGCAGTCGATGAGTGGAGTAATAGTAGTAGATGCAGGCAGGAGTTGGTCTACTAATCTTGGACGTGATGACTATATAATGATCATTGCCTGGATATCGTCATGATTATTTGAAGTGCTATCAATTTCCCAACAATAATTTGTTCACCCACCGTTTGCTATTTTTCTCGAGAGAAGCCACTAGTGAAACCTACGGCCCCTTGGTCTCTTTCTCATATATTTGCCTTTGCGATCTACTTTTCCTTTGCATTTATTTCCAGATCTATTAAACCAAAAATACAAAAATACCTTGATGCATTTTATTCTTATTTATTTTATTTGGCGTTCGATCTATCAATCTACTACAATTTTATCTCACGTCCGTTTGCCAATTTCTGGCGTCGTTACCCGAAAGGGATTGACAACCCCTTTAACACGTCGAGTTGCGAGTGGTTGTTATTTGTGTGCAGGGGTTGTTTACGTTGTGTTGCTTGGTTCTCCTACTGGTTCGATAACCTTGGTTTCATCACTAAGGGAAATACCTACCGTCGCTATGCTGCATCATCCCTTCCTCTTTGGGGAAATACCGACGTAGTCCTAGCCGACATGAAAAGGAATTTCTGGCGCCGTTGCCTGGGAGGATCTTCAACATATACCAGGTTCCTAATCACAAATCTCATCTCCTCGCAATTTACATTATTTGCCATTTGCCTCTCCCCAACTTCACGAAAATTTGCCATTTTATTCGCCCCTCTTTTTTCGTTTGTCGTTTTCTTGCCGGATCTGTTTTTGTGCGCGTTCATGTTTGCGTAGTCATGATGCCTCAAACAAAATATTATGATGTTCCTTATCCCAATATTTTGCTTGAAATTGAGAGAAGTACTAAGGAATATATGACTACACAGTTTGAGCATAATAAGTATTTTACCAAAGAACTTAAGGAGCACTCCATTGTGCTGGATGCTATAACAAAACAACTTGATGATATTAGTAGAGAAGTTTGCAATCATCAATCTAAGTATGCTTTTGCTGAAATTTTGTTAGGGAAAATATCCTATGCACAAGCTACCCTAGTAAATCAAATGACCGCTAAACCAATCTCACTAGAGGATTAAAGTGATGAAGATCTTAAAATGATTGGTGTTTATTCTATTGATTCCTTGTTTAGTAAAGTTAAGACTGATGAAAAAGGGACTGGAGAAGAGTCAGCTTTAGCTAGAAGGCGTCCCAATATTTCGGAGGGTGAAAATCTTGTTGAGAAAATTGATAAAAGTGGGTTTGAAGAGGTCAAAACTTTAGCTAGTGATGTTCCCACTCTTTTGGATTACAAAGAATTTAATTATGATAGTTGCTCTTTGATTGACTGTATTTCTTTGTTGCAATCCATGATAAATTCACCCCATGCCTATGAAAAAAATAAAGCTTTTACTAAACATATTGTTGATGCTATGATGAAAGCTTTAGAAGAAAAGTTGGAATTAGAAGTTTCAGTTCCTAGAAAATTGCATGATGAATGGGAACCTACTATCAGAGTCAAGATTAAAAATATGAGTGTTTTGCTTTGTGTGACTTGGGTTCTAGTGTTTCTACCATTCCGAAATCTTTATGTGATGTGCTTGGTCTTACCGATATTGAATCATGTTCTTTAAATTTGCACTTGGCGGACTCTACTATTAAAAAGCCTATGGGAAGAATTAATGATGTTCTTATCCTTGCAAATAGAAACTATTTTCCCATAGATTTTATTGTTCTTGATATTGATTGCAATCCGTCTTGTCCAATTATTCTTGGTAGACCAGTTTTATGCACTATTGGTGCCATCATTGATATGAAAGAAGGCAATATCAAGTTACAATTTCCTTTGAGGAAGGGTATGGAACACTTCCCTGGAACAAGAATTAGGCCACCATATGAATCAATCATGAGGGCATCTTATGGATCTCGAAACAAAGATGACAAAACTTAGATCCTTGCTTTATGCCTAGGTAAGGGCGTAAAACTATAGCGCTTGTTGGGAGGCAACCCAATGAATAAATTTTATTTTTGATTTTTGCTTCCTGTTTTTGAGTGTTAGCACAATTATGCTACTGTTATGATTGTGTTTTTTGTGTTTTAGTTAGTGTTTGTGCCAAGTAAAGCCTTTAGGATCTTCTTGGATGATAGTTGTTTGATCTTGTTGGAAAAAACAGAAACTTTTGCTCTCACGAAAATAGTTCTGATTTTTAACCAAAGAGCGATAAAATACGCATTCCTTTTGTAGTATATCAATATTCAAATTTCTCAGGTCGTCCTAATTTTGCAGAATTTTTGGAGTTACAGAAGTATTCGAAACACCCAGATTACTACAGTTTGTTCTGTTTTTGACAGATTCTGTTTTTCTTTGCGTTGTGTGCTTATTTTGATGGCCCTATGGTTTTATTTGATGCGTTTTTGCCATAGAAAAGTTGGAATACAGTAGATATAATGCAAAAACAAAATATGAATTGGTTTGATAAAGCACTTATAGTAGTGATTTATTTTCTTACACTAACGGATCTCGCGAAGGTTTTGTTGAGTTTTGTGTGATTGAAGTTTCCAAGTTTTGGATTATCTTACAATAGATGAAGGAATAAGGAGTAAGAAGAGCATAAGATTTGGGATGCCCCGGCATCCCCCGCTATTATCCAAAAGAGAGCAAGCAACTAAGCTTGGGGATGCCCTCGAGTGGCATCCCCTCTTTCTTCTAACGACCATTGATATTTTACTCGAAGCTATATTTTTATTCGTCACATACTATGTGTTTTGCTTGGAGCGTATTGTATGTTATGAGTCTTTGCTTGTTTTATTTTGTTTTTGAAGTCTTGATTCCTTGCTGAACACACCTATTTGAGAGAGCCAAAATTATGTCATGACTTGTTAGAATTGCTCTCTATGTTTCACTTGAATCTTTTATGAGCTATGGACTTGCTCTAGTGCTTCACTTATATCTTTTTGAGCACGGTGTGCGTTAGTATTTTTGAAGAAATGCTCTCTTGATTCACTTAGATTTATTTGAGAGTTAATAAAATTTTCAAGAAATTCTATCTTGATCCACTTAAATTAATTTGAGAGAAAGAAAAAATTATGCTCATGATCTTCACTTATATTTGTTTGAGCTTGTCAAAAGAAACACATGAAATTTAGTTCCAAAGTGATAGATATCCAAGAAGGATATAATAACAACTTTCATGAAGATCATTGGACAAATTAAACTTGATTCTTAGTAATAGTTTTGAGATATGATGATGTGGTATGTGAGTTATGTTAATGAGTAACTATGCTTTAGTAAGAATATTGGTGTTAAGGTTTGTGATTCCCTATGCAAGCACGAAAGTCAATAATTATGCAATGAAATTATATCCTACTTGTGGTGCATTATTCGGTGTTAATTATGTTTAATGCTCACTTATGAGATTATTCGTTTCTTGGTTGGTCGCTTCTCAATCTTTTGCTAGCCTTCATTTTGCACTAAGTATGATCTCTACTTGTGCATCCAAAAACCTTTAAACCAGTTTTGCCACATGAGTCCACTATATCTACCAATACGCGGTATTCTTTTGCCGTTCTAAGTAAATTTGTATGTGCATCTCTAATTTTCAAAATAAACTTCTCTTTTGTGTGTTCGTTTCGCTCGCGGAGCGGTGAGGAGTGGCTAATATTTTCCATGCTAGATGTGTTATTCTCACGATGAGTGTTTATTCACTTGTGATTTCACGAGAGTAAGGCAAAGGTATTAGGGATGCCCAGTCTTGAAATGAAAAATGAATTTACTTTATGTTGCAAATAATAAATTCCTTGGAAAGTGTTGGTATGGAAGGCACTGATACGTCTCCAACGTATCTATATTTTTTATTGTTCCATGCTATATTATATTCTGTTTTGGACATTATTGGGCTTTCTTATACACTTTTATATTATTTTTGGGACTAACCTATTAACCGGAGGCCCAGCCCAGAATTGTTGTTTTTTTGCCTATTTTAGAGTTTCGCAGAAAAAGAATATCAAACGGAGTCCAAACGGAATGAAACCTTCGGGAACGTGATTTTTGGAACGAACGTGATCCAGAAGACTTGGACCCTACATCAAGAAAGCAACCAGGAAGGCACGAGGTAGGGGGGCGCGCCTACCCCCCCAGGCGCGCCCACCACCCTTGTGGGGCCCATGTTGCTCCACCGACGTACTTCTTCCTCCTATATATACCTACATACCCCCAAACTACCAGATACAGAGCCAAAAACCTAATTCCACCGCCGCAACCTTCTGTACACGTGAGATCCCATCTTGGGGCCTTTTCCGGAGCTCCGCCGGAAGGGGCATCGATCACGGAGGGCTTCTACATCAACACCATAGCCTCTCCGATGATGTGTGAGTAGTTTACTTCAGACCTTTGGGTCCATAGTTATTAGCTAGATGGCTTCTTCTCTCTTTTTGGATCTCAATACAATGTTCTCCCCCTCTCTTGTGGAGATCTATTTGATGTAATCTTCTTTTGCGGTGTGTTTGTTGAGACCGATGAATTGTGGGTTTATGATCAAGTTTATCTATGAACAATATTTGAATCTTCTCTGAATTCTTTTATGTATGATTGGTTATCTTTGCAAGTCTCTTCAAATTATCAGTTTGGTTTAGCCTACTAGATTGATCTTTCTTGCAATGGGAGAAGTGCTTAGCTTTCACTACAAAAAAAAGACACATCCGTGACATTTTGGGCAGAACGAATTTTTTTTCTGTCATACATATGACACTTCTATGACGATAATTGTGACAAAATCCGGTATCATCATAGATGTGGTGGGCTCCTACTTCTATGACAAAAAATCATGACAAAAAATGGGCTTTTCGTCCTGGGCGGCCGGAGACGCAGCTGCATGATATTCTTTGGGCCGTCCATGACGGAAAAAACCATGGTAGAAGCGAGGGCGAGGAAAATTCGGTGAGTTCCCGATTATGGTGGGAGGTCGAGGGCCGAGCGATGCGCGTTTCTCTCGTACACGTAGACGTGTGTGTGCGAGGCGTTGGCTCTAACAGAACCCGAGCGGGGCGTTGGGCTCTAACTGAACCCGAGCGATTGCACTGCAGGCTATGTGTTACTGAACCCGAGCGATTGGTCGATGGCTGTTAATTGAACCCGATCGAGCGATTCCTTCACTACTGCTACTAACTGGAGCTGATCGATGCTGCCTCTGGGATGAATAGTGAGCGTTG
>NC_041380.1:354591918-354614623 GCF_002162155.2 Triticum dicoccoides
GCGGTGGCGTTGCCTCTGGATGAACAAGACCTCGTGGTGTGGTGGAGGGCTGGATGAACAGTAGACGGTGGAGGGGTGCCCGTGGAGGGGTGGTTGAACAGGACCCTGTGGTGTGGAGGGCTGGATGAACAGTAGACGGTGGAGGGGTGCCCGTGGAGGGGTGGTTGAACAGTAGCCGGTGGAGTAGCGCATGGTGGAGGCTGGATGAATAGGAGCCCGTGGAGGCTGGAGGAGGTCGACGGTAGCCCGTGGAGGCCGGAGGAGGTCGACGGTGGAGATGAACAGTATCCCGTGGAGTCCCGCTTTGCGGTATGCCACACCCCTCCCGATGAACATGACCCCCGTTTCGACTGTAGCGCTCCAACACAAGTCCGTTTCGTCTGTTTTGCGGTACGCCACACCCCTCCCGATCAACAGGACCCCCGTTTCGACCGTACGAGGTCCGTTTCGTTAGTTTTGCGGTACGCCACACCCCTCTCGATCAACAGGACCCCCGTTTCGACTGTAGGAGGTCCGTTTCCTCCGTTTTGCAGTATGCCAGACCCCTCTCGATCAACAGGACCCCGTTCCGAACATAGGAGGTCTGTTTCCTCCGTTGTGCGGTACGCCAGGCCTCATTTCCATTGCATGTTTCGTCCAAGCCCTCCCGATGAACACGACCACACATTCCGTTCCGACCCAGCCGGTTGGCTCCCACGCGTTCCATTGCCTCCCGATGAACACGACTCATTCCGTTGCCTCCCCATGAACACGACGCATTCTGTTGCCTCCCCATGAACACGACGACGACGTTGTTTCTCCGTTCCGACCCAGCCATGTACACGAGCCCTGTCCGTACGTATGCGCGAGTAGGCATCCGAGACCCCGCCCGTATGTACACATACATGGACGTATTTTCTTTCTTGCACCCTGGCTGCTGTATGTACGTGTACATGCTATGTGCGCGCCTCTACTACGACACGTACGCGCCTCTACTACGACACGTGCGCGCCTCTACATCCACCAGTATATATGTACGTACATGTTCGTGACCAGAATGACAACACTACGTACGCTTCGACCAGGTGGGTCCCGACTATCAGGCACTTCCTTGCCTGCGAAGATGTAGCTGGTGGGTCCCAGCAGTCAGGGGGCGAATTGTTTTTTTACCCGGACGCACTTCCTTGCATGCGAAGATATAGCTGGTGTGTCCCAGCAGTCAGGGGCAAACATTTTTTTCGCAAAATATGGTGGCCCATCCGGTGGGTCCCTGCTGTTAGGTGGAGGAATAATTATTTTGCACGTAATAAGGAGGCACTTCCTTGCTGCGGCCGTGGACCCAGCTGTCAGCCTCTCCACGTACAGTCCACGTCCGATGGAAGCCGTTCCTTGACCACATTGACCACGCCGCGCCGAGAGCACCAGGGCGGTGGACAACGGCGAGGCCTAGGAAGGGGACGACGCGGAGCCGGGGAAGACGCGGCAGTGGATGCCCACGCGTAGAGGAGTACGAGGGTTCACTAGTTCGCTGCGGTGTGAGGCTGCCGTTGCCGTAGAATAATAAGGGGTGTGGGTGAGTAGAGGGATGGCCTGGACAGCGGTGGGAGTATTAGGGGGCGGTGAGGCCTCCGCCGCATCGCAGCCGGCCACGGGAGGCAAGAGCACGAGGCACGACCGGCGCTGGTTTGGGCGGCTGGAGCAAGAAGACCAGAGCTTGAAGAAGCACTACCGCCGTTGGATGGACATCGTACGGTCACTGGAGCTAGAATCGTGCATATTGACTAAGTTGACAAAGCCTCCATCCCCGTCAACTTAGTAGGCCCACAAGTCAGCCTGCCACTATACTGGGTCCCAGCTAACAGGAGGAGTATTCATTTTTTTGTGCGTAATAAGGAGGCACTTCCTTGCGTGCGAAGATATAGCTGGTGGGTCCGAGCTGTCAGCGGCGGTAACGTTTTTTTCGCAAAATGCAGAGGCCCTTTCGGCGGGTCCCTGATGTCAGGTAGAGGAATCATTATTTTGCGCGTAATAAGGAGGCATTTCCTTGCGTGCGGCCGTGAACCCAGCTGTCGGCCTCTCCACGTATAGTCCACTTCAGATGCATGTCGGTTGTTGACCACATTGACCAGGCCGCGCCGAGAGCACCAGGGCGGTGGACGACAGCGAGGCCTAGGAAGGGAACAACACGGAGGCAGGGAAGACTCGACAGTTGTTTCCCACGTGGAGGGGAGTACGACTGTATGAGGGTTTACTGGTTCGTCTGCCGTCGCCGGAGAATAACAACAGGTGTGGGTGAGTAGAGAGATGGCTAGGCCAGTGATGGGAGTACGGTGGGGCGGTGAGGCCTGCGCGGCAGCACAGCCGACCGCGGGGAGGAGGGAGCAGGCAGTCCTGCCGGCACTTGTTTGAGCGGCTGGAGCAGGAAGAGCAGAGATTGAAGAAGCACAACAGCCGTTCGATGGACATCCAACAGTCACTGCTTGTGCGTCAACCTTTTTTTTAGAAAAGCCTCAAATCTGTGGAAAACAACATACAACCCATCTGCCATTATTTCTAATAATTTACAACCCATTTGCTAATTCTTAAGGTTTTTTTGGAGCCCATATTCTTTTTGTTAGCATTACAACCCATATTGTGGCCACGGTTAAAAAATTATACAAAATTTTGCATATTTCGGTGCGGTTCGAACTGTTTTTAATCCCAAAATTTCGACCCAGATTCAAACTAATCTTAAAAATAAATGTATATCAATATAAAATCCAACAAATTCTCCACACATAAAAATTAATGTAATTTAAAATGTCAAAATAAAAAAAAGATATTTGAAACTAATTGCCGGTTTGATGTGTTTTAAAAATGTACAACCCATTTCTCATTACTGATAGGTCATTTTCTCGGCCAGCCGAATGAAGCTCTCCTCGTCTTGAAAGATTTGCAGCCCAACAGGCGTGACAAAGCGACTTACTTGGCAAATCACAAAAAAACTGGGCTATG
Organism: Triticum dicoccoides; assembly: GCF_002162155.2. Taxonomy (NCBI): domain Eukaryota; kingdom Viridiplantae; phylum Streptophyta; class Magnoliopsida; order Poales; family Poaceae; genus Triticum; species Triticum dicoccoides. The sequence goes on from NC_041380.1 coordinate 354,594,892, forward strand.
GCCGTGGACCCAGCTGTCAGCCTCTCCACGTACAGTACTCTTCCGATGGAAGTCGGTCGTTGACCACATTGACCACGCCGCGCCGAGAGCACCAAGGCGATGGACGACGGCGAGGCCTAGGAAGGGGACGATGCGGAGCCAGGGAAGACGCGGCAGTGGATGCCCACGCGGAGAGGAGTACGAGGGTTCACTGGTTCCGCTGCAGCGTGAGGCTGATGTCGCCGCAGAATAATAGGGGGTGTGGGTGAGTAGAGGGATAACCTGGGCTAGCGATGGGAGTAGTAGGGGGCGGTGAGGCCTCCGCGGCATCACAGCCGGCCCACAAGAGGCAGGAGCATGCGGCACGACCGGCGCTGCTTTGGGCGGCTGGAGCAAGAAGACCAGAGGTTGAAGAAGCACTATGGCCGTTGGATGGACATCGTACGATCACTGGAGCTAGAATCGTTCATATTGACTAAGTTGACAAAGCCCTCCATCCTCGTCAACTTAGTAGGCCCACAAGTCAGCCACCCACTATGGTGGGTCCCAGCTAGTAGGGGGTATTCATTTTTTGGTGCGTAATAAGAAGGCACTTCCTTGCGTGCGAAGATATAGCTGGTGGGTCCGACCTGTCAGCGGGGGGAACATTTTTTTCGCGAAATACAGAAGCCCTTCCCACGTACAGTGCACGTATAATGCGTAATAAGGAGGAACTTTCCTTGCGTGCGACCATGGACCTCGTGGGTCCCAGCCGTTAGGCTCTCCACGTACAATCCTCTTCCGATGACTCTCGTATGTTGACCACACCGCGCTGAGCGCACCGAGGCGGTGGACGACGGCGAGGCCCCAGACTGGAACGACCCGGAGATGGGGAAGACGCGGCAGTGGAGTCGCAGACGGAGAGGAGTGGGAAACTTGACTGGTTCGGGTGCGGGGTGGGCCCACACTCGGTAGAGAATAATAGGAGGTGCGGAGTGGAGGGATGGCCTGGCCGTCGGCGGGGTAGCGTTTCGCTGAGGAGCGCAAAACAACGCCGCTGGACGCTGAAGGCTGGAGCAGACGGTTCCGGCAGCGCTGGGGGAAGAAGACGAGAGATTGAAGAAGAATGCCGGCTGTTGGATGTAAATCCAACGCCTTCTTAGGCTTCAACCTACTGGCCCACATGTCAGCCAGTCCATTTGTTTTTTTAGTCCATTTGGTGGGCTGGGTGAAACAATGATGTAGCATCTATGCAGCCCGTTTAAATCCCATTTGCATTTTTCTCGAAATCCGTGGACTTGCTGGGCTGGGTGAACTCATGTTGGGCTAGACGAAGAAATGTTATAAAAACATAAACACATGATTGCACGTCAGTAAAATCTTTGCAAGCTTATGTACGCAATCACTAGCAGTTAACTTGCCAAGTTATATATAAACAATTATTATTATTATTTTGTAAGAACATTCAACTTACGAAATAAAATATCATTTTAATTTGATGAGTTAATAGTATGTGGGGTATTATTATTTTTAGGCTAGATGTGGGACAGTTGAGTTGGTTTTAGGGGAAAGTACTGGGAGAAAACTCAGTTTACATCGAAAAAGAAAGTGGGAGAAAATTCAGAGACCTGCTGGGTCCACCTGAGGAGGGGAATATGTTGGGAGGAAGGAGATTCAAAGCACAACAGCCGAGTGAACTAGTTTTTTTACGGACAAGTGAACTAGTTTACATACATAAGCAAATAGCCACTAAAAAAGCAATCAGGTTAATGGGTTCTTAAAAGAAATATTTTGGACAAAACAGATAATTACAACACATAGGCTAATGAATGAAACACTCAGATGATAAAGGTGCTTATAAACAGATAAAGTACAACATCTAGACCTTCCTGGCACGCTTGATCATGATGTTGTGGCTGTCCGTGTACTCGTCGGTTACAGGAAGCAGACACGCCCTCATGTCCAAGATCTGCCTGTACATGTCGTAGCATGCGTATGCATCCTTGGCCGCATAGGTTATGTAGGCTAGATTTAGAGGTACCTCCCACGTGTTCAGGTCGTCTTCTTTCATGTTGGCGTATCAGGGGTCGATGATGGTCTCAGCGAGGTCAACCACGGAGTCCTTCTCCTGCCCGTTGCTGATGATCTTGTATTGCTTCTGGATGTCGACAAGCTTATTGCACCAGATGGCCGAATCGTCACGTTCTTCCTTCTCTCCACCGTAGCGAAGGTGCAGTCGGCGCTGCCGATGAAACAGGCGAATGCTCCAGAACCTGGTGCAGCCATAGGACTGAGGCGAGGCAGAGCTTCACCGAGTCTGTATCGTTGGTGTACATCACATTCAACTTGGTGCGGCCATAGGACTGAACGACGAACTCAAAGGGGAACTCCTTGCTGAAGTCCATATCCAGCAGGATCACCCCTCGGATCGTCATTGGAGTCTCTTCGAGTGAACCAGTTTGTAGGTGGCGGCAGCAGTTCGTTTTTCAGCTCTTGGGGAACTGGATTTAACAGTAAGCTGAGTGTGTACAGGTGACAACAGTTACTACCCCTCCCTCATCCGCTGCACGCCTGGCAGAAGATGCACCCTCGGCCACACGTCGGTTCACGAGCGGGTCTGTATTGGTACTGTAATAACATGAGTTAGTGGTCACTTTACTTAAATTTAATTAGCTTTAATAGAAATTTATACTTAAAACAAGCAATGCATTCGCTCGTTCTATCAGTGCCACATGATCAACATGCACAACAATTAGAATTATTATTCTCAGGACGCACACGATCAGCACATTTGTCGCACTTTCACAAAGATAATACTACCAAGTTTGAACTGTTTGTTATGGTTGTTGTCCTCTGCATCATCATGCCGTGTTTCCCAGCTTGCAAGATTCAGAACCAACAAATAAGATCCAAATAATAAGTACAAAAAGATGCCTACACATCTCATTGATTCCCAGCTTGCAAGATTCAGAACAAACAAATAAGATTCAAATAATAAGTACAACAAAGATGCCTACACATCTCATTGATTCCCAGCTTGCAAGATTCAGAACAAACAAATAAGATTCAAAGAATAAGTACAATAAAGATGCCTACACATCTCACGGATTCCCAGCTTGCAAGATTCAGAACCAACCCATTAGAGCCTTTTGATAAAGTGAATATCGGGATTAAATCCATCTTGGCTAGCCATGTCATACAATCGAAGAACTTGGCGAATGCTCTTGACCGTCACAACATCTGTAGTTGAGTATTCTTGTTTGCACAGCATGTTTGCACATCACAAACAAGGAGACATGAGAGCATGATTTCGCTTTAATAGAGGCCTCCTTGAACTCAACCTCCAGCTCTACTTGGATGAGGTCTGCCTGGAGTTCCATGATTCAATTCATGCGCCTTTTTCTACAGTTCACCTGAAATGAAGCAAAGATTGCATCATTCAGCTAGCAAGAAGTACTTGCTCTTGTGAGCTGGCAGGTTCTTCTTTAGTAGTTGCACTAAAATTGAGGAACATTAAGGTTGGCTGTCCGGCTCATGTAAGGTGCAACCATAATTTTCTTATCCTTTTGTGCAGTTCCACTAAAATAAAGTGCCATTGTGGTGACAGTGACCGCTCCATCTTGCAAAGGCTAATAAAATGTTGCACGAGATTACCAACAGAACTTGACGGAGATTTTGGAAACTCCAATCACCATTTTGTGCAGTTCCACCAAAATTGAGAGATGTTGCCCACGTGACATTTTAGTTGAACTGCACAAGACACTCATTCCAAAAAAAGTGTTTTGTGCAGTTCACCAAAAGGTCACAATAGCAACAAGGTGAAATGGATATCCCTATCTGCACAAAAATATAGAAAGTAAACAGTTGCTGGTCAATAAGAATATATGAAACATATACAAAATGAAAAGAAGCATCTTAATTATCTTCATGGCAATCACGCAAGGACAGTAGAAATTTTAAAACGTCAACAATGCTTCATGTTACCAGAAGCATTACGATCAACAATGAGATTCCTCAAATATGGGATTACTTTAATGGTGGCATTGCTTGTTTACCATACACAGTAAATCAACAACAGCTAAAGAGTTGGTTTAAGGGCATGGGACCGTGGGGACACCAGGACGCTCAGCAGCGTAAAGGAGCAACTTACTTATCATACTGGGGAAAACAGCAGGAGTGCCATTTGTAACACATTTTAATTGCATCTTATCACTGGAGGCATTAGATTAACAATAACACTGGTTAGACATGTCCCTAAGGTAACAGTGTGATCGCTTCATTTTACATGTGCCCTTACATTAACAACAACAAAAGGTTGGTATAAGGACATGCGATAGTGGACGCATCAGCACAATGTACCTACAAGGAGGCATAAAGTGGTGATGCCGAGTTTGTTCATGCTATGTGAGGGTAGCAAACCTAATCCTGGAGACCTTGTACTATGTGAGGGTAGCAAATCTAATCCTGGAGACCTTTTACTATGTGAGGGCAGCAAATCTAATCCTGGAGACCTTTTACTATGTGAGGGCAGCAAATCTAATCCTGGAGACCTTTTACTATGTGAGGGCAGCAAATCTAATCCTGAGACCTTTTACTATGTGAGGGCAGCAAATCTAATCCTGAGACCTTTTACTATGTGAGGGCAGCAAATCTAATCCTGGAGACCTTTTACTATGTGATGGCAGCAAATCTAATCCTGGACATACTCTGTTGACTTGTCCACTAGCCGCCACTTTCTATCCTTTTTTCAACCAATAATAGATTTGTTCCTTATCCAGTTTGTATTGCGTTTTCCCATTATTTCCCTTTTCAACCAAGAGACCGGTTGGGTATCCAGTCTCTACTACTTTCACCATATTATTTCCTCTTTGAATCAAGTCCTAGATTCATGCTACAACTTTCCCCCCTTTCTTCGTTGTTTGAACAAAGCCCTAGATTCGAATGCATGAAGTAGCTTTACCTCTAATAATACTAAAAATTTAGGTGGCTTTGGAAGAGCTGATGGGAGTAGAAAAAGATGCACATGCAGACACATGGGGAGCTGGAGCAGTAGAGCAAGGCCGCTTTCGAAGAACTTATACCTGAGGGTCACCGGGATGTCGGCGGCGGCAGGTCGGATCTGCGGACAATACAGCAGGGAGGAAGAAGGGTCGGAGGACCTCCCGAGCCGGTGTTGTGTCAGAGAGAACGGCACGGGCAGAGGATCGGGCCCCTCCGGCAGCTGTGGGTTTCCTCCCTCGGCGGCGATGACCGCGTGAACGATGCACCTTTTAGTCCTCTACACACACCGGCCGAAGGGATCCGGCCGGATCTGTGACCAGCGGTGAGCAGAGAGAAAATGTCGCTACCGCTGTCTTGTTTATATCTGGAGAGGATGAGAGAATGAAAAGAGCAACCCTAGTAAAGCAAGCGCTCAGGCCCCTGCGTCCATATATAGTGGAGTGATTATCTTTTTTCTCTCCATAACAAGCGTTTCCATTTGTGTACGTGGCATTAAAGAAAAGAAACTCTCTATTTAAGGTGACTACTGTATGACTCCTACTTACTACTAGTAGTACTACAGTATTGTTCACTTGTGCTCCCCGCCCTTCCATTCATTGAACAACCCCACGGGTGAATAAACATATAGTAAGTACTGTATTTATATAGAACGAACAAGCTCGAACTATTTTCGCGTAGTTAAAAGTTGAGGGCGGGGCTTTTCCCGGGCAGTACGCGCGGCAGTTTTCGGGTAGGCGGTTTGACATAGAGGCGAGGAGGGTGAGCGAGTGGGGCTGTGCGATTTGACAACGCGTTACTGCTGGAAAGACTTGTGATATGACCACTCACTATAGTCATGAATTACTGGCACTCCGACCGGGGTGATGCCCCCCTTCCGTTCCGCAATCTAATCTGGTGCATGACATGTCGACCCGGATGCTGGCTCTCCCACATGTCCGAGTAGTAAGAAGGAGCAAAGAATGATGCGGTATATACTAGTACTATACTACTCCCCCTGTTCCTAAATATAAGTCTTTGGAGAGATTTCACTATGGACCACATACGGAGAAAAATGAGTGAATCTACACATAAAATGCATCTATATACATCCGTATGTGGTCCACAGTGAAATATCTACGAAGACTTATATTTAGGAACGGATGGAGTACTACTCAGGTCAGAGGAGTGCGAACCATGGCAGCCCAGTGAACCAGCAGTGCGAACCACGGTAGCCCAGTGAACCAGCAGTAGAAAACAATGTGGTGATATGGCCATAAAAACAATGTGCTACGGTCCACACTGTAGCATGTACAGTAACACACCTCTTTGTTTGGATCCCTGAGTTAGAGCTAGTTTGGGTTGAAATAGCCTCAAATTATCGAAACAAGAGGGGTTAGTTTGAGCTAGTTTGTTCTAACCCAGCTAAAAAAACTAGCCCGGTGGAGAGGTTTTAATTGGGTTAGTTATCCTCGGGCCCACTAAAAGAGAACTAAAAAGCCTGTCCTCGTTTGCGAGAAACCGCGCGCATGGGTGAGGGAGAAGGCGTGTAGTAAAATCAAGCTTCTCCTTGTTGTACGAGTTGACGCGACACATCATAGCACTGGCCCCACATGCTTGCCTCTAAACTTGGCTGAAAGACCCGCAGTGTACAATATATTTGCTGCAACCTCTAACATTTACCCACCACAAATTAAAATATATGTGGTCGTATGCATCGTTCTGATGCAGAAGCCGGGGAGTCCCCCCTTTTCGAAAAAATACAAATTAAAATATATATTCCTGTCTTGACTAGATGAGCGTGCAAACTACAATCACCAGGGTGTCAGGTAGGGCCAGAAGACTATTTTAAATTTTTTTTAAACTTCGAGACGGCCACATAGCATGGAGCCGACCCCAACGATTTTAAGCTTACATGCACGGTACACACTATCCTAGACTACTCTACACATGAAACTGCCACACGAGCGTCCGGGTCGCGCTTGGCTCTTCGCCTCTTCGGGAAGTCGAACAATGATGGAGTACTATTGCACTGGAGGAGTACTACAGTACGCTTCTGGCCATCTGACACCGATTGAACTGCTGCATGTCCACCGCGTGCGGGAGGGAGAGCGTGTAGCGAAAGCTTCTCCTAGTCTTGCCAGCCACCACGCTCATGGGCGAGGGAGGGACGCTCCTGCCTTTGCATGTATGACAGGTGGGCCCGATAGGTGTGTGGCCAACCTGTCATACAACCAAAGGCAGGTGCAGTTAAGTCCATGAGGGAGAGGATAATCAAACTTCTCGTTAATGTACGAGTTGACGCGACACATCAAAGAACTGCACTCGATATATTTCAATAATTTGCATTTACCGATGCATTAATTACAATGCATGCATGCATGCCGTGACTCTCCTTTTGATACTTGCATGTGTTGATTTAATGCACCTTGAAGTAGTATAAAATATGTGACGGTAAAGCTTTGTAATACCCCGGCCCAAGTCGAGAGATGGTTGTGCACGAGGAGGGCGGGATCATGCAGACCGAACAGGACCCGACGATGGAGCTCTATAAGGTCTCGATGGACCTCACTGTGCTCCACTGCCCCTTGTGCCTCCGCCTCTTGACGCCTCCAGTGTATGAGGTTCGAATACACCTCGTCCGTTCGGCTGATTGAGCAAGGTGCATGTTTCTTGATTGATGTGTTGTTCGATTGATTTCTGCAGTGCAAGGGAGGGCACCTGTCCTATGCGGACTGCCACGTTGAGCGCCCCAAGAACCAGCGGCAGTGCCAGAAGTGCGAGCGCAGCGGTGGCTTCGACGTGCGGAACACGGTGGTGGACTATGTCCTTTCGTCGGTGAGGGTGGAGTGCCCGCACGAAGGCCGTGGGCTCTACGTCACTTACCACAAGCTCGCCGATCACCAGAGCGTGTGTCTGCTCGCGCCCTGCAAATGCCCCGTGCCCGTCTGCGGCTAGGAAGGCCCGCCGCCGGCGCTCTACCACCACATCAGCATCGCGCATCCCATGCCCGTGCACAGGATCCAGTACGGCAAGGTGCTCCAGCTGCAAGTGCCATTGTCGGAGCCACGACTCTTGCTATTCGCGGAGGAGGACCGCCGCGCGTTTTTCTTGGTCGGCAGCATGCTCGACATCGGCATGCCTATCACCGTGTCGGTCATCTGCATCAGAGCGGGGGCGTCCCCACTACCGCACTACGTGGCCAAGCTGTGGGCGAACGGCCCTCCGGGGGAGCCCAAAGGCACGACCGACGCCGTCAAGGTGGAAATGGAGGTGGCAAGCAGCAAGGATCCCGACGACGTTGACGTGCAGGAGCTGACCTTCTTGACAATTCCGCCCAAGCTGCTGGCCAGGGCTAAGCTTGGGTCCCTCCACATTCAGATTGACAAGCTCACGTCCTAAATGTTTCTACAATGCCTTCTGTTTATATTAGTAATATGCTAATATAGGGATTACCTTGGTCTACTTTAGCTTAAGAAATGGTGGGTTTTGGTGGCGATGCAACAATTACTTCGACATCAGATCAGTAATTTCCAATAGTCGAACGGATATTTTGTGTGTGTTGGGTATAAAGTTCCTTTGGGTAAGAAGTACTACTTGTCATCAAAATGGATAAAAGGAGATGTATGTAGACGTATTTTAGTTCTAGATACGTCCCTTTTTATCCATTTTGATGACAAGCACTCCCTCCGTTCCACAATACATGCCTTCTATTTGTCAAAATATAGATGTATCTAGACATGTTTTAGTATATAGGTACATCCATGATAGAGCCAATCGGATGGTTGAGAACACTACAATTCGTAGCTACAGATGCGTGTGTGACTCCCAGATGCAGAGGCCGGGGGTCATCATCCTGCTTTTCGAGAAAAAACAGACGCGTGTGTGAGAGGACGAGTGCGTGCGTGCACCTCTTCTCTTCCTGTATAACGTACTACTAAACTCAGAGTACAAGTTTTTGTGGGTGGCACGATGGTGCGTGCGAGAAGTCTCGAGAGATAGGTTTAATGCGTCTAAAAAAAAGACTAGCCTAGAGCTCGCCACACGGCTATTCCTGTCGAATGCCCATTAACCGTAAGATATGTATACGACGGTGCTAGTTATTGCATGTACACAGCAGTAGTCCCTCCTTTCCGGTTTATAGGGCTTAATTCAAAAATCTCACCAACCAAGATGGTGAGTGGTGGAATATTTTTTGTATTTTGCAAAAGCACCTAATTAATGCTCTTATTTTTCTCAAAAAATTATGTTTATCAATGCATTAATTGCAATGCATGCATGCATAAAGTACATGCATTGGTCAATTTTCTCTTAATACTTGCATGCAATGATTTAATGCACCTTGGAATCTAAACATGTGTTGGGGAACAACCAAATCGAGCCTTATAAAATGGACAAACTAAAATTTTGAGATAAGCCCTATAAAACTGGAAAGGAGGGAGTAGAAAAAGAAGTACTCCATCCGGGAATAGTGCCGCACTTCGAAACTAGAACCGTCAATAAATTTTGAGCTTGCGTATCGTCACATTTCAAATTACTCCACACTATATTGAATTGCAAACCTGTTCACACCTATCACAACCTAAACGGTTTCCCACTTAGGAGCGTATTAGTACCATGCTATATTTAATTGCAAACCTATTCACACCGATCACAACCTAAACGGTTTCCCACTTAGGAGCGTATTAGTACCCGGTTATAAATACTAGTATGCCAAGATGACTGCACATTCCTCCTCAACTCATCATCCAAAAAAACAAACAAGTCATTCAGCATCCTTCCCTTGCGTCTTCCATGGCCAGCGTGAGTTCTGGGTCGAGAGATTGCCACCAGGAAGAGGCGAGCATGGAAGCGGAAGCACGAGAGATGTCCCACCTCGCTGCGAGAGCAACCGACATGTCCCGCCGCGCGGAAGTAGCAGCACAGAGGTCCCGCCGCGCCGCTGAAGCAGCACGGAGGTCCCGCCACGCCGTCGATGCAGCAGACTGGTTTGGCCGCGCCGCGGAAGCAGCAGAGATGTCCCTCCGCGCCACGAATGCATCAGAGATGTCCCGCCGCGCCGCGGCAGCCTGGGAAAATTTCTCGCGGGCAGGCGACGACTGTTACAGGCGCATGCATGCGATCGTCCATAGCCAGATGGATTAGATCTTCGGCTGGGCGAGGTTGCAGGACGACATGAAAGCCTCGTTTGAACAGGCTACCTGCGTCATCCGGCAACTAAGGGAGGGCAATGAGAGGCTCCGGGCCGAGCGCGACCTGCTAAGGGAGAAAATTGTCCGAATTGCAGACCAGCAGGAGGAGACCAGTGCCTTGTTGAAGAGGACCGGCGTCATCATCAAGAAACTTATGGCCGAGAATGACATGCTCCGCAACGAGCGCCAAAGGCTAGTGGAGGAATCCGTGGATGTTCTCAAGCAGGGTCTTGAGGACACGAAATAGCTCATCGCCCTCACCGTGGAGACTAGTTCCCGCAGCCTGCAGCAACGCATCAAGAAAGTAGATATCAGCGAGCCAGACCCTTGTCTTCCTTCTTCTTTTGCCCTTGTGTATTTCGGGCATAGCCGCATGTGGCTTTTTTAATTATCTTTCTAATTATGTAAGACAATTAACCGTCCTTATCTTTCTGTGGAAGATCAATGTTGCAAGGCTGGAATGAAGAAAACTCTTGCTGTGGCGACCCTGGCGTTGTTGTTCTTCTAGTTGCTGCTGGGCTTCCTTCAGTTTCCTGGTTTCTTTTGATGTAATAATCGGTTTAGGATGTGGATTGTGTCATCGGTTGTGAAATGTTGGGTTCTAGCGCGGATGTTTGGCCTTTGTTGGCCTCTTGGGATGTTGCGATTTCAATCTGGTAGCTTTTAGTCCTTCGTGTTAGGCTGGAGTTGTGCTGAACTTCTTGTGAATTGTGGTGGTTTCAGTAATGAAAATCGGAAGGGGCAAGCCCTTCTTTGACTAAAAAAAATTTAATCGTCCTTATATATTCATCAGTCTTGCTATAAGTCGCAGTAGATGCTATATAGGTCCGTCGGATCTTACATCAAGATCCATGCTTTCAGATTTTCTTTTTTCTCTCTTAAATCTCAGTCGAGTGAGACATAGCCACGCCATCAAACAGAGGCTCGGGCACCATTAATGGAGACCTTGGGAGAGAGGTGGACGGCAGATGGAGGTCAAAAGGCTCTCCTCCCGATAAGCACGCGCAGGGGTCTGATCGCACGCCTCTCGTACTCAAATAGCTACCCTGCACGGCGCCTCCTAGCTAATAAAAAATGGGGACGCATGACGGCACGCAAATGGTACTAGTAAGTAGAACGCCCACGGTTTCAATAATACTTGTGTTTCCGATTGTAACGTGACATCACTTGTTCCAAAATGACTTTGTTGATTGTTAATGTGTGCGCCTTCGCAAACCGGACTGCAAATTTACCACAGCATGTTGGTGCCATGTCATGGCACCAAGCCAAGTTTCATTATTTTCATGCGTTTTTTGGATTTACAGGAATTAAAACACTAAGTTTCTCAATGTTTCCAACCCAGCCACGACGCCCAGAATTTTCAATTTCATTCCCATTTCTTGCATGGAACCTAGAAATTTACCCGAGGAGACACATGTGATTTTTCAACCAACTTTGGTGCACCGGAACATGTGCTTGTATTTCAAATTTGAATTATGCACACAAAGGTGACACGTTCCCTCCCAGAACCACGAGCCTTCTTGAGAGAAGCTCCGATTTGCAAGAAGCTTATACCAAAATTTGTTCCTATTCGGCCAATTTTTTTACCATGGCATGGTACTACCATGACATGACACCATGCCAAGTTTCATGATTTTAAAACCAAGTTTCTCAATGTTCTCGACCGAGCCACGATGCCCAAATGTTTGAATTTTATTCTCATTTTTTGCATGGGACCTACTCCCTCCTTCCATCTATATAGGGCCTAATGTGTTTTCCAAGACAGCCTTTGACTATTGACAAGATTAATAGCACATGAGATGTATACTATGAAAATTATATTATTGGAAGCTCCTTTGAGATACAAATTTGAAGGTATGCTTTGTGTAAGTTGCATGTCATATATTATTGCTCTAACGTTTGGTCAAAGTTAGCCTCGAAAAACGCATTAGGACCTATATAGATGGAAGGAGGGAGTAGAAATTCACCCGAGGACACAAATGTGATTTTTCAACCAACTTTGGTGCACGGGAGCATGTGCTTGTAGTTCAAATTTGAATTATGCACATTAAATGACCAAAAACTCAATTAATGTGTAAATAAGGCCAAACGAAGCCGGAATAATTCCAAAATTTAACAGGGCACTCATTTAGTTCTATGTTGCCTTTGTAAATAAACTCAAGGGGGACAACGTATATCGTTTCACACTCAAAGGTGGCACGTTCCCTCTCAGAACCACGAGCCTTCTTGAGAGAAGCTTCGGTTTGCAAGAAGCTTATACCAAAATCTGTTCCTACTTGGCCATTTTTTTACCACAACATGGTAGTACCATGACATGACATCCATGCCAAGTTTCATGATTTTCAGACGTGTTTTGGATTTACAAGAATTTTAAAACCAAGTTTCTCAATGTTCTCGGCCGAGCCACGATGCCCAGATGTTTTAATTTTATTCTCATTTCTTGCATGGGACCTAGAAATTCACCCGAGGACACAAATGTGATTTTCAACCAACTTTGGTGCACGAGAGCATGTGCTTGTAGTTCAAATTTGACTTATGCACATTAAATGACCAGAAACTCAATTAATGTATAAAAAATGACAAACGAACCCGGAATAATTCCAAAATTTAACAGGGCACTAATGTAGTTCTATGTTGCATTTGTTAAGAAACTCAAGGGGGGGCAGCGTATATCGTTTCACGCACAAAGGTGGCACGTTCCCTCTTAGAACCACAAGCTTCCAAATCGGCCCAATTTTTTACCACAACATGTTAGTGCCATGACATGACACCATGCCAAGTTTCATGATTTCCAGGCGAGTTTTGGGTTTACATGAATTTAAAATCAAAGTTTCTCGATGTTCTCGGCCGAGTCATAACGCCCAGATGTCTGAATTTCATTCTCATTTCTTCCATGGGACCTAGAAATTCAACCAAGGACACACATGTGATTTTTCAACCCACTTTGGTGCACCGGAGCATGTGCATGCAATTCATACTTAGATTATACACATTAAAAGTCCAGAAACTCAATTAATGTATAAAAAGGCCAAATGAACCCGAAATAATTCCAAAATTTAACAGGGCACTCATATAGTTCTATGTTGCCTCTATAAATAAAATCAGGGGGGAGGCAGCGTATATCATTTCGCACACAAAGGTGACATGTTCCCTCTCGGAACCATGAGGCTTGTTGAGGGAATCTCCGGTTTTGCAAGAGGCTTATACCAAAACTTGTCCCAATTGAGCCAAAAATTATATGTATGAAAACAGGGTTTAGATTATCCCAAACATCTCGCTACCTAGACCAGTAATGTACTATGATTTGAATTCAACATAAAATGGATACAAATATTTGAATTGGAGAGCGTATGGTACACGTAGTTCATAGTGAAATATGATTACTGCTATATGTATGTTTTTTGTTATCAAGATAATATTTAAATTATTGTATAACTTGACAACAATCGTATTCAAATAAGGAAAATTGATTCAAATTTAGTCCATATGGTAGACGACAATATATATGTTCACATGGTGGAGTAAAATGTTCATATATGATGGAAGATCAAAATGTACGACTACATCAATTATAAACCGCAAGGTTACCTAACGATATATTCGAATTCAACATAACGTGGATTCAAAAATTGAAATTCGAGATCATGGCATCTGTAATCATATAAAAAGGGACATTAATCTTTCTTTGGTGGAAATTTATTTGTTTTTTGTTGTTGTTGAGGGAAGTGTGAATCGATTTGGTACTGTGCAGGGTAATCTTGTTCTCCTGATTTTTTTTACATTTTCTTGTAGTTTTTTCAATGACATCTATAGCAATATAGTAAAAGGGGACATGACTCTCTTGTGTCTTGTATGAATTGTTTTTTTACACGTTAAGTTTTTTCTGCCGAACAAGGAATCCGCACCTTGTTATCCCGAAATTTTCAAGCTTGAGTATCTTTTGTCTCACATACTTTGAAACTCCCGCTTCTTCAACCCGCGCCGCGCCTTGTTATCCCAAAATTTGGATGCGCGCGAGAACTCCCTCCTCATCCAAAATCGCTCCCGCAGCCCAAACACGCGAAATCCCCCTTCTACCCCTCACTCGGAAATGAAGCTCCATGTCACGGTGTTAAAACTAGTGGGGGGTACGCTGGTAACTTACCCTACATTTCGGACAAGCGTGTCCCTAAGCTTGGCTCCCCCCTTCCCCTTCGCCCCCCATTCGTACACCGAGGCCGCCAAAACCCGCGAAACCCCACGCTCCTCCGTCGGCCTCCCGACCGCCGCCCAGCCGGAGACTCTTCCCCGACTACGTCGTCCACGGCAACAGCTCGCCGTCCCTCATCCACCGCATCGGATGAGAATCCGTTGTCGATCTCGTCGTCCCGCCGGATCAGCCGCCCCGTCCTCCACCTCCAAGGAGCTGCCCCGATGTTTGCCTCGTCTATCGCGCCACCTCAATCCCCACAGCGTCGTCTTGACCTGCCCCACCGGAACCGCAACACCCTCACCAATTCCTCTGATGAAGCCGAGGCCAACTCGGCACCACCAAGGAGGTTATGCACTCAACGCTGCATTTTATCTTTTATTCGATCTCACGGGGCTTCTGGTGCTCGATACCGAGCAGACATGGCGTGTCTCCATCGAAGGCGCCGTCGCCGACCACATCATCCATGGCGTCTCTCCCCCATGTCATTGCTTCCTCGGTGGCGACTTCCACAACGGCACTAGCTGCAGCTGCTCCGGCTCTCGCTTGCGCTGCGGCTCTATTCTTGCTGTCGGTCGCGCTGCTGCACTGCTCCCGCTTTCGTTCGTGCTGCTGCTCTGCTCTTGCTCTCGCTTGCGCTGCTGCTCCTGCTGCACGACCTCCGGCAGCTACAGGAGTTGCTGCTTTAGCACTCGCTCGTGGTGGTACTGCACGACTTGCTCTTTGCTAGTGCGTTCCCTGCTCGAGCATCTGCTGATTTAGATCACTGCTTCTCCGCTACTAGTGCTCGAATGCCCTAAACATCTATTGCAATGCTCTGTTACTTGTTCAATCAGTTTCGACAGTAAAATTCAGTTTCGACTGTGAAGTTCATTTTCTTCAGTTAAGTTTAGAGTGAACAGTACTTACAACATCTGTCGGAGCGGCCGTGGCGCGGCTGATGTGTTTTACATCTAGCACTTTTTGGTGATGTATTTTACATCATCTATTGCAGATGATATTAGGGTCCCACTTCAGATTAACATTGTCTATCTTGTCATGCTTCAGCCTCGTCACCGTACACCTTAGCGGAGCTGCTCCAACGACGGAACCGTCCATCACAGCGGAGCAGTACCCTCGGCGCCGTTTCCAGTGGCCTCAGATCTTCTTCCCCACCTCCGACAGTCACACCAGCATTGTCACCATCCTCCACGTCCAACCCAATGATTCTGAGGTCCACAAGGCTATGCCAAAGAGGTTGTACACTCGTCGCATCACTTTGTTTCTCCATTCCTCTGTTCTTCAAATTCATGTGAGCCAAACACCCAAGTTGACTGAAATCCTATGTTTCCAAATGCTCTGTTTTGCACGTGCATTCCTATCCTATTCCTATGTTTTTCCTGTCCCTGCGTTTATACAATCCTCCAATTCTAAGGAGCCCTTACAGATTTACTTCATTTTCAGATAGGCGTCAAAGAAAACTCTGTGTGTTATGTCCTGCTCCTGTCGTGCCGTCATCCACCCCACCTGAGGTGCACCATCGACATAAGCGTTCACTGTAGCAGAGATCCTCCCTGCAGACTTCCTTTCGCCGCCTCAGATCATCTTCCCCATTGCCGTCAGCCATGCCAACTGCATTACCATCATCGACTGAGCAGATGAACCTGAGGACTACACAGTTCTGAAAGAGAGGTCGCAGTCTTTCGTGTTTGCTTATGTTATACATCAGTTATTATTACCTGCTACTTTATCGTTCAATCTTGAGTTTTGAATTGCCCATGGGTCTCATATCAAGCCAGCAACGAATAGTATCTGTCTACTATCTAGTTCATCTGGGGTCTTCTATGTGGTTCATGTTGGGTGGGAAACAAACAATAGATGATCCATTGTCTATCTTTTTAAACTGAAGCTATAATCTACATGCTATCATTAGTTTTGGATCCATCCACTTGTTTGCTACCATCAGTCTTGATTTTTGCATGCACCCCTTAGGCCTTACAAAATCTAACTATTTTTTTATTATGCATGTCAGATATTGTACACAATCGTACTGAACATGTAGAGAAAAAGAGAAGACCGTTGCGTGCGAATATAATGTCATGCAGACGCCGCTCCATGGTGGGCGGAGTGGCCCCCTCCTGCATTTCCAGATTGTATTCTAGAGGAAGATAACTGTTCAGATGGAGCTTCAGAAGGAGCCGACCACACCTGTTTACCACCTAAGGTGTTTGCTCTAACCTGGCATGTTGATGTTGGTCATATCATGCATATGGCGCCTTGCATTGCTTACATTATACATCTTATATGTCATCAGCTTAGTTTAGATTTGCTTTGTGTGAATGCCATCTGTTTGGTTTCTATATCATACTCCCACCATTTCTAAATATTTTTCTTTTTAGAGATTTCAACAAGTGACTACATACGGAACAAAATGAGTGAATCTACACTCTAAAATATGTCTATATACATCCGTATGTGGTAGTCCATTTGAAATCTCTAAAAAGACAAATATTTAGGAATGGAGGGAGTATATGGGAATTATGCAATGCCATCTTCTTTAGCCAAGCATCATATACGTGAGTCATGCAATGCAATCCTGTTTAGCCAGTCATCGTATATGTGAATTGTATCGTGCCATATTTTTTTCCATAATGTATTCCATTTGTCAACAATGTTTATACATTCATCTACTCTTCTTGTGCATCAGCCATTTGAGTCGCTCATGGGAAAATCTAGAGTGAAAACAAGGTCTCCTGAGCAGTTAGTGCTACTTGTCGATGCAGATTTCTTGCTGGTTACAGATAGCTCCTCAGAGGAGGATTCAGAGAGATATGACCAATCATATTCCCCCCCGAGGTGCATGCTCTAACTTGGCTGGGTTGTATTGCTCATATCATGCATATGGTGTCTTGCATTGCCATGCCATCTACTTAGATTAGACATGCTTTGTGTGAATGCCTCCTGTTTTCTTTCTATATCAGATATGTGAATTATGCAATGCCATGTTTTTCAGCTAGTTATCATATATGTGAATTATGCACCGCCATGGAGCCAGGCATCATATATGTGAATTATCTCATGCCATCTTTTTTTTTCATTACATATTCCATTTGTCGACAATCTGTGTATATTGAACTACTGTTCATGTGTATCAACTATTTGAGCCGATTATGGAAAAATTTGGAGTGAAAACAAGGTCTTCAGAGCAGGCAATGGTACATGTTGAAGCACATATCTCGATTGTTACAGGGAGCTCCTCAGAGGAGGATTCAGAGACAGATGACCAGTCCTATATCCCACCTGAGGTGTATGCTCTAAGTTGCAATGTTTATATTTCTCATATGATGCATATGGTGTCTTGCATTGCTTAGTTTAGACATCATATGCACAATATTGAATTCTATCTGCTTAGTTTAGAGATCATACATGCGAGTGCCAGCTGCTTAGTATATGAATCAATTATGTCAATTATATCATGCCATCCTGTATACTTAGACAACATGTATGTGAATTATTTCATCCCAACCTATTTTAGAAAGACATCATATAGTTTGGTCATGTCATCCTGTTTAGGTACTCATCATATGTTGAATTATGCCATTATATCCTGTTAAGTTATCCATCATATATCTGAATCTGTGTCATGCTATCCTGTTTAGTTAGGCATCATATATGTGAAATTGTGTCATGCTGTCCTATTTGGTTAGACAACATACATGTGAATTACCACATCTGTCTATCATACAATGTCTGTAGGTTCAATTTCTTTTCTTGTTTATCAGTCATTTGAATTGGAGGGGGTGATGGTAGTATCTAAGGGAGCAAAAACCCGTTCTTCACAAAAGACATTTCTACCCATCGATGCAGATAGAACCATGGTTGTACTGGCCCACAAACTAGCCCCACCACACATAATCAAGACTCTTCCAGATTGCACACTTACACCGTTGGGCAGAGAAACAGCT
This sequence comes from Triticum dicoccoides, assembly GCF_002162155.2. Taxonomy (NCBI): domain Eukaryota; kingdom Viridiplantae; phylum Streptophyta; class Magnoliopsida; order Poales; family Poaceae; genus Triticum; species Triticum dicoccoides. The sequence goes on from NC_041380.1 coordinate 354,613,152, forward strand.
ACAACCCATCTAACCGCAACCCCAGCGGATAGTAACCCACTTATAGTTGACAGGGCACCATGTCCACCGCAGAGTACCCCCACACGAGCAGTTTGTAAAGCTACTGCAGTGCCCAAAGCACGAAGACCACCACAGCTAACCCAAACTCCACGTTTAAAGCAGAAGAGCAACTGTTCTCAGGTCAGATTTTGTAGCTATGGTCCATACTCCTTTGCTGTTGCATCACTGTATTTACTCATACCAACTACTTTCGAATTTGAAGGATCCAATTGAAACTCCAATGGCGCAACAGGTATGTTTTAAACCTATTTCTTTAACTGGATTGTTGTTCTAACTTCTTGCTCTATGTTGATTTTAGTTTAAGTTGTATAAACAGTTATGTTCTCATGTGATGCACATTACAAGTGCTGCCAATGTGTTACACCCACGATGCGGCTATATCTCCCACGTGTCGGAGCACGACTTAGAGGCATAACCGCATAGTAGGCATGTCGCAAGAGGGGTAATCTTTACACATCCCATGTACTGAATAAGAAAGAGATAAATACTTGGCTTACAATCGCCACTTCACACAATACATAAATATAGCATTACATCATCCAGAATACAATCAAGGTCCGACTACGGAACCAAATAAAGAAAGACAACCCCTAATGCTAGATCCCCGATCGCGCCAACTGGGCTCCACTACTGATCAACTGGAAACAAAACAACACAACGAACACGATCGTCATCAAGATCCCACTTGAGCTCGGTTGCGTCACCTGCAAGGTTATCATCGGCACCTGCAACTGTTTTGGAAGATCTATGAGTCACGAGGACTCAGCAATCTCACACCCGCGAGATCAAGACTATTTAAGCTTATGGGTAGGAAAAGGTAGTGAGGTGGAGCTGCAACAAGCACTAGCATGTATGGTGGCTAACTTACGCAAATGAGAGCGAGAAGAGAAGCAAAGCACGATCGAGAAGCTATAAAGATCAAGAAGTGATCCTGAAACTACTTACGATCAAGCATACCACAAGAACCGTGTTCACTTCCCGGACTCCGCCGGAAAGAGACCATCACGGCTACACACGTAGTTGATGCATTTTAGTTAAGTTAAGTGTCAAGTTCTCTACAACTGGACATCAACAAATTCCCATCTGCCCATAACCGCAGGCATGGCTTTCAAAAGTTCAAAACCCTGCAGGGGTGTCCCAACTTAGCCCATCACAAGCTCTCACGGTCAACGAAGGTATTCCTTCTCCTAGGACGACCCGATCAGGCTCGGAATCCCGGTTACAAGACATTTCGACAATGGTAAAACAAGACCAGCAAAGCCGCCTGGATGTGCCGACAAATCCCGATAGGAGCTGCACATATCTCGTTCTCAAGGCACACCGGATGAGCCAGACATCGGGTTGGCATAGACCCCGGTTTCCCAGGGGGCGCCGGACATTGCTTAGGTTGGACCAACACTTAGAGAAGCACT
>NC_041380.1:354614951-354638096 GCF_002162155.2 Triticum dicoccoides
GAAACTCAAGGGAAAAAGGCTAGGTGAGGCAAATGTAAAACCAAGGTTGGGCCTTGCTGGAGGAGTTTTATTCAAAGCGAACTGTCAAGGGGTTCCCATAACACCCAACCGTGTAAGGAATGCAATATCAAGGAACATAACACCGGTATGACGGAAACTAGGGCGGCAAGAGTGGAACAAAACACCAGGCATAAGGCCGAGCCCTCCATCCTTTACCAAGTATATAGATGCATTAAAGTAAATAAGATATAATAATGATATCCCAACATATCCATGTTCCAAACATGGACAAACTTCATCTTCACCTGCAACTAGCAACGCTATAAGAGGGGCTGAGCAAAAGCGGTAACATAGCCAAACAACGGTTTGCTAGGAAGGGTGGGTTAGAGGCTTGACATGGAAATATGGGAGGCATGATAAAGCAAGTGGTAGGTATCGCGGCATATCAATAGAGCTAGCAACTAGCAAGCAAAGATAGAAGTGATTTCGAGGGTATGGTCATCTTGCCTGAAATCCCGCAAGGAAGAAGAACGAGTCCATGAAGAAGACAAATGAACGAAGTCGAACGGATCCTCACAACTCCGGAATGAAACCGAAGCTAAGGAGAGAAGCAACCCGGAAAGAAGCAAGCAACATAGTAAACAACCACCACATGAACATGACATGATGCACAACCAAGTATGATGCATGTCCGCTTTAAAGAGGCATGGCATGGCAAAAATGCACAAACAAACCTTTAAATTAAGTGGAGCTCAATATGCAACGAGTTGCATATTGACGAAACACCACAACAGGTGATTTAGTTTGAATCTCGTTTATGTACCCAACAATATTAAATGTTGATTAACATGGAAAGATATGAAGCAAAAGTAAACTAAACATTTAGGCAAGTTTAAATGAGGCCGGAAATAACAAACAACAATTTCGGCAAAACCCCATATGCATTTAGCAATTTGGTGCAACAACAATTTTAAACATTTAAATGTTATTATCATGATGCGGATGACATGTTCAAGTTGGATGCAATATTTATGAAAATGTTGGCATGATATAAGATATGGGGCATTTTGTCACTGTGGTGGAAAGAAAGGGTGCCACAGTGATGAATCCGAAAATGATGCCACGGCAACATGTCGGTTCCGGTAGCTCATGGAGATACTGGTGCAAAGGAGAAGTGTGTGGATGCGTGCAAAAGATGGTGGGGCGCTCCCGGATACCGGGTGTCCCATGAGTCGATGGCATGGAAGCGAGGGACACTACAAACACGGTGCAGACAAAGGGTGCATCTCATACAACACATGCAATCGTTCTCGGACAGTCGTCTCGGGGTTATACCTCCAAAGTGTGCAAACGGGACGGTTCTCGTTCGGTGCAAAGTAGAGGAAGTATATGTTCACGGGTCGTTGTGGGAAGTAGTCGTTCTCGTGGCGACGGTAGTCGTTCATGCTCTTAGTCTCACAAGTTTCCATAGATGTTCGGGGGCACGGCGAGAAACTTGACGTCCACGGAGTCTTCGAGGGTCGACAGTAGTGGTACTTGGCAAAATGCACATCGACGGTAGTTGTTCTCGTCTCGTTGTGGTACTTGGCGATTTCGGAGACGGCGGAAGATGAACATGGCGGTCCTCGTTGATCTAGTACTTGGCGTTATTCCCTGTTCGGTGGTCGTTTAGGCATCGGGCGTCGAGGTATTTGGCAGATCCGTGGTGCTCGCGGTCTTGGTCACGCCGAAAGGCACTTGGCGAAACCATTCAGGGAGGAAGCATCGGAGTGCTGCTAGCAATTGTGTGGAACTCCACGGTCACACCACATGGGTGTATAGAGGCAAAGCTTGTGGCGATGCACCTATGCGGTTGCCAAAGGGAACGATGCCGGGTCGAGCCAGAAGACCGGCGATGCGGCTGCGGGCACCGGGAGGCATGGATCCAACGGGCAGGGCCGGAGACGATGCAACTGACAAGGAGGAGGTTGGCGGAGCAGCGCCAAGGCAGCAGCGAAGCTCTAAGCTCGGGTCCATGGCGGCAGCTACAGGCGATGGTGGTTCAAGGGGAGGTGGGCGAGCGGGAGGCTCGCAGGGCCTTGGGTGCTCAAGGAGAGGCCGAGGGCGGCTGGAACCGACCAGAGGCGACGCCCTATGGCGCGGGGACGAGGTGGCGTTGGGGGCGCTGCTGCAGACATGGATGTATAGGAGATGGGAAGCTCTGGACGGCCGGTGCAACAGCGGGCGAGGCGGCGGCACGAGGCAGGAGGCGGCTCGGTCTGCGGCTACTCGTATGCTCGAGCGTGGGCGGAGCCGACGCGAGGAAGAGGAGCCTAGCATGGCTCCCGCTTGAGGTGGCCTTCCTGGAGGAGCTCGGCGACGGTGGTCGTAGGCCGGCGCGGCAGAGGAATGGGAGGCCCGCGTGAAGGGAGAGCGACGGGGAGGCATGGGCGAGGAGATCCATGGATCGGGACGAGGGGTGCAACACTGCTCTCTCCCTGCCTCTCTCTGACGGCGCACACACAGGAGGAAGGGATCGATGGGGGAGATGGGGATCGACGCAGGGAGGCTAGGGTTACAGCGGGGAGCGGCTGGGCCTTAGAGGTCGGGAAGCAAGATGGGCCTTGGAGGCCGGCCCAGGGAGAGGGAAGTGGCCAGAGGCCTGCTGGCTGGATGGGCTTCGCTTGAGCTGGGCTCTCTCTCTCTACTCTCTTCTCTTAACCAAAAAGAGGAAAGAAAATAGATAGAAGAAGAAAAATAGAAAGAGAGGGTATGGATGGAATTTGGGCATGGGAGTTATATTCTTGGACTCACAAGAATGTGTATGATCCAAGAAAAATGGAGTGGGCATTTTTTTCAAAGTTTAAATTCAAACTCGTTTGATTTAAATTCAAATGGTTCAAATAGGAAGTGAGGGTTAGGAAGGTCCAAAAATGTTCGAATTTTTGGTGGAGCTCCGGAAAATTGAGGAAGGATATATAGCAAAGTTATAGGCCAATAGTTGTGATAACAAAGGCATTGGGATTTTGCAAGTGTATTAATGTGAATTCCAAAAAAGGAATATTTATTATAGCTCCCTAATATTGGGAGGGTATGTTTTAAAGAGAATCACCATGTGAATTCCCTCAGTTTAAATGGACCAAAGATCCATATGATTTATTTAGTTGAGTTTAAAGAAGAGATGCAAGAAGACATGATGCAATGCACATGACGCAAAAAATGAAAGCAACGAACCAAACAAATCACATGACGAATCACTGAAAACATGGAAGGCATCTGAAGCTCCAGTTTTGAGGCGTCACAACACTCCACCACTATGAGAGGATCTCGTCCCGAGATCTAGGATGGCACCGGAGGGAAACGGGAGAGGAAGAGAAGAGGTAAAGCTAAGTTGCTTCTTTGACCAATGAGTGAAACCAAAGAACCTTGAGAGGTTAAACAAATTGAAAGGAAGAATGCAACAAAGGTGAACAAAGTTGAAAACACTCCATTAAAAAAGAGGAACAAGGAACATTACTAGAACCTTGTAGGTTGAAAAACATAGGAAAAATGTTGTAGTGGACGAGAAGTACATGCAAGCACTCCGGTTGAAACGAGATGTACAAGGAACGGTAAAGATCAATTACGACAACACTCCGGTTGGAAATGGAAGGCAATAATATGAACTTGGCAAAATGAAAGCACTTGGATGAGACTCCGGTTAGAAGAGGAATGATAGACACCACACTCCGGTTAAAACAAGATAGAGACGGAATAAGAATGATATAATTTGGACAACACTCCAACTGAAAATGGAAGGAATTGAACATGATCTTGACAAGATGAGAGGATACTTGAAAAGAGGACACGACACTCCGGTTAAAAGGATAAGCACGAAAAGAACATGGTCCTGACAATCCGAGATGATGAGTGAAGAGAGCAACATCTCCGGAAGAGATAAAAGAATGGAATTAAAGGAACGGAGAAGAAAACAACATCTTTTACCTGAAATGACCTTTGAAAAAGCATCTTTAGGAGAAGGGTCGAACAGAGTTGTTGGAAAACCAACAACGAAAAGAGTAAGCTTGATGTGGGCTTATGGAAAACATCTCAAAACTGAGGTGAAATTTTGCCACTAACAGAAACAATAGATTAGATTGATATGAACAAGGAGACAAGAAACTTATTTCACCGGGAGGGTAAATGAAGAACTTGGGTCATTTGTAAGCACCATAAATAGCAACAATCCTTAGGAGAAGCTTTAGGTGAAATATAACCCAAGATAACTCCAAAGAAGAGATTGATGGGTTGAGAAGAGCTCATGTTCGAAGAAATTGATGGGTTTAACTATCCCATTCTTGACAATTGTTGAATCATGACACACGAAGGGAAATTGTCAAGAATGACATAACACCACCTCAAAAGATAAGATAGAAGGGATTGAACTTTGAAATGCAAGATGAAGAATACTTGAGCTCCTCTGAAAGGAATCTCGATGAACACTTCGAGAAGGAATTAAATCCTTGATGAACCATCATGTAGAGCCTCCATGAAGAACCCCGGTAAACAAAAGGATAATGAAAAGAAAGAGAAGTTGAAAACACAAGGTGAAGCCTTGCGATGATTTAAATGGAGCTTCGTGGTGACATACTAGAGAGAGCTTGGAACTCCGGGAAAAGAAAAGATGAAACAAATGAAATGAAGAATTTTGATGAACCTCCGGAATAAGGAATTGAATTTACTCGATGAAACAAGAATAAGAATTACATTATGCTCATCCTTCACCAATTAAATTGATGACAAACAATGGATTTGGCATACTACTTATTCTCGTAGGAAGGATTAAGAGAGATATAGCGCAAACTTGAGAAAGGTCTTCAATGAACCACCAGTAGGATTGGAAAGAACGAATGAATTGATATGATAACCAAGGAAGAGAACTCTTGAACGAACCACTGTAAGAATTGAAAATGAATGAAGAAAAGATAAAGAAACACTGGGAAAATTAGAAAAGACTTTAAATACTTGGGGGAATTTAGATACAAGAGAATGGAGAGATCACGAGCTGATTAGATAATACTTGAATGATGCACCGGTATGATTTTGGAGAACGAGAGCTGAAAGCTGGAATGAATAATTCTGAGATGATGGGCTCCGGAGAAACAAACTGACAAAGGTTCCTGAAATGCTCCGGATGGATGAAAAGAATACTCGCAATCGAAAACAATTATGAGAGGATGGCATCGAGCTAGAACCACGCATCTTCGAGAGAATGGACAAGATTGAGAGAGAAATCTTCTTCGGTCTTCAAATCAGAGAATGACGACGAGAAGCACCACGAAGAATTGTGAGACACTCCGGAATGAAAATTAGAAAGGTTGAACCAACGATGAAAAGAATTTGAAAGATCTAGGTGAAATACATTTGTCTGATGATAATTCATTCTTACGTCAAACTTGGAAAAGACTTTGGGAGTTAAAACAGCAAAATGGAAGAGTCAGGTAAGATCCTGGGAAAAGATCTGTGGGTTAGGGCCCACTCAAGAGAAACACCGTTGAACGATTACTTGAAAGATATTGCACCGGTTGAATTAAATGGCTTGAATGAGATAACCATCTCGCAATAGCTTGAACAGATCGAGAATGGAAACGCGAATCTCTTGAGATATCTTCAGCACTCCGGAACAAAATGAATAGTGAGGAGTGGATGATTAAGAGGTGCACCGACATGAGAAAGCATTTGAAACGAGGAAAAGGATATGATCGACTAAGCTTGACTTGAATCCACCGGAGAAGAAAACGAGTGAAGAGTGATGAACTTGAGGCTTCCTTAGTATCTTCCTGAGAATCACCGGATAAGAATATTGACGGAAAAGAATGGAGAGACTTCACATCAATAAGATGGATACTTGATTAAGAAATCTAAGTCCTTGAAGAAACAACGTTGGGAGGGCGGGAAAAACAAGGACAACTTGTGACGGGTGAAGCAAACACCGTTGAGAAACTTAGAGTTGATCTTGCGAATGTTGAAAATGATCGGATCCACTTGAAGAGAAACACGCCAGTTGAAAAGGATAGACATGAAAATCTTGATTATCATGAAGGATTAGTATTCACATAGAAATATGAGAACACCGCTTAGGAAAGGTATGGACACGCATTTGACATTGAAGCAACTCGAATACCACAACAAAACAAAACAAGGATTGGCTTGCAGAATAAGTCGGCAACAAACATACGATAGATCCCATATCGTATCATGTGTTTGTTGGAAAGATATCCTACGTGATACTTGAATTCCCACTTATAAACTCCCGAAAATTTCTGGTTATGCAATCAAGTGTTGGGGATACAGGGGAAGCATAATATCTCACCCAAAACTAGCAAATCCTACATCCAGCTGTATCCATCCTTCAACACATAACCAAGAAACCTTCGGAAATCATTTACCTCAACCTTCGAAAAGCATCCGTTATACGAGTTATGGCAATACTCCCGAACTCCCGCCCTAGTACCGCGTGGCGTTGAGGTTATCTCACCAACAACTGCATAAAAGAGATTCTCGATGTCGGCGAACTCAGGTATTCCAGAACTACAACGATAAAATTGTGACGACAACACCTCAGAGCTCAACTCCCCAGGACACTGTCACAACCCCTAAATGTCAAGAGGCACCAAGAACAATGTTCTCGTCACAAAACCATCGGAACGATTCCAAGATACCTGCGTGATCCTAATTTTTTTAGTGAAATTTGAGGAGAGAAGAGTCAAAACTCTACGTTAGGATGCCTCACCAGAGCGACGAAGGGACTGAGGAGTAAAAAGAATCCTACTCTCCGATATATATATATATATATAATCCTATAAGACTCAAAACATTTTTTTTCTAGACTCAACAACGCTAGCGATTCGATCAAGCAGGGGACTCCTAAATCGGGGAAGGCTCTGATTACCAACTTGTTACACCCATGATGCGGTTGTATCTCGCACGTGTCGGAGCACGACTTAGAGGCATAACCGCATAGTAGGCATGTCGCAAGAGGGGTAATCTTTACACATCCCATGTACTGAATAAGAAAGAGATAAAGACTTGGCTTACAATCGCCACTTCACACAATACATAAATATAGCATTACATCATCCAGAATACAATCAAGGTCCGACTATGGAACCAAATAAAGAAAGACAACCCCTAATGCTAGATCCCCGATCGCCCCAACTGGGCTCCACTACTGATCAACTGGAAACGAACAACACAACGGACACGATCTTCATCAAGCTCCCACTTGAGCTCGGTTGCATCACCTGCACAGTTATCATCGGCACCTGCAACTGTTTTGGAAGTATCTGTGAGTCACGAGGACTCAACAATCTCACACCCGCGAGATCAAGACTATTTAAGCTTATGGGTAGGAAAAGGTAGTGAGGTGGAGCTGCAGCAAGCACTAGCATATATGGTGGCTAACTTACGCAAATGAGAGCGAGAAGAGAAGCAAAGCACGATCGAGAAGCTATAAAGATCAAGAAGTGATCCTGAAACTACTTATGTTCAAGCATAACATAAGAACCGTGTTCACTTTCCGGACTCCGCCGGAAAGAGACAATCACGACTACACACGCAGTTGATGCATTTTAATTAAGTTAAGTGTCAAGTTCTCTACAACCGGACATTAACAAATTCCCATCTTCCCATAACCGCGGGCATGGCTTTTGAAAGTTCAAAACCCTGTAGGGGTGTCCCAACTTATCCTATCACAAGCTCTCACAGTCAACGAAGGATATTCCTTCTCCCAGGACGACCCGATCAGGCTCGGAATCCCGGTTACAAAACATTTCGAAAATGGTAAAACAAGACCAGCAAAGCCGCCCGGATGTGCCGACAAATCCCGATAGGAGCTGCACATATCTTGTTCTCAGGGCACACCGGATGAGCCAGACGTCGGGTTGGCATAGACCCTGGTTGCCCAGGGGGCGCCGGACATCGCTCAGGTTGGACCAACACTTAGAGAAGCACTAGCCCCGGGGGGATGTTAAAATAAAGATGACCCTCGGGCTCCGGAAACTCAAGGGAAAAAGGCTAGGTGAGGCAAATGTAAAACCAAGGTTGGGCCTTGCTAGAGGAGTTTTATTCAAAGCAAACTGTCAAGGGGTCCCCATAACACCCAACCGTGTAAGGAATGCAAAATCAAGGAACATAACACCGGTATGATAGTAACTAGGGCGGCAAGAGTGGAACAAAACACCAGGCATAAGGTCGAGCCTTCCACCCTTTACCAAGTATATAGATGCATTATATAAATAAGAGATATTGTGATATCCCAACATATCCATGTTCCAATCATGGAACAAACTTCATCTTCACCTGCAACTAGCAACGCTATAAGAGGGGCTGAGCAAAAGCGGTAACATAGCCAAACAACGGTTTGCTAGGAAAGGTGGGTTAGGGGCTTGACATGGCAATATGGGAGGCATGATATAGCAAGTGGTAGGTATCGTGGCATAGCAAATAGAGCGAGCAACTAGCAAGCAAAGATAGAAGTGATTTCGAGGGTATGTTCATCTTGCCTGAGATCCCGCAAGGAACCATGAAGAAGTCAAACGGACGGAGTCGAACGGATCCTCACAACTCCGGAACGAAACCGAAGCTAACGAGAGAAGCAACCCGGAAAGAAGCAAGCAACATAGTAAACAACCACCACATGAACATGGCATGATGCACAACCAAGTATGATGCATGTCCGGTTTAAAGAGGCATGGCATGGCAAAAATGCACAAACAAACCTACAAATTAAGTGGAGCTCAATATGCAACGAGTTGCATATTGACGAAACACCACAACATGTGATTTAGTTCGAATCTCGTTTATGTACCCAACAATATTAAATGTTGATTAACATGGCAAGAGATGAAGCAAAAGTAAACTAAACATTTAGGCAAGTTTAAATGAGGCCGGAAATAACAAACAACAATTCCGGCAAAACCCCATATGCATTTAGCAATTTGGTGGAACAACAATTTTAAACATTTTAATGTTATTATCATGATGCGGATGACATGTTCAAGTTGGATGCAATATTTATGAAAATGTTGGCATGATATAAGATATGGGGCATTTTGTCACCGTGGTGGAAAGAAAGGGTGCCACAGTGATGAATCCGAAAATGATGCCACGGCAACATGTCGTTCCGGTTGCTCATGGAGATACCGGTGCAAAGGAGAAGTGTGCGGATGCGTGCAAAAGATGGTGGGGCGCTCCCGGATACCGGGTGTCCCATGAGTCGATGGCATGGAAGCGAGAGACACTACGAACACAGTGCAGACAAAGGGTGCATATCATACAACACATGCAATCGTTTTCGGACGGTCGTCTCGGGGTTATACCTCCGAACCATGCAAACGGACGGTTCTCGTTCGGTGCAAAGTAGAGGAAGTAGATGTTCATGGGTCGTTGTGGGAAGTAGTCGTTCTCGTGGCGACGTTAGTCGCTAATGTTCTTAGTCTCACAAGTTTCCGTAGATGTTCGGGGGCACAGCGAGAAACTTGACGTCCACGGAGTCTTCGAGGGTCGACGGTAGTGGTACTTGGCAAAATGCACGTCGACGGTAGTTGTTCTCGTATCGTCGTGGTACTTGGTGACTTCGGAGATGGTGGAAGACAAACTTGGCAGTCCTCGTTGATCTAGTACTTGGCGTTATTCCCTGTTCGGTGGTCGTTTTAGGCATCGGGCGTCGAGGTACTTGGCGGATCCGTGGTGCTCGCGGTCTTGGTCACGCCGAAAGGCACTTGGCGAAACCATTCAAGGATGAAGCATCGAAGTGCTTCTAGCAATTGGTGGACCTCCACGGTCACACCACACGGGTGTATAGAGGCAAAGCTTTTGGCGATGCACCTATGCGGTTGCCAAAGGGAACGATGTCGGGTCGAAGCAGAAGACCGGCGACGCGGCTGCGGGCACCGGGAGGCATGGCTCAAACGGGCAGGGCCGGAGACGATGCAACTGACAAGGAGGAGGTTGGCGGAGCAGCGCTAAGGCAGCAGCGAAGCTCTAAGCTTGGGTCCATGGCGGCAACTGTAGGCGATGGTGGTTCGAGGGGAGGCGGGCGAGCGGGAGGCTCGCATGGCCTTGGGTGCTCGAGGAGAGGCCCAGGGTAGCTGGAACTGACCAGAGGCGATGCCCTACGGCGCGGGGACGAGGTGGCGTTGGGGGCGCTGTTGCGGACATGGATGGATAGGAGATGGGAAGCTCTGGCTGGCCGGCACTCCAGTAGGCGAGGCGGCGACACGAGGCAGGAGGCGGCTCGGTCTGCGGCTACTCGGATGCTCGGGCATGGGCGGAGCCGGCGCGAGGAAGTGGAGCCTGGCATGGCTCCCGCTTGAGGTGGCCTTCCTGGAGGAGCTCGGCGGCGGTGGTCACAGGCCGGCGCGGAGGAGGAATGGGAGGCCCACATGAAGGGAGAGCGACAGGGAGGCATGGGCGAGGAGATCCATGGATTGGGACGAGGGGTGCGGCGCTGCTCTCTCCCTGCCTCTCTCTGACGGCGCACAAACAGGAGGAATGGATCGATGGGGGAGATGGGGATCAACGCAGGGAGGCTAGGGTTACAGCGGGGAGCGGCTGGGCCTTAGAGGTCGGGAAGCAAGATGCGCCTTGGAGGCCGGCCCAGGGAGAGGGAAGTGGCCAGAGGCCTGTTGGCTGGATGGGCTTCGCTTGAGCTGGGCTCTCTCTCTCTCTCTACTCTCTTCTCTTAACCAAAAGAGAAAAGAAAATAGATAGAAGAAGAAAAATAGAAAGAGAGGGTATGGATGGAATTTGGGCATGGGAGTTATATTCCTGGACTCACAAGAATGTGTATGATCCAAGAAAAATGGAGTGGGCATTTTTCAAAGTTTAAATTCAAACTCGTTTGATTTAAATTCAAGTGGTTCGAATAGGAAGTGAGGGTTAGGAAGGTACAAAAATGTTCGAATTTTTGGTGGAGCTCCGGAAAATGGAGAAAGGATATATAGCAAAGTTAGAGGCCAAGAGTTGTGATAACAAAGGAATTGGGATTTTGCAAGTGTGTTAAGGTGAATTCCAAAAAAGGAATGTTTATTATAGCTCCCTAATATTGGGAGAGTATGTTTTAAAGAGAATCAGCATGTGAATTCCCTCGGTTTAAATGGACCGAAGATCCATACGATTTATTTAGTTGAGTTTAAAGAAGAGATGCAAGAAGACATGATGCAATGCACATGATGCAAAAAATGAAAGCAACGAACCAAACAAATCACATGACGAATCACGGAAAACATGGAAGGCGTCTGAAGCTCCGGTCTTGGGGCGTCACACAATGTTGTGTAGTTTCTCACACTTATATTTTGTCTATGCTGCTGTGTCTTAAAAATATATGAGTTGAACTGTGTCTCTATCTTGATTAGGGAACATAAACTAGAATGATATGGACAATACAGTGACCATAGTACATAGATATATGTTTGTTTCATGTTGTTATCCTGTCCACCTTACTACTGAACCGGTTTACCAAAATGAGTTTCGTATACTGCAAGCTAAACCTGTGATGTGTCTGCTTGTTTCTCTTGTAGTATGCAAACAGAATATTGGAGAAGAGCACCCCACTATGCAATGGTAGAGAAAGTAATGCAGATAAGGTTCAAGATAGTGAGACAACCCTGTTGGTATCCAAGAAAGGTGATAAAAATGATCTTGTAGACAGTGAGAAAACCCCACAGTCCTGCGTTGATGTAGTGTTCAAGTTACTGGCCAGTACCGCTGGCACAAGCTCTTCGAACTCATTGCCTGAATCACTTCAGCTTCTTCATTCTCAGCTACAAGCTGAAAGGCATCAGTCAGCTGTGCCGCGACAAGAAGCCGAAGGGCTGAGGAAGTCCCTGCAAAATTCAGATGCATACTTTCTTGTGCAACAGCAAGCGCTGGAGGATTTAAGCGCCAAACAAGAGAAAGTTAATAAGCTTGCTAAGCATCTTGCCAGCATTATGGGTACCCAGGATATTGTTTCTTGAACTCTTCTGAAGTGGTTTCAGTTCTGGACTTGTTTTGCTGCGGCGTTTATATGCTGCTTTGTTCCCTATATTTGCACTGGTGGCGAACTTTGATGCCCAGTGGATGTAATATGTGTAATAGCCGTGATAGCCTAGCATAACACTAGTGCAGAACCGGGCAATAGCACCGGTTCGTAAGGCCCTTTAGTGCCGGTTCCATAACCGGCACTAAAGTGTGGTCACTAAAGGCCCCCCCTTTAGTACCGGTTCAGCACGAACCGGTGCTAAAGGGCAACCACGTGGCACGAGCCAGCTCTGGGGGCCGGGAGCCCTTTAGTACCGGTTGGTAACACCAACCGGTACTAAAATGTTTGGGGGGTTTTTGGTTTTATGATTTCTTTTTCATTTAATTTTGTGTTTTCCATTTTAATTCTTTTTCGTTTGCTGGTATTTTACAATACTACACATTGTACATGTTATGCATATATATATATATAAATAGAATTTCTAGTAGAACCAATCATATATATATCATCAATGTCTCACAAACCACCATATTAATTCACACATACACACATGTATAGCTATATACAATTTCTCCTACATATGCATGTTGCCTTCGGAGCGAGTGGCATTAGCCTAATTGGTGCCTTCGGAGCACGATGACAATTGGAAGTGGTTCATGACCTGGTCGATGGGGGCGGTAGCGGGTAATAGTATTCTCCCTTCGGATTTATGACCTGGTCGAGCAAAAATCCCACTATTTCCTCTTGAAGTGCTTCTACGCGCTCCGTTTCTAGGAGCTTGTCCCGCACCTCTTTGAACTGTTAAGAAGGAGATCAATATGCATGTGTATTAGTTGTGTGACTAGATATCGATAATGGTGTAAAACTTGTGAATAGTGTGCTGACAAGCGTACCCATTCCTGTCTTTGAGATCTGCTCCTTTTGGGCGCCATCATGCGAATGTTCTCGCAAACGCAGAATGCACACAGATTAGTCCCCTGCGCCTGCTTCAGGGCCTTTATTATGAGAATGGAATTTAATTTGATCAGATAATAATTAATCAAGCATGATAATTAAAGAGATGGCAGCTAGCTAGCTAGCTAGTACTACTTAATTACTTACCTTGGGTCGAAACCATTTCAGCTGTCGTTTCCATTCGCCTTCCGTGACGCTGATGAACCTTGCCCAAGCCCTGCCCGCCGACAAAGAAAATGAATAAAGGGGTTATTAAATAGTTCATATCATGAAATGATGAACTAAATAGGCCGAGATATATAGTTAATAATGATTGAAATTACCTGTTGACTATCCCAAACAAGATGTTATAGCCACTATTTGCTTTGAGTAGTGAGTCCAGTATTTGAACTGTTCCGGCGTCAACTTTAATGATACACAAAATCTAGTGAAATCTGCATGCACACACGTTTGCATGTCTTAATTAAGCGGGCATATGTAAGCAAAAACATGTAGCTAGCTAGTAGGCAAAAACAGAGAATTTGTAGTACAAGAAAGTGTGACTCACTGGAAGTTGTAAGGAAGTAGTATATCTTCATTGTATTTGAGGCGCTTCAAGAACTCTAGCATGTTGTCCTCTACCTGCTTTTCATGATGCTTGTTTATTGTCCATGTGTATTCATTAACGGTGTTTGGGTCAATGAACCCAATGCCATAGCGTCCACCTTTTCTCATTTCATATATCTTCATCCTGCATAATACCACAAAAAAGAATATAGTGAGGACAATTACAGGTAATGATTGATCAAAAGGATCACTACAGCTAGCGTGAGACTTAAAATTACAGAAAGAAATCACTTATAGACAATAGCAACTGACGATAGATTTGTCGAGTGCGTCTTGATTGTATAACTGAAACAGTTCAGAATACTCAACGGTCACAGGTTTCTCATGGTAGTAATGATCCTTCTTGACTTGCACCATGAGGGACTCTCGATCGGATCTCTTGGTAATGTCCATGTACCATTGATGTAATTCATACATTCTCGTTGGGAGCTTCTTGACCTCTTCTGGCTTGACCAAAGGTTGGCCCCAGGCATATTTCCGTTTTATTTCCTCCTCTGTAAGCACAGGCATGTCCTCGATCTCGAGGAGTTGTCCAACAGTGATTTTGAGAGTTTCAGCCTGCATTATATGCTCCTGGGTTATTACCACATCGCCCACCTTGGGAACGTAAACTGTTTGGCCACAATAATATTGGGCGTGCGTACTGTCACGTGTTCTTGGTGGCACAACAAGCGGGGGGATCGATTGTGCCGCCTGTTCTCCCAGCTGGGCAACGGTTTTCCCGCATTTTTTGACAGCTGCTTGTTGTTTGCTCAAGCTTGAGCTCGCCTCCTTCTGTAGACGTTGTCGATGTAACTTCCTGATGTGGCGCTCATAGTCTGTGTCAACAGGCTTAGGAGCTGGTGGTTGAGCCATACGAATGAAGTGGTCAACTACTTCCACAGGCACTTTCTCCCTTGGCGGCGGTGGCGGTTTCGGTCCAAAATGGGCGTCGACTTCTGCCCGCACTATGGCATTGGTTTGCTCCTCGGTCCTGTCGTAAGCCCTCTCAGGAAGAGGAGTAGTGAGGTTTGGACCATATTTATATCGCTTGCCTCCGCCTGTACTTCCTGTACTATGACCTTGACTCGTACCGCTACGCACCATAGCTACGGGGTGTCTCTTCTGCGATTGCTGAGGCGGCAGAGACGGCTGACGAGGCTGAGTTGGACGAGGAGGAGTGGCCTGAAGCTGTGCCGGACTTGCAGTGGCCTGAGGTTGTGCCGGACTTGGAGGAGGAGTGGACGTCTGACGCTGTGTCGGACTTGGAGGAGGAGTGGCCTGACACTTTGCCGGACTTGGAGGAGGAGGAGTGGCCTCACGCATTGGTGGACTTGGAGGAGCGGGAGTCTGCTGACTCGGTGGCGGACTTCGACGAGGAGTCGGGTGACGCGGTGTCGGTGGCCTTCGAAAGATTATGCAATCCTTTCTCCATAGGATGATACGATGTTTGGCATCTCCGAGTGTGTGCTCCTCATCACCTCCAGGAATGTCAAGCTCTAGCCCCGAATATTGGTCCACCACCTCATCAACCACGACATGAGCATAGCCTGCTGGAATCGGGTTGCAATGGAAGGTTGCATCGGGGGAATTTGTATAAGCAACACCGTCCGCCACCTTCAAGGATATGTTCTTAATTTTGAAGTGTAGCTCGTAGTTAGTGTTCTCCGCGATATCATCCATGGGGTATCTATCCAGCATTGCATCAAACGGGGCGGAACCCACGCTGCTTCTCGGCATGGATGGGGCGGTGGTATCCAATGCTGGATCATCCGCTACCTGCTGCAGCTCCTGAGACCCCCTTTGCTGGCTAAGTGAGTCGATCTGCTCCTGCTACCGCTGGAGTTTGATTGCCAAGTCCGCGTGCGCTGATTCTAGGCCTTCAAGGCGTTCATAGTCGAGCTTCCTCTGCTCCTCCTCCATCTTCCTCTTCTTCTCCTCCGCAATCCTCTTTCTCGCACGGGTTCTGTAGTCGGCATTCCAGTCCGAAAACCCCTCATACCACGGAATAGCGCCCATGCCTCGTGTTCTTCCCGGGTGTTCAGGATTTCCCAGGGCACGCGTAAGCTCGTCGTTCTCTCTGTTGGGCTCGAACAACCCGGATCGAGCCTCTTCTATTGCAACAAGTAGCTTATCTTCGGCTCCGTCCAGACATGCCTTCTTGGAAACTTTGCCTGTCTTCGGGTCCAACTCCCCCCCATGCGCATAGAACCAAGTCCTGCACCTGGGGGGCCAGCTCAATGTTTCTGGAGTGACACTTGCATCCAGCATCTCTTTCTCAGACTTATCCCACTTAGGCATTCCCACCGCATAGCCACCTGGCCCCAGCTTATGGAACTTATCCTTTTTTGCGGCATTGGCCTTGTTTATTCTTGACCGTTCCTTAGATAATTCTGAATCCTTGAATTTCACGAAATCGTCCCAATGAGCACTTTGATTCTCTAGTGTTCCCTCGAATACTGGAGTCTTCCTTCCTCCCTTGACGTACTTGTCCCATTCACGATTCTTGTGGTTCTTGAATGCAACCGCCATCTTCCTAAGAGCAGCGTCCTTGACTTTCTGCACATCTGCTTCTGTGAAATGATCTGGTAGGGTGAAATGTTCCATGAGAGTATCCCAAAGCAGACTTTTTTGTCTGTCGTCGACAAAAGTAAGGTCTGGACGTGGCTTTGCTGGCTTTCTCCATTCTTGAAGGGAGATCGGGAGTTGGTCCTTCACAAGAACTGCGCACTAACGAACGAACTTGTCCGCAATCTTCTTAGGCGCTAATGGTTCGCCATTATGTTTGATTGCCTCGATATTATACTTTACGCCCTCCTTCAACTTTTTGTTCGGGCCTCTTTTGTCCTTTTGCCTGAAGATTTGCTTGATCCGGATGGCTGAAAGAAGAAAGATCGATTCGTTAATATATCTTCAACTCATTTAAAACATGTGATGATCACCCAATGCCTGCTTATATAAATATATATACCTCTCCGGTGTTGTCATAATCGTAGTTCATGACTTCATCAATTCGGTCGTCGCGATCGAATATCATATCACCCTCTCCGGTGTTGTTTAGAAATTCGGGGCCGTCATAATCTTCTTCATTCTGATCATCATCTGGCCCGCGTATTATTTCGAACATGGTCTGTTCTCCCTCTCTGTTGGTATTGTCTGCCATAGCTTTTATTTAACTATGCCAAAAGAAATATAAAACAATTTAGTATTCAAATTACATCGTCTCGAATAATAGATATAATCTTGAATAATAGATATAATCTCGAATACATCGTCTCAAATAATAGATATAATCTCGAATACATCATCTCGAATAATAGATATAATCTCGAATACATCGTCTCGAATAATATATAATCTCGAATACATCATCTTGAATATTATATATTGAGTACATCACTGGCTAGGTAGCTAATAAAGATCGAATACTACAGAAGAATCTAGGACACTCGCGGTTCCTGCGGCGCGGGCGGTGGACACCCAAAGAGAAGGAACCCTCACAGGATCATAGCTGAAGTGAGATCCCTGAAGAAACTGCCAGGTATTGGAGAACCTGCCGCCCTCTAACGCAACCATGTAGCGATGGACGTGCTCGTCCTCCTCCCTGACACGGCGACGTACCACCTCCGGCGGCGCCGGCTCCCTCCGCACCGAAACTGGCCCACGCGAACGCCACCAAATGAGATCAGGGTCGATGACGGGACCCGGGGTCGGGTTCCTCATCAAGCGGCGCGCCCCTCTAGGCAGCACCTCCCAGTGCCAGCCCGGCGGAGCCCAGTCCCGGACATGGGTCAGTCAGACATCGTCGCGGACGGGTCGGCGGCGAGGATGCGGGCCGGGCATCGTCGAGAACAAATACTAGCTATATGCCCGCAAAAAGTAACATTTTTTTAATGATTGGATTTTGATAACTAAAATTTCTAACATTTCTATATAACTAACATTTCTATAACATTTCTAATATTTCTAGAACTAAAAAAAGAAAAATTTCTAACTTTTTTATAACTATTTCTATAACTAAAAAATAGAAAAATTTCTAACAATTCTAACTTTTTTATAACTATTTCTATAACTAAAAACAGAAAAATTTCTAACAATTCTAACATTTCTAACTATTCTAACAATTCTAACATTTCTAACTATTTCTAAAAAACAGAAAAATTTCTAACAATTCTAACTTTTTTATAACTATTTCTATAACTAAAAACAGAAAAATTTCTAACAATTCTAACATTTCTAACTATTCTAACAATTCTAACATTTCTAACTATTCTAACAATTCTAACATTTCTAACTATTTCTAAAAACAGAAAAATTTCTAACAATTTCTAAAAAACAGAAAAATTTCTAACTATTTGTATAACTAAAAAACAAAAAATGTATGTGTGTGTGTGCGCGCGCGCTCACCGGCGAGGCGAGAGGCAACGGGGGACGGCGACGGGCGCGGCGACGACGGGGATGACGACGACGGGGACAGGGACGGGGTGGCGTTGACGGGGACGGGGACGTACAGGCCGGGGCGGCGACGACGACGGGGACGTATGGGGTGGCGACGACGGGGACGAGGACGACGCGGGACGGGCCGGGACGGGGCGGCAGTGACGATGGGGACGACGGGGACGGGGACGACGGGGCAGCGACGACGGGGACGGGGCGGCGACGAGGGATGGAGACGTACGGGGGGCGCGACGGGCAACGGTGCAGAGGAGAAGAAGCAGATGAGAAACTGAAATTTTTGTAAGTGTTGTTTATATAGGAGGGGCCTTTAGTACCGGTTGGAGCCACCAACCGGTACTAAAGGCCTGTTTTGGCCAGGCCAAGCGGCGGGAAGCGACCCCCTTTAGTACCAGGTGGTGGCTCCAACCGGTACTAAAGCCCCCCCTTTAGTACCGGTTGGTGCCACGACCCGGTACTAAAGGGGGTGCGCTGGCGCAGGTGCGGTGCGGCAAGTTTAGTCCCACCTCGCTAGCCGAGGGGCGACCGCACTAGTTTATAAACCCCCGTGCGGTAGCTCTCTCGAGCTCCTCTCCAAAGCAGCTCTACTGGGCTTACATGTTCTGTGCTACCCTGTAGGCCTACTGGGCCTTTGCGGGCCTGCATCCTGGCCCAACAACAGGTTGGGTTTCTGGTCGTATGCCGGCCGCTTTGGCCTAGTAGGCGGGCTTTTTTATTTTTTTGCTTTATTTATTTTTGAGTTGTTTTTTGTGTATTTAGAGTTTCTTTGTGAATATTTTTGCTTTAGGTACAAAAAATTACAAACTTTCTGTTAGTGCCCGTAGTTTTCAAATTTGAATAGTTTAAATTTTGAATTATTTGAAATTAGTGTGAACACTAGTTTGTGAATAACTTAACTTTAAAAATCAGTAAAGGCATGAAAGAATTTGTTTGCACATAAAATTTCTTCGCGTTTCAAATGCCAAAACACATAATTAACTACCCTAACTATTACAGAGATTTCCTTCTGGGTGTGAAACACAGAAGAAAGTGATGATAGTGAAGCCGATCACATCCCAGATCTTTGGGTGTGAAACTTTTTCTTCGCGTGTGTCCCTTTGCGCCGTAACCATGGAAAATCTTCATCATTTAACGGGATGCTCGGGTCAATATTCATTGTGAATGGAGCAATTTCATCAAACTTTTCATAATCTTCTGACTTGTCTGTCTTGTCATCCACTCCCACGATGTTTCTCTTCCCAGAAAGAACTATGTGCCGCTTTGGCTCATCGTACGATGCATTTGCTTCCTTATCTTTTCTTTTTCTTGGCTTGGTAGACATGTCCTTCACATAGAAAACCTGTGCCATATCATTGGCTAGGACGAATGGTTCGTCTGCATACGCAAGATTGTTGAGATCCACTGTTGTCATTCCGTACTGCGGGTCTTCTGTTACCCCGCCTCGTGTCATATTGACCCATTTGCACCGAAACAAAGGGACCTTCAAACCACGTCGATAGTCAAGTTCCCATATGTCCTGTATATAACCATAATATGTTTCCTTTCCCGTCTTGGTTTCTGCATCACTGTTTTGGTTGGTGCTCTTCTTATCTTGGGCAATCGTGTAAAATGTATTACCATTTATCTTGTACCCTTTGAAAGTCATTATATTCGGAGATGGTAACTGGGACAGCAAGTACAGGTCATCTTCAATAGAGGTGTCATGCATGGTACGTGTCTGCAACCAGCTGGCGAAACTCCTGGTTTGTTCACGTGTAATCCAGTCATCAAACCGCTCCGGGTGTTTGGAGCGTAGCAAATTCTTGTGTTCATCCATATACGGAGCCACCAAGGCGGAATTCTGTAGAACTGTGTAGTGTGCTTCAGTGAGAGAATGTCCGTCCATACATATTATTTGTTCCCCTCCTAGCGTGCCTTTTCCATCCAGTCTGCCCTTATGCCGCGATTCAGGAACACCAATCGGCTTAAGATCAGGAATAAAGTCAATACAAAACTCAATGACCTCCTCATTTTGACGGCCCTTGGAGATGCTTCCTTCTGGCCTAGCACGGTTATGAACATATTTCTTTAAGACTCCCATGAACCTCTCAAAGGGGGACATATTGTGTAGAAATACAGGACCCAAAATGTTAATCTCTTCGCATAGGTGAACTAGGACGTGCGTCATGATGTTAAAGAAGGATGGTGGGAACACCAACTCGAAACTGACAATACATTGCACCAAATCATTCTCTAACCTTGGTATGATTTCTGGATCGATTACCTTCTGAGAGATTGCATTGAGAAATGCACATAGCTTCACAATGGCTAATCGAACGTTTTCCGGTTGAAGCCCCCTCAATGCAACTGGAAGCAGTTGCGTCATAATCACGTGGCAGTCATGAGACTTTAGGTTCTGGAATTTTTTTCTCTGCCATGTTTATTATTCCCTTTATATTCGACGAGAAGCCAGACGGTACCTTAATACTGAGCAGGCATTCAAAGAAGATTTCCTTCTCTTCTTTGGTAAGAGCGTAGCTTGCATGACCCTGATGTATGCCGTCTTTTCCATGCATACGTTGCTGGTCCTCTCATGCCTCAGGTGTATCTTTTGTCTTCCCATAAATGCCAAAGAAGCCAAGCAGGGTCACACAAAGATTCTTCGTCACGTGCATCACGTCGATTGCGGAGCGGACCTCTAGGTCTTTCCAATAGGGCGTGTCCCAAAATATAGATTTCTTCTTCCACATGGGTGCGCGTCCGTCAGCGTCATTCGGAACAGGTTATCCACCAGGACCCTTTCCAAAGACCACCTTCAAATCCTTGACCATATCATGTACATCAGCACCAGTACGGTGGCGAGGCTTCGTCCGGTGATCCGCCTCACCTTTGAAATGCTTGCCTTTCTTTCTTACGGGATGCCTGCTCGGAAGAAATCAACGATGTCCCAGGTACACATTCTTCTTACAATTAGCCAAATATATACTGTCGGTATCGTCCAAACAGTGTGTGCATGCACGGTATCCCTTGTTTGTCTGTCCTGAAAGGTTACTGAGAGCAGGCCAATCATTGATGGTCACGAACATCAACGCCTTTAGGTCAAATTCTTCCCCCATGTGCTCATCCCACGCACGTACACCTGTTCCATTCCACAGTTGTAAGAGTTCTTCAACTAATGGCCTTAGGTACACATCAATGTCGTTGCCGGGTTGCTTAGGGCCTTGGATGAGCACTGGCATCATAATGAACTTCCGCTTCATGCACAACCAAGGAGGAAGGTTATACAAACATAGAGTCACAGGCCAGGTGCTATGGTTGCTGCTCTGCTCCCCAAAAGGATTAATGCCATCTGCGCTTAGACCAAACCATACGCTCCTTGCGTCATCTGCAAACTCCTTCCCATACTTTCTTTCAATTTTTCTCCACTGCGACCCGTCAGCGGGTACTCTCAACTTTTCGTCTTTCTTACAGTCTTCTCCGTGCCATCGCATCGCCTTGGCATGCTCTTTGTTTTGGAACAAACGTTTCAACCGTGGTATTATAGGAGCATACCACATCACCTTGGCAGGAATCTTCTTCCTGGGGCGCTCGCCCTCGACATCACCAGGGTCATCGCGGCTGATCTTATAGCGCAATGCACCACATACCGTGCAAGCATTCAAATCCTCGTACTCACCACGGTAGAGGATGCAATCATTAGGGCATGCATGTATCTTCTGCACCTCTAAACCTAGAGGGCAGACAACCTTCTTTGCTTCATACGTACTCTCGGGCAATTCGTTGTCCTTTGGAAGCATATCCTTTATCATTACCAGCAACTTTCCAAATCCCTTGTCAGATACACCATTCTCTGCCTTCCATTGCAGCAATTCCAGTGTGGTGCCCAGCTTTTTCTTGTCACCTACGCAATTCGGGTACAACAATTTTTTGTGATCCTCTAACATGCGCTGCAACTTCTTCTTCTCCAAATCACTTGCGCAGTTTCTTTTTGCATCGGCAATGGCCCGACCTAGATCATCAATGGGCTCATCTGATGCCTCTTCTTCAGCTTCTTCCCGCATTGCCGGCTCAGCTTCTTCCCGCATTACCGGCTCAGCTTCTTCCCCCATTGTTGTATCATCGTATTCAGGGAACCCATGGCCAGGATAGCTGTCGTCGTCCTCTTCTTCTTCATTGTATTCCATCATAACCCCTCTTTCTCCGTGCTTGGTCCAAACATTACAGTGGGGCATGAAACCGGACTTAAATAGGTGATGTGAATGGTTCTTGACATAGAGTAATTGTGACCATTCTTACAGCGAGCACATGGACAAGGCATAAAACCATCCGCCTGCTTGCTTGCCTTAGCCGCAAGTAGAAAAGTATGCACGCCCTCAACGAACTGGGGAGAGCATCGGTCACCGTACATCCATTGCCGGCTCATCTTCATTTACACAACACCGAATAGACCAAATTAATACAAGTTCATACATAAAGTTCATACAACACTTAAATGCAACAAACAAATAACTCTCTAGCTAAAGCATTTAAATGCAACAACAAATACGATCAAGATTGCAACTAAGGTAACAATGGATCCAACAGCATAATGATACCAAGCCTCACAATCGATGGCATATTTTCTAATCTTTCTAATCTTCAAGCGCATTTTCTCCATCTTGATCTTGTGATCATCGACGACATCGGCAACATGCAACTCCAATTCCATCTTCTCCCCCTCAATTCTTTTCAATTTTTCTTTCAAGTACTCGTTTTCTCTTTCAACTAAATTTAACCTCTCGACAATAGGGTCGGTTGGAATTTCCGGTTCACATACCTCCTAGAAAAAATTTCTATGTCAACTTGATGGGCATAATTTGTCATAAACACGAAATGCAACTAGTTTTAAAAGAGAATATATATACCACATCCGAATCATAACAAGGACGAGGGCCGACGGGGACGGATATCAAAACCATGGCACTATATGTATAACAAACAACGTACGGGTAAGATAATTATACGAGTAACTATATATCCAAATCACACAAACATCAATTTTCATATAAAATTTCATGAACAAGAGGCTCACCACAAGGTGGTGCCGACGACGGGACGGTGCGGGCGATCGACGGTGGTTACGACGAAGATTTAGAAGGCACTAAGTAAACCACACCTACATATGCAAACTAAGTGTTATTTTTGACCTC
>NC_041380.1:354638402-354889418 GCF_002162155.2 Triticum dicoccoides
CCAAATTACTAAACTCACAAATTAATCACTATATAAAGCATTGCAAGAGCTAATCTAGCAATGAGAGATGAAAGGACAAAGTTGCTAACCTTTGTGATCATTTGAATGGATGGGGGCCTTCAAATCTTGACAAATTTTGGGCAAAATGTGTGATGAGCTCGAGAGGAAGAGGGGAAGAATAGAGAGGAGAGGGGAAAGGGGAAGAACAGAGTGAGCTCGGGTGTGAAGGGTTTATGTAGGACGACCTTTAGTACCGGTTCGTGCCATGAACCGGTACTAAAGGGGCTGGAGGGGCCCCAGTCTGACAACATCCTGCCACCACTCTCATTAGTACTGGTTCATGGCACGAACCGGTGCTAAAGGTTCGCCACGAACCGGTACTAATGAAAGCGGCCCGGCTAGCCATTGGAACCGGCACTAATGTATACATTAGTGCCGGCTCAAATACAAACCGGCACTAATGTGCTTCACGTTTGACCCTTTTTCTACTAGTGTAAGTTGCTTGCTTATTTATTTCCTTGTTGTCTTGTTTATTTGCTTGCTTGTAGTCAGTGCAGTTCTTTTTCCGCGGTTTGCTAGTGGCTGCAATAACCTATTTTAGGCCACAATAACCATGGGCTAATATTTACTGTAGTAACACTAGGCCTCCTACGGGCCGTAGAAACAGTGGGCCTTCTACGGGCCATAGAAACAGCAGGCCTTCTACGGGCCGTAGAAACAATGGGCCTTCTACGGGCCATAGAAACAATGGGCCTTATACGGGCCGTATGATCGATTGGCCAAACATGGGCCAATAACAGGCCGCATTATGGCCGTAAACGTGCTAGAGTTGGAATCGTCCGTTCATGGGCTGACCATAACGGGCCATCGTTAATAGGCCGTACTTGATGACGCTATGAAAACGACCCAACGTATTAACGGACCACAAACGGGCCGGCTGTAAGCACAGACTGAATTTGGCCCACAAGCAGAAAATGACAGTAACGGGCCGTAAGTAAACGAACGCTAGAAATGAGCCCAAGAATAAATGGGCTCTGAGAAGGCCGAAAGATAACATGGGCTGGAAACGGCCCAATGGAATAACGAGCCGTTAATGGGTATAAAGTGATACACTGTTCATTACGGGCCAGTTTCACCACGGGCCGTTAATGGGTGTAAAGTGATACACTATTCATTATGGGCCAGTTTCACCACGAGCCGTTAATAGGCCAAGAGTTACATAGGGCCTCATATGGGCCGAAAGACATCATGGGCCATACATGGGCCAGAAGTGAAAATGGACTGGAATCATATTGGATGGCCCAGATGACGCTACTAGGCCTAATTCGGATAGGGCGTAACGGGCCTTGGGTTAGCGGGCTGTAAATGGGCTATATGCGAACAGGTCGTTAACAGGCTTTTCATGGGCCGGCCCGCCACCTTTTAACCAAGTCAAACGGGCCAGCCTTTTCACAGGAATGGGCCTCTATTGGGCCATGCCACGTGTCAACGTATCATAGGTGCCTTCTGTCCAATGAGTGGATGACATCTGTCCCAACGATGAGCCGACACGTGTTTCCTCCAGCCAATGATGATTTTACGGTGGATGCCACGTGTCGGTCACCCTTGACAAAAGCACTTCCGTGACGCGCGATTTATCATCATGGAAGTGCACACTTTCATGATGATAATTTTGGTAATGTCATGGAACACTTTACGACAGCACAGGTATGACTATCTTGATTCTGTCATAAAATCGTCATGGATGTACATGCATGACAAAAAACGCGACCTACTGTGACAAACACGTATCATCACGGAAGTGTTTTTTTTGTAGTGTTTGGGTTCAATCTTGCGGTGTCCTTTCCCAGTGACAGTAGGGGCAGCAAGGCACGTATTGTATTGTTGACATCAAGGATAACAAGATGGGGTTTATATCATATTGCATGAGTTTATCCCTCTACATCATGTCATCTTGCTTAAAGTGTTACTCTGTTCTTTTGAGCTTAATACTCTAGATGCATGCTGGATAGCGGTCGATGTGTGGAGTAATAGTAGATGCAGGCAGGAGTCGGTCTACTTGTCTCGGACGTGATGCCTGTATACATGATCATACCTAGATATTCTCATAACTATGCTCAATTCTGTCAATTGCTCAACAGTAATTTGTTTACCCACCGTAATACTTATGCTCTTGAGAGAAGACACTAGTGAAACCTATGGCCCCCGGGTCTATTTTCCATCATATTAATCTTCCGTCAACAAGCTATTTCTTTTACCGTTTTTATTTTGCTTTATTTACTTTGCATCTTTATCATAAAAATACCAAAAATATTATCTTATCATATCTATCAGATCTCACTTTCGTAAGTGACCATGAAGGGATTGACAATCTCTTTATTGTGTTGGTTGCGAGGATTTTATTTGTTTGTGTAGGTGTGAGGGACTCGTGCGTGGCCTCCTACTGGATTGATACCTTGGTTCTCAAAAACTAAGGGAAATACTTACGCTACTTTGCTACATCACCCTTTCCTCTTCAAGGGAAAACCAACGCAGTGCTCAAGAGGTAGCAGGCACCCGTGGATACAGTTAGCCATGGAAAGTGAAAGTATGGTGGAAAAAGGAATAAACTTTATTTTCTGTTTGGGAACGCCTATGATATATCTAGCATGGAAAGTGTTGGGAACTCTAAGTCGTTTTCGTTGGTGGGAAGGATACACCTCCTAAAATGTTTTTATCTCTAAGTTTTTCGCTTTGAGCTCTGGCACCTCTGCAAATCCCTACTCCCCTCTACGAAGGGCCTTTCTCTTACTTTATGCAATTTTTATTTTTAAATTTGAGTCTCCATCTTCTCTTATAAAAGCACCAACTACGAGGCAATATGATCATACTTGAGTATTGGGTGTAGTTAATGTGCGAGTGTGTTTCATGAATGGATCAATGGTTGAGCATGATGGGCTAGGGATAACTTATTTTAGCGTTGATATTTTGAAAGTTGCTTGTTGATATGCTTGCATATTTAAGTTATCATGTCAAAACTAGACTATTGCGTTGAACAATATAAAAGTCCAAATGTCCATGCTATAAAGAAAAGAATATGATATGACATGTTAGGCAGCATTCCATAAAAAAATCTGTTTTTATCACTTACCTACTCGAGGACGAGTAGGAGTTAAGCTTGGGGATGCTGACGCGTCTCCAATGTATCTATAATTTTTTATTGTTCCATGCTGTTATATTATCAATCTTGGATGTTTTATAATCATTTTATAGTCATTTTATATCATTTTTTGGTACTAACCTATTGACATAGTGCCAAGTGCCACTTGCTATTTTTTGCATGTTTTTTACATCGCAGAAAATCAATGCCAATCGGAGTCCAAATGCCATGAAACTTTATGGAGATTTTTTATGGACCACAAGACACCTATTGCACCCTGGCTGCGCCTGGGGGTGCTCCGAAGAGAGTACAACCCACCAGGGCACGCGAGGAGGCCCACCTCGGATGCCCCCCGGACCGCCTCTTTGCTCTATAAATACCCAAATATTCCCAAAACCCTAGGGGAGTCGACAAAATATTGATCCAGCCGCCGCAGAGTCCAGAACCACCAGATCCAATCTAGACACCATCTCGGATGGGGTTCACCACCTCCATTGGTGCCTCTCCGATGATGCGTGAGTAGTTCTTTCGGGTTCGTAGTTAGTAGCTAGATGGTTTCCTCTCCGTCGCTGAATTCTCAATACAATGGTCTCTTGGAGATCCATATGATGTAACTCTTTTTGCGATGTGTTTGTTGGGATCTGATGAACTTTGAGTTTATGATCAGTTATATCTTTTTATATCCATGAAAGTATTTGAGTTTTTTTGATCTCTTTTATGCATGATCTCTTATAGCCTCGTATTTCTTCTCCGATATTTGGGTTTTGTTTGGCCAACTTGATCTATTTATCTTGCAATGGGAAGAGGTGCTTTGTAGTGGGTTCGATCTTACGGTGCTTGATCCCAGTGACAGAAGGGGAACCGACACGTATGTATCATTGATACTAAGATAAAACGATGGGGTCTATCTCTACATAGATAGATCTTGTCTACATCATGACATTGTTCTTATTGCATTACTCCATTTTTCCACAAACTCAATACACTAGATGTATGCTGGATAGCGGTCGATGTGTGGAGTAATAGTAGTAGATGCAGGCAGGAGTCGGTCTACTAATCTTGGACGTGATGCCTATATAATGATCATTGCCTGGATATCGTCATGATTATTTGAAGTTCTATCAATTGCCCAACAGTAATTTGTTCACCCACCATTTGCTATTTTCTCGAGAGAAGCCACTAGTGAAACCTACGACCCCCGGGTCTCTTTCTCATATATTTGCCTTTGCGATCTACTTTTCCTTTGCATTTATTTTCAGATCTATTAAACCAAAAATACAAAAAATAGCTTGTTGCATTTTATTCTTATTTATTTTATTTGGCGTTCGATCTATCAATCTACTACAATTTTATCTCACGTCCGTTTGCCAATTTCTGGCGCCGTTACCCGAAAGGGATTGACAACCCCTTTAACACGTCGGGTTGCAAGTGGTTGTTATTTGTGTTCAGGGGCTGTTTACGTTGTGTTGCTTGGTTCTCCTACTGGTTTGATAACCTTGGTTTCATCACTGAGGAAAACACCTACCGTCGCTGTGCTGCATCATCCCTTCCTCTTTGGGGAAATATCGACGTAGTCCTAGCCGACATCAGCACGCAAGACATCCAGTTCAGATTTTAGTTTCTTAATCTCTCCCAAGACAGATCCAAACTCCGTTCGGTCCCAAGCGGACAATCCTTTCGAGAGGTTTTTCAGCTTTCCCTGTAGCTCCCCTACTGTGGCAGCAGTAGTTTTGTTCCAGCTCTCATTTACCATATCCGAGAAAGCCGGATGGTGCTCCCACATAAGCTCGTACTTGAAAGATCGTGGCCGCAAGCTAAATGCACTCTCATTGACCAGAGTTAACATAATTGTTGCATGATCCGAGGTGGCTGTATTCTTGTGTTCTAGCTTCGCTGATGGGAAAGCCAAAGACCAAGCCGGCGATGCAGCACACCTATCCAGCCTCACCCGGGTGAAAGTGCCCCCTGTGACCCTTTTTTCAAACGTCCAAGGGTTCCCCTAAAATCCATTATCCACTAGCCCACATGTGTCGAGTGCATCACAGAATGCATCCATTTGGGTCTAGCTTCAGTTACCAACTCTGTCATGTTCATCTGCTCTCAGAACTTCATTAAAGTCCCCCAAAGCTGCCCATGGTATAGAGCTTGAGCTAGTTATGCCCGTCAACATATTCCATGTTTTGAACCTCTCGTTTACCTGGGCCTCTCCATACACGAAAGTAAACCTTGCGTGAACACCTACTAATGAATCCACTTCAATATCCACATGGTACTCAGAGTAACCGGTAATCTCAACCTTT
The DNA here is from genome assembly GCF_002162155.2 of Triticum dicoccoides. Lineage (NCBI taxonomy): Eukaryota > Viridiplantae > Streptophyta > Magnoliopsida > Poales > Poaceae > Triticum > Triticum dicoccoides. The sequence continues at coordinate 354,643,842 of NC_041380.1, forward strand.
ATTGAATCATTCCAAAAAACACCTAAACCACCACTTCTACGAGATCTGCTAACAACAAAACCTTTATTATAACCAAGTGTTTCAGCTAAGTTTTCCACACGACTACCCTCTAATTGAGTTTCAACAATGCATACAATAGACGGGACAAACTGCTTCACCATATTGCAAAGCTCTCGAGTTGTCGCTAGTTTGCCAGCACCATGACAGTTCCACACGAGGATACTCATTGGGCCCGGCAACAGCCATGAGTGGGGCCCGCCTCACTTGGTTTATCTGCTGCATTGGTTCCATCACTTTCATCAGAAGCTTTGACTCTCTTTGGGTCCCTCTTGGGAGGGGGATTTGTAGGGTTCATAGCTGCCGGCACAATCGCCAACGGGTTGGTGAAAATCTTGAGCTGATGTTGGATTCCACTTCCTTGGCCGATGTAATCCCTCTCAACTCTCTTCCTGTTTACCTCAGACATGTCTATGTCCACCTCCGCAGTAGTATGATATCTGTTAGTAACTTCCAGATCCATCATCTTCGGCTACTTGGCATCCCCTTCTGTTGCACGTCCTCCACGAGCACCTCTGCCTCCTCTGCGTCCGCGACACCCACCAGGGCCCGTTCCAATCCGCATTGCCCATGAAGCACGTAGGTCTTTGAAGTACAGAGCTGACGGTGGATGAATTCCATCACCGTGTTCCTTAAAGACATGGCCAAGATGCCCACATACTGCACAGCAGTTCGGTAGTTTTTCATAGCGGACCCTATAAATCTGACGAGCACCATCTCTCACCATTGTGACATCATTCTTCAGGGGTTTCAAAACATTGATCCGAACCCACACACGGTAAAAATTACCTGCAAAATCTTGAGATGGCTTCTGTGAGAAGAGAACTTCGCTCACCCTACTAGCGAGAGCATCAACAAGGTGTGCATACTTGTCAGGAACATCATGTATCCGAATCCATATGTCAAGTGTGTCCAGCGGGACCAAGGAGGGTTCTGTTATGCCATCATACGGTGCAAGGATGACTGCATTCCCCCGGAAGTTCCAAGGGCCCTCCTGCATGACACGTTCCGAGTCTCCTAGATAGAAAAACTGCACTATATAGAGATTCTCCTCCAAAGGGCGGAACTTGCAGTCATGGGCCAGATCCAAGCAGTGTGCGTGTTTTATAGAACCAATACTGACTGTATGTTTTGTTTATATGCACCCGCGCCATAGCGATCCATCTGGTCGAATCTGGTGGCACCTCTTTCTCGTTGTAGATCATGTCGTCTAGGTCCTCTTCGCGGAGCCCAAGATCCGCCATCATCCTCTCCATCTCAGTAGCGGGGTCAGCTCCAGACGTCTTTGCTGACGTTGAACTATTCACTGATGGTGCTCGAAACCCTAACCCGATTTTAGAGCCAACCAGATATTGGAAAGAACCCTAATCCCTTCACCTACCTTTGGAGATCAACCAAGGCCGGGCAGTGATACAAGATCACCCCTTGATCAGCCTGAGTCATTCCAGAGGTGAGATTGGGGGAGGGGAGGAAAGGTATCAACGACGGTGAGGGAATCGCCTCCGGGAGGAGAAAACCCTAACGAGAGGGGAAAACGCGTGTGCGCTTAGGCCCATGTAGGTGCATGACAAGTGCTTTAACCCATATAAGACAATAGTTCCTGATTAATCTCTAAGGACCATGTAGGTGCATGACAAGTGATGAAAAGTTTACACTACTGCAGGATGGTCCAAACGCGACACTACGATCAGAGACCCTTCAACGAAACTGTGTGCGATGCCATAATCGCAAATGGTGGTGTAAAAACCCGTCAAAAGGTGCAAAACGTTTGCGATGACAGATGCATCAAACACGGTTTAGATTTTAGTTGCATGTGCGATGCAGGGCATACGGTTCAGTTCAATTAACTATTTGGGATGAGGAGGAACAAAAGAAAAGGGCAGTGATACGTCTTCAATGTATCTACTTTTTCTCACGCTTTTCCTCTTGTTTTGGACTCTAATTTGCATGATTTGAATGAAACTAACCCCAGACTGACGCTGTTTTCAGTAGAACTACCATGGTGTTATTTTTGTGCAGAAATAAAAGTTCTCGGAATAGAACGAAACTTTGCAGGGAATTTTTATATAATATATAAGAATTTCTGGAGCCAAGACCTACCGGAGAGGGGCACCTGGGTGGGCACAACCCACTAGGGCGCGCCCCCTCTCCTGGCGCACCCAGGTGGTTTCTACCCACCTGGTGGCCCCACAGACCTCAACCTTGACACTATAAATTCCTATTTTCAGAGAAAAAACAAGGCAAAAAAATTTATTGCGATCCACGAGATGGAGCCGCCGCCAAGCCCTGTTCTTCCTCGGGAGGGCATATCTGGAGTCCGTTTGGGGCTCCGGATAGGGGGATCTTCGTTCTTCGTCATCACCAACCCTTCTCCATCGCCAATTCCATGATGCTCCCCACCGGGAGTGAGTAATTCCTTTGTAGGCTCGATGGTCGGTGAGGAGTTGGATGAGATTCATCATGTAATCGAGTTAGTTTTGTTAGGGCTTGATCCCTAGTATCCACTATGTTCTTTGATTGATGTTGCTATGACTTTGCCATGCTTAATGCTTGTCACTTTGGGCCCGGGTGCCATGATTTCAGATCTGAACCATTTATGTTATCATCATTATATCCATGTTCTAGATCTGATCTTGCAAGTTATAGTCACCTACTACGTGTTATGATCCGGCAACCCCGGAGTGACAACAACCGGGCCCACTCCCAGTAATGGCCATAGTTTGAGGAGTTCATGTATTCACTATGTGTTAATGCTTTGTTCCAGTTCTCTATTAAAAGGAGGCTTAAATATCCCTTAGTTTCCAGTATGGACCCCGCTGCCACGGGAGGGTAGGACAAAAGATGTCATGCAAGTTCTTTTAATAAAGCACGTATGACTATTTACGGAATACATGCCTACATTATATCGATGAACTGGAGCTAGTGTCGTATCGCCCTAGGTTATAACTGTCACATGATGAATATCATCCAACAAGTCACCGATCCAATGCCTACAAACTTTTCCATATTGTTTCTGCTAAGTTACTACTACTATCATCACTGTTACACTTGCTACAAAACTACTGCTATCACCATTACTGTTACTATTGTTGTTTTCACTACTATCAAAACTATCAAACTACTTTGCTATTGATCACTTTGCTGCAGATAATTAATCTCCAGGTGTGGTTGAATTGAAAACTCAGCTGCTAATTGATACGTCTCCTCGTATCTATAATTTTTTATTGTTCCATGCCAATATTATACAACTTTCATATACTTTTGGCAACTTTTTATACTATTTTTGGGACTAACATATTGATCCAGTGCCCAGTGCCAGTTCCTGTTTGTTGCATGTTTTTTGTTTCACAGAAAATCCATATCAAACGGAGTCCAAACGGGATAAAAACTAAAGGATTTTTTTTGGAAATATGTGATTTTTGGGAAGAAGAATCAACGCGAGATGATGCCCGAGGGGGCCACGAGGCAGGGGGCGCACCCTGGGCCCTCGTGGCCACCCCGTAAGGCGGTTGGTGCCCTTCTTTTGCCGCAAGAAAGCCAATATCTGGATAGAAATTTTGTTAAAATTTCAGCCCAATCGGAGTTACGGATCTCTGGGAATATAAGAAACGGTGAAAGGGCAGAATCAAAAACGCAGAAACAGAGGGAGACAGAAAGACAAATCCAATCCCGGAGGGGCTCTCGCCCCTCCCATGCCATGGAAGCCAAGGACCAAAGGGTAAATCCTTCTCCCATCTAGGGAGAAGGTCAAGGAAGAAGAAGAAGGGGGGCCCTCTCCCCCTCTCTTCCGGTGGCGCCGGAACGCCGCCGGGGCCATCATCGTCACTGCAATCTACACCAACACCTCCCTCATCTTCACCAACATCTTCATCACCTCCCCCCATCTATCTACAGCGGTCCACTCTCCCGCAACCCCCTGTACCCTCTACTTGAACATGGTGCTTTATGCTTCATATTATTATCCAATGATGTGTTGCCATCCTATGATGTCTGAGTAGATTTTCGTTGTCCTATCAGTAATTGGTGAATTGCTATGATTGGTTTAATTTGCTTGTGGTTATGTTGCTGTCCTTTGGTGCCCATCATATGGGCACGCGCGTGGATCACACCATAGGTTTAGTTGTATGTTGATAGGACTATGTATTGGAGGGCAAGAGTGACAGAAGCTTCAACCTAGCATAGAAATTGATGCATACGGGATTGAAGGGGGGCCAATATATCTTAATGCTATGGTTGGGTTTTACCTTAATGAACATTAGTAGTTGTGGATGCTTGCTAATAGTTCCTCATAGGTGCATAGAATTCTAAGTCAGGGATGACATGCTAGCAGTGGCCTCTCCCACATAAAACTTACTATCGGTCTAGTGAAGTAGTCAATTGCTTAGGGATAATTTCGCAACTCCTACCACCACTTTTCCACACCCACTATACTAACTTTATCGCTTCTTTACCTAAAACAGACCCTAGTTTTTATTTACATGCTCTTTATGTTATTGCAAACCTATCCCGTTACACCTACAAAATACTTCTAGTTTCATACTTGTTCTAGATAAAGTGAACGTTAAGCATGCGTAGAGTTGTATCAGTGGTCAATAGAACTTGAGGGAATATTTGTTCTACCTTTAGCTCCTCGTTGGGATCGACACTCTTACTTATCGAAAGAGGCTACAATTGATCCCCTATACTTGTGAGTTATCACTAATACCTTCAAATATTCTTTGGCTCCCCTTGTGTCAAATCTATAAATTTGGGTTGAATACTCTACCCTCAAAAACGGTTGCGATCCCCTATACTTGTGGGTGATCAGTAGCAAGATGAAGGCGTGTGCGATATACAACATACAGTTCACTAGGATGAACTGTGTGTGATTAGGCAACACAATGGAAATGGTTCAACTGAACAAAATGTGTGTGATACACGGCAACCAGGTCCGTAATCAGAAATGTGTGCGAAGACCAATAATAACACAGACGATTGCTGCTAATAAGACGTATGATTTGCTCTATCTACAGTAGAATAACATGTATATATAACTAAAATAAACATCCAATTACATAAGTGACTATACAGATCATTCGCACACACCTCAATCAACAATTGCATGCGTTCTAAAGTAGGAGAAATGATCGTCTAGTCATCTACTTCTTGTGACGCTCCCACCACTGCTATATGGCTTGATCCCTCATCTGGGGTAGGAAGAAGATAGTTCCTCATGTCAACGATCCGCATGTACATCTCATAGCTTGTGTACGCGTCCTTGGCCGCGTACTTGACGTGTTCTTCATCCAGTCTCTCATGCCAAACACTATGCCAGGCGTTCTTGTCCTTCTTGCTCTTTTCCTTCATCTTCGCGTAGTAGGGGTCATGATGGCCGAGGTGACGTCAACCAAGGAGTTCAGTTTATTGTTGTCGCTCCCCCAGACCTTGTAGTGGCGTTGGATGTTGACAAGATTCGGGCATTTCAAGCCCGAAACCTTAAGCGCTTTTAGATCGTTGGTGGTGTCCACCGTAGCGAAACAGTAGTTGGAGCTGTTGATAAACCTGGAGAAATGCTCGGAAGGCCTTGTGGCCAGGTGGTAGTGCTAGACGAGGACATCATGTCGCACGCACAACTGGGCGATGACAACCTTCTGATCATGGCCGGCACGACCCATGGTGTACTCGAGGTCGAAGCCGGCCACTTGGTACTTGTCCTCGGCAAGGAACTGCTCCATAGTTTGGATGGAGCTCTTCACTGAGACCGGATCGTTCGTGTACACCACCGAGAGAGCCTTCCCCTCACGTGGGTGTCCATGACGTGTTGCGTGGTGAACTGCCCGCCGTTGTCGTCGTCGGCTGCTGGGAGCGCCATTGGAGCCACGAGGAGTGCAATTGGAACCACTGGATGTCCTCTCTGTATGTGTCCCCATGGGTGTGCTTATTGTGTCGTGTGAGATGAGAGATGAAGGTAAATGGCTGCAGGAATAAAAGGGGGCCGGGCGGCGTGGATTCTTGAAGCATCCGCATGGCAGTTTTTGCAGCAGGTAAGTGCATCGTCGCGCCACGCTCGGCACAACCGCATGCACATGAACATGCGTGATCGTGCGCCAGCCCCAAACACTGGTAGCGCGCATGGAAGGACAAGGGCAGACCACCCGGAGGGACGCGAGAGCATAGCATGCGCAGCGGGACGCGAGCAAAGCACGCCGCGGCCGCCTGAACCGCAAGCAACCACACGCATAGAGCAGTTGAACACGCAGGAAATGGTCGCTTACAAGCCGACCGACAGTTGCATCGCTGCGTAGAGAGTGCTATGTCTCGAGCTAGCGTTGGTTTTCCCCGAAGAGGAGGGGGTGATGCAGCACAGTAGCGTAAGTATTTCCCTCAGTTTTTGAGAACCAAGGTATCAATCCAGTAGGAGGTCACACGCAAGTCCCTTGTACCTGCACAAAATGGTAGCAACTCGCAACCAATGCTTAGGGGTTGTTAATCCCTTCACGGTCACTTACGAGAGTGAGATCTGATAGAGATAATATTTTTGGTATTTTTGGTATAAAGATGCAAAGTAAAAAGTAAAAGCAAAACAAGTAAAATAAAGTAATGGAGATTGATATGATGAGAATAGACCCGGGGGCCATAGGTTTCACTAGTGGCTTCTCTCAAGAGCATAGATATTCTACGGTGGGTGAACAAATTACTGTTGAGCAATTGATAGAATTTAGCATAGTTATGAGGTTATCTAGGTATGATCATGTATATAGGCATCACGTCCGTGACAAGTAGACCGACTCCTGCCTGCATCTACTACTATTACTCCACTCATCGACCGCTATCCAGCATGCATCTAGAGTATTAAGTAAAAAACAGAGTAATGCCTTAAGCAAGATGACATGATGTGGAGGAATAAATTCATGCAATATGATAAATACCCCATCTTGTTATCCTCGATGGCAACAATACAATACGTGCCTTGCAACTCTTTCTGACACTGAGTAAGGACACCGCAAGATTGAACCCAAAGCTAAGCACTTCTCCCATTGCAAGAACTACCAATCTAGTTGGCCAAACCAAACGGATAATTCGAAGAGACTTGCAAAGATAACTCAATCATACATAAAAGAATTCAGAGAAGATTCAAATATTATTCATAGATAAGTTGGATCATAAACCCACAATTCATCGGTCTGAACAAACACACCGCAAAAAGAAGATTACATCGAATAGATCTCCATGAGAGAGGGGGAGAACATTGTATTGAGATCCAAAAAGAGAGAAGAAGCCATATAGCTACTAGCTATGGACCCGAAGGTCTGAAGTAAACTACTCACACTTCATCGGAAGGGCTCTGGTGTTGATGTAGAAGCCCTCCGTGATGGATGCCCTCTCCGGCGGAGCTCCGGAACAGGCCCCAAGATGGGATCTCGTGGATACAGGAAGTTGCGGCGGTGGAATTAGGTTTTTTTGGCTCTGTCTTTGGTCTAATGGGGGTACGTAGGTATATATAGGAGGAAGGAGCACGTCGGTGGAGCTCCGAGGGGCCCACGAGGCAGGGGGGCACGCCCAGGGGGGGGGGCGCTCTCCACCCTTGTGACCTCCCCGAAAACTTCTTGGAGTAGGGTCCAAGTCTCCTGGATCACGTTCGGTGCGAAGATCACGTTCCCGAAGGTTTCATTCCGTTTGGACTCCGTTTGATATTCTGTTTCCTCGAAATACTGAAATAGGCAAAAAAACAGCAATTCTGGGTTGGGCCTCCGGTTAATAGGTTAGTCCTAAAAATAATATAAAAGTGGAAAATAAAGCCCAATATAGTCCAAAACAGTAGATAAAGTAACATGGAGCAATCAAAAATTATAGATACGTTGGAGACGTATCAGGCATCCCCAAGCTTAATTCCTGCTCGTCCTTGAGTAGGTAAATGATAAAAAGAGAATTTTTGATGCGGAGTGATACTTTGGCATAATTTCAATGTAAATCTTCTTAATCATGGTATGAATATTCAGATCCGAAAGGTTCAAGACAAAAGTTCATATTGACATAAAAATGATAATACTTCAAGCATACTAATTAAACAATTATGTCATCTCAAAATAACATGGCCAAAGGAAGTTCATCCCTACAAAATCATATAGTTAGGCTATGCTTCATTTTCGTCACACAAAGATGTTCCCAACTTCTATACCCCCGATGACAAGCCAAGCAATTGTTTCATACTCAAATAATCTCAAACTTTTTCGACCTTCACGCAATACATGAGCGCGAGCCATGGACATAGCACTATGGGTGGTATAGAATATGATGATGGGGATTGTGTGGAGAAGACAAAAAAGGAGAAAGTCTCACATCAACGAGGCTAATCAATGAGCTATGGAGATTCCCATCAATTGATGTTAATGCAAGGAGTAGGGATTGCCATGCAACGGATGCACTAGAGCTAAGAATGCTCAACGAAAGAAAACTAGTGGGTGTGCATCCAACTTGCTTGCTCATGAAGACCTAGGGCATTTTGAGGAAGCCCATCGTTGGAATATACAAGCCAAGTTCTATAATGAAAAATTCCCACTAGTATGAACAAGACAACTTATGAGACTCACTATATGAAAATCATGGTGCTACTTTGAAGCACAATATATGAGACTCACTACATGAAGAACAAGGTGCTACTTTGAAGCACAAGTGTGGAAAAAGAGACAGTAGCATTGCCCTTTTTATTTTCTCCTTCTTTTTTTTGGGCCTTTCTTTTTTTCTTTTTGGCCTTTCTCTCTCTTTTTTGATTGGGCAATGCTCTAATAATGATGATCATCACACTTCTATTGATTACAACATAATGATTACAACTCGATACTAGAACAAGATATGACTCTATATGAATGCCTCCGGCGGTGTACCGGGATGGTGCAATGAATCAAGAGTGACATGTATGAAAAATAATGCATGGTGGCTTTGCCACAAATACGATGTCAACTACAAGATCATGCAATGGCAATATGACAAAAGTAAAGCATGTCATGATGATGATGATGATGATGATGGAAGTTGCATGGCAATATATCTCGGAATGGCTATGGAAATGCCATGATAGGTAGGTATGGTGGCTGTTTTGAGGAAGATATAGGGGGGTTTATGTGTGAAAGAGCGTATCATATCACGGGGTTTGGATGCACCGGCGAAGTTTGCACCAACTCTCAATGTGAGAAAGGGCAATGCACGGTACCGAAGAGGCTAGCAAATGGCGGAAAGGTAAAAGTGTGTATAATCCATGGACTCAACATTAGTCAAAAGAACTCATATACTTATTGCAAAAATTTAGAAGTCATCAAAAATCAAGTACTAGTCGCATGCTCCTAGGGGGATAGATTGGAAGGAAAAGACCATCGCTCGTCCCCGACCGCCACTCATAAGGATGCACAAGCCAGGTACACTTCATGCTTCAAATTTGTTACACAACTTTAACCATATGTGCATGCTACGGGACTTGCTAACTTCAACACAAGTATTTCTTAAATTCACAACTACTCAACTAGCACGACTATGATATTATCACCTCTATATCTCAAAACAATTATCAAGCATCAAACTTATCTTAGTATTCAACCCACTAAAAAGAAAGTTTCACATATCTTGAATACCAAGTATATTAACATTAAGCAAATTACCATGCTATTAACGACTCTCAAAATAATCTAAGTGAAGCATGAGAGATCAAGTTTCTTTAAAACAAACCACCACCGTGCTCTAAAAGATCTAAGTGAAGCACTAGAGCAAAAATTATCACGCTCAAAAAGATATAAGTGAAGCACATAGAGTATTCTAACAAATTTCAATTCATACATGGCTCTCTCAAAAGGTGTGTACATCAAGGATGATTGTGGTAGACTAACAAGCAAAGACACAAATAATACAAGACGCTCCAAGCAAAACACATATCATGTGGTGAATAAAAATATAGCTCCAAGTAAATTACCGATGGAAGTGGACGAAAGAGGGGATGCCTTCCGGGGCATCCCCAAGCTTTGACTTTTTGGTGTCCTTGGATTATCTTGGGGTGCCATGGGTATCCCCAAGCTTAGACTCTTGCCACTCCTTGTTCCATAATCCATCAAAAGAATTCACCAAAAACTTGAAAACTTCACAACACAAAACTCAATAGAAATCTCGTGAGCTCCGTTAGAGAAAGAAAACAAAAGACTACTTTAAGGTACTGTAGTTAACTTGTTCTTTATTTGTATTGGTGTTAAACCTACTGTATTCCAAGTTCTCTATGGTTTATAAACTATTTTACTAGCCATAGATTCATCAAAATAAGCAAACAACACACGCAAAACAGAATCTGTCAAAAACAGAACAGCCTGTAGTAATCTGTTACTAACGCAAACTTCTGGAACCCAAAAAATTCTACCAAAATTAGACGACCTGTGAAATTTGTTTATTGGTCAGCAGCAATTGGAATCACTATTTTATCATGTTCTGGTGATTTTTGACAATTCGGGCACTAAGCGCAAAGATTCTGGAAATTACAGCAAGATCAAATAACTATCTTCCAAGAAGATCTAATAGGTTTAACTTGGCACAAACACTAATTAAAAGATAAAACCACATCTAAACAAAATCTAGATGGATTATTTATTCCTAAACAAAACCAAAAACAAAAAACACAAAATAAAATTGGGTTGCCTCCCAACAAGCGCTATCGTTTAACGCCCCTAGCTAGGCATAAAAGCAAGGATAGATCTAGGTATTGCCATCTTTGGTAGGCAATCCATAAGTGGCTCTCATGATAGATTCATATGGTAATTTTATTTTATTTTTAGGAAAGTGTTCCATGCCCTTCTTTAAGGGAAATTGCATTTAATATTCCCTTCCTTCATATCAATAATTGCACCAATCGTTCTAAGGAAAGGTCTACCAAGAATAATAGGACATGAAGGATTGCAATCTATATCAAGAACGATAAAATCTACGGGCACATAATTCCTATTTGCAACAATAAGAACATCATTAATTCTTCCCATAGGCTTTTTAATAGTGGAATCCGCAAGATGCAAGTTTGGAGAGCAATCATCAAAGTCACAGAAATCTAGCAAATCACACAAAGCTTTGGGGATAGTAGAGACACTAGCACCCAAATCACACAAAGCATACAACTCGTAATTTTTAATTTTAATCTTAATTGTAGGTTCCCACTTATCATGGAGTTTTCTAGGGATAGAAACTTTCAACTCAAGCTTTTCTTCATAAGATTGCATTAAGGCGTCAACAATGTGTTCGGTAAAGGCCTTATTTCGACTATAAGCATGAGGAGAATTTAACACGGATTGCAACAAGGAAATACAATCAATTAAAGAGCAATTTTCATAGTTAAATTCCTTGAGATCCGAAATAGTGGGTTTAGCAATATCTAGATTTTTATTTTTTTCAATCCCTTTTTTATCAATTTCATCATCAGGATCTAAAAACTCAGAATTCTTAGAACGCCTTCTAGGTAAGGGAAGATCATAATCAGATTCATCAAGATTCATATTGCAAAACAAAGATTTAACAGGGGACACATCAATAACTACCAGATCTTCATCTTGATTCTCATAGTTATTCGGTTTAGTAGCCATCTTATTAACTAAGGTGGCTTGCATGTCCGAAATTTCAGCGGTCATTTTTTCAAGATGAGCAATTTGGGCTCTTACACCATCAAATTCTTTGGACATATCATCGAGCTCTTTATTCATATAACTCATAAAACTCTTTTGTTCCTTAAGCTCATTTCTAAAGAAATTATTATGCTCAAATTGCAAGACCATAAACTTCCTGACATTGTTTTCGATATATTCTAGCCTTTTAAGGTGAAGATCACCAAAATTAGGTAAGGCCATCGTGACGAACAAGCAAGCAAACTAACACACGAGCAAACAAAAGGCAAAGGGAAAGAGAGGGTGAATAAAACGGCAAGGGTGAAGTGGGGGAGAGGAAAAAACGAGAGGCAAATGGCAAATAATGTAATGCGAGAGATAGAGATTGTGATGGGTACTTGGTATGTTGACTTTTGCGTAGGCCTCCTCGGCAACGGCGCCAGAATTGGCTCGTTGACGGGAGAGTAAATCTTGACTTGACTTGGCGTAGGCCTCCCTGGCAACGGCGCCAGAAATCCTTCTTGCTACGTCCCGAGCTAGAGTTGGTTTTCCCCGAAGAGGAGGGGGTGATGCAGCACAGTAGCATAAGTATTTCCCTCAGTTTTTGAGAACCAAGGTATCAATCCAGTAGGAGGTCACGCGCAAGTCCCTCGTACCTGCACAAAATGGTAGCAACTCGCAACCAACGCTTAGGGGTTGTCAATCCCTTCACGGTCACTTACGAGAGTGAGATCTGATTGAGATAATATTTTTGGTATTTTTGGTATAAAGATGCAAAGTAAAAAGTAAAAGCAAAACAAGTAAAATAAAGTAATGGAGATTGATATGATGAGAATAGACCCGGGGGCCATAGGTTTCACTAGTGGCTTCTCTCAAGAGCATATATATTCTACGGTGGGTGAACAAATTACTGTTGAGCAATTGATAGAATTTAGCATAGTTATGAGGTTATCTAGGTATGATCATGTATATAGGCATCACGTCCGTGACAAGTAGACCGACTCCTGCCTGCATCTACTACTATTACTCCACTCATCGACCGCTATCCAGCATGCATATAGAGTATTAAGTAAAAAACAGAGTAACGCCTTAAGCAAGATGACATGATGTGGAGGAATAAATTCATGCAATATGATAAATACCCCATCTTGTTATCCTCGATGGCAACAATACAATACGTGCCTTGCAACTCTTTCTGTCACTGAGTAAGGACACCGCAAGATTGAACCCAAAGCTAAGCACTTCTCCCATTGCAAGAACTACCAATCTAGTTGGCCAAACCAAACGGACAATTCGAAGAGACTTGCAAAGATAACTCAATCATACATAAAAGAATTCAGAGAAGATTCAAATATTATTCATAGATAAGTTGGATCATAAACCCACAATTCATCGGTCTCAACAAACACACCGCAAAAAGAAGATTACATCGAATAGATCTCCACGAGAGAGGGGGAGAACATTGTATTGAGATCCAAAAAGAGAGAAGAAGCCATATAGCTACTAGCTATGCACCCGAAGGTCTGAAGTAAACTACTCACACTTCATCGGAAGGGCTCTGGTGTTGATGTAGAAGCCCTCCGTGATGGATGCCCTCTCCGGCGGAGCTTCGGAATAGGCCCCAAGATGGGATCTCGTGGATACAGGAAGTTGCGGCGGTGGAATTAGTTTTTTTTGGCTTTGTCTTTGGTCTAATGGGGGTACGTAGGTATATATAGGAGGAAGGAGCACGTCGGTGGAGCTCCGAGGGGCCCACGAGGCAGGGGGCGCGCCCAGGGGGGCGCCCTCCACCCTCGTGACCTCCCTGGAAACTTCTTGGAGTAGGGTCCAAGTCTCCTGGATCACGTTCGGTGCGAAGATCACGTTCCCGAAGGTTTCATTCCGTTTGGACTCCGTTTGATATTCTGTTTCCTCGAAATACTGAAATAGGCAAAAAAATAGCAATTCTGGGCTGGGCCTCTGGTTAATAGGTTAGTCCTAAAAATAATATAAAAGTGGAAAATAAAGCCCAATATAGTCCAAAACAGTAGATAAAATAGCATGGAGCAATCAAAAATTATAGATACGTTGGAGACGTATCAGAGAGCGGCCGCGTGCTACCACCTCCGTCTAGTCTATAGTCTCCTTTATATTCTCTGCCATACTTTGCCCTCAAATTTAACCAACAAAATGTTAATGCATGTTATAAAAATTATATAATTGGAAACTATGTTCAAATACGAATCCAACTATATAATCTTTAGCGACATGCATTCGTATTTTTTTAGTTAAATCATACTTATAAACCAGGATGGGGGCATAGTAGGTAATTAAATTGCAAACTTTTTTATTAACCGTATGTGTACGTGGCCTTTCGTCCTCCTCTCGCACGTCTTGTCACCCCGCTGCCGCAAACGGCTTATAGCGCAAGCTTGCGCAGCACGTGGGGGCTTTCTTTGGCCAAACGGCGGCGCCAATGAATCATCGATGAGCCCGTTCCCGCGCAACCTCACAGATTCCCGCGCAAGCTTCCCGCCCGACTCGGTGAAATTCCCAAAATCCCAATGCATACCGACCTGCTATAAAAACCCTCACGGCTGGCGAGTCCTGCATCACATTTCCCCTCCCTCCCTGTAGCTTATCTCGTCTGCTTCTCCCATAATCGCCAATGGCACCGGTCCGTCGCGTCGCTCAGCCACTCCGCCGTCAACAGAGGATAGCTCCAGCTGGGAGGCTACACCGCGGCGGCGGCGCAGTTCCCGTCATAGTGTAGTGCGCGTGGTGTCCACTACAAGAAATCTGTTAATTCATGACAGATTTCTGATGACGTTCCTAGAACTGTCACCATCGATGACAGATTCTTCTGATTTGTCACGGAAACCGTCATGTATTAACAAGATGAGAAAGTGCTACAAAAAATCAGCCCCCTTATGACAATCATAGTGAGACCGTCATGAAAACCGTCACGTGTCAATCAGCTCGACCGCCTTTCCTTTTTCTATAGGCAATCCGGACCGTCATGGATGTTTTGTGCTGATGTGTCGTGTGTGCCCGTGTTTGTTTGGCGCAACTCGTGCTATGTTTTTTTCTACAGAAGTTTGCCCGACCTAATTAAATCATTAATTAGGCCACGTCAGCCCACCGGAGTTCGGTCGCCAACGACCTTACTTCACGGCGGAGATGCATCGGGAGGCCACGACAGCAATGACTGAGGCTACCAGGAAGAAGTCGTCCCTCGCGCGAGCCTAGGAAACCTAGTGGGGGCACTAGGGGTTGCCGGGAACACCGCCGCTGACGAGCTTTGCGGCAGCACTCTCGCGGCCCGGATGAGGACAACGCTACACGACATGGGGAGGCTAGCTAATCGACTCAGAGGAAACCTTGGAGCTCTAGGAACTCGAATTTGTGCTCGGTTTTGACGGCCGCCAACTCTAGCAACAATGGAGACATGGAAGGCGGCAGAGCTACGACCATGGGGGAAGCCGAAGCTAGAGGACACAAATGACGATCGGGGCAGAGGAATCACGTGTGGAAGATCACCAAGAAGACGATGGTGTGGTTAAATAGGTCAAGGAAGCTCGGGCTTCAGTGAATCGGCGATGGCGGCTGGTCACCGTGGTCGCGGAAGACGATGTTCAGGGCACCAGAGCTCGATTCGATCTTCAGGGAGGCGGCGGACGTCCTCGGGACCACGATACAGAGAGCAGAAGGAGGGGGGCGGGGGAGGGAGGCGGCGGCCTTCCCTGTGACTTCACCTCTGCCTACGGGTAGAGGTTGAGGACGACTCCGAAGCAGGTCGGCCTGGGCCTGAACTGATGGGCTAGGTGAGTACCTTCTTCTTTTCTCTCTCTCTCTGTCTCTCTCTATCTCTATCTATCTCTTTTCTTTTATGTTTTATTTAGAGTTAAATACACCACGAGTGTCTCAACTTGTTCGATGTGATTACTTTGGTGTCTAAACTTGTAAAATACACGAAACTAGTGCCGTAATTTGTTCGAACGTTCAAATATGGTGCCTCGGTCCGTATTTGGGCATATGCACAGCCCACGTGTTGTGCCAACATGGCGTCAACCCACATGTCAATTCCTGTTAGAGGAGTGTGCTGATTGTTTTACAAAAAATTCCTTGTACTTAAATAATTTTCACAAAAACTCCTGATATTTTATTTAAATAGGCCAAACTGCATTGATGTCACCAAGAACAGTTATCTGTGCAATATCCAGATACACTACTATTTATTAGGGATATCGGATGAAATAACAAAGAGGAAAAAAAGGGTGACTCAAAGAAAATTTAAAAAAATATTAAGAAATTCTCACGTTTGAAAAAAACAGAACAACTCAACATATTACTTGCCATAAACTTAAAAAAGTGTTAGTGCATTTTTCTCGAAAGCAACATATTTTTGGAAAATTCTCACTTGTATTAAGAAATTGTAAACGTGTATTTGAAAAATACCCGTCACGCATTCAAAAAAATTACAACGTCTATTTCATAAAATGTTCAATATGTATTAAAAATAATTATTGTGTAAAATTATTCTTACATTTCTACAAATATGTTTAACATGTTTTAACCCATTTATAGAATTTTTTTACACAATCATTTTTAATACGTATTGAACAATTTTCAAAATACAACTTTGTTGATTTCTTAATAATTATCTATTCTAAAAATAAAACGAAGATACAAAATAATTCTCCGTACTTGTGGTCTTGCCCTTTAGTTAAATAAAGTTTTGAATTAATCCTCCATTCAAATAACTAATTCATGATTTCTCTGAAAAATATGAATAATAATAAATAAATCAGGAAAATGTTCTATGTGTATTCTAATGATTTGATTTGATTTAATATCTAAATGATAGAAAACGAATTAAAAAATGCCCAACTTCGATATGAACAACATAACATAGTCTGTTTCATGTAGATTATACACAACTACTTAGGAACATGTTGGATTTGAAGGTGAAGTGATAATTGCTTCATCGTTTGCTATTTTTGAGTCATTAAATGATTTTTCGCCCACTAAAAAGTTCAGAACCCTCTTCGGTACGATATAACGTGCAAACTAGCTCCAAATGGGATGCAACTCGGAATGGTGTCTTAATTGGACACATGTAGTGTGTGGTAAAAAATTGAGAGTGTTACGGAAAATATGCACCTCGTGAGCAAACCGGACATTCTCCCCCGAAGTCTCAGGGTTTCCAACAGAAACTGCCGCCTTACACACACAATTCACTTTTTTAAAATCTTTGAACTTGGCATGTTAAAATTTGGCATTTTTTCACTTGCATTTGCTTTGTTTGAGCCATTAAATGCACGTCTAAGCATTTTACATTTTTCGAAGATGTTTATACAATGTAAATTTTTTTTGCGTAATACATGGGAACACAATTCATGGCACTTTAAAAATGTTTGTGCACATTTCTAAAAACCAGACATCTATGAAAAATGTCTAACATGTTAAAAATATGTTACTACTTATTATGAAAATTTTCAACAGATGTTAAAATGTTTTTGAACATGTATCTGAAAAAAAAGTCTAATGTGTATTAAAAAAGATGTATGTGTAATTCAAAAATGTTTAACATGTATTTAAAAAATGTTAAACTTGTATTTGAAAAAAATTAATGTGTATTTAAATAAAACTTGACACATATTTGGAAAATATGAACAGGAAAAACCAGAAAGAACACCATGAGAACCAACATTGTAACACATAGATAAATGTTTCTGCCAGTTTTTTTGCGCAATACACGCAATATATCATGGGTAAAAATTTATTGTGGTATATAAGTTAAATGTTTCTGCCAGTTTTTTTGAACTCGTAAATATTTTTGCAAGTTTATCTAACTCATATTGTTTTTTGCAAGTTACTTCACAACATGTTTTTTTGAGCAGTTCACAACGGTTAATTAATTCGCTAAACATAAAAATAAGAAGAATAGGTCAAATTGTAGGCCTGCCTCACTCGGTAGGGCTAAACTCCAAAAAAGCCCACTAGGGTTCACAGGCGGCAATTCGTGCGTGAGGATCCTACGCGAGGCAATTCGTGCGTTCTGATTGGATGTTTCAACCCTCCCACGGATCAACCCACGCGCACCGTCCGATCCTCCGAAATCCAACGGCGCTAACATTGGTCCTACGCAGCGAGTCGCGCCGCCACCAACTCTCCCGATTTGTTCTTCCTCGTTCCCCAATCTGCGCCGCCCCAACTCTCCCGATTTGTTCTTCCTCGTTCCCCAATCTGCGCCGCCCCAACTCATCTTTCCCAGCTCCTCTTCCCGGTTCGTTCATCGTAGGTGCTGGTAATCCTAGCGACGCAAGTACCACCGCCGCGAGGTCAGGCCGCCCCCACAACCACCGGGATTACGGCGCTCGGCCAGTGGGCAGACTACGCCCACCCGTCGTCGGGGAGCTCGCCCGACCCATCGCCGGGGTGCTATGTCGTGGTGGATGCAACCACCCAACGGCAAGCACTGCGACGTGCCGTGGTGGTGGTGCCAGTATACCGGTGGTGCCGTACTAAGCCGGTGAGGGCGCCTGGTCAAGTTGCGCCGCGGCGACCCGAGGCTGCGCCGGTCTGCCGCCGGGGGCTGCCTCGTGCTGGACCACTGCTGCCAGTTCGTTTGCCCGAGATCCGCATTCGTCTCCTTTCCCGTCCTCGCCGTCGAGCTCGGCAGTTTGTAAGGCATTGTCAATTCAGATTATCTCCTCCCCATTGCTTCAGATTCTGCCATCCCTTTGGCTTCTGACTATTTGAGGCGTCTTAGTGTTTGTCGATGCGCAGGCAACCGCGGTTCAACGGCGTGGAGACCTCAACTGGACACGAGCATGGGTGGAGTCAATAGTATGGCGGATATGGCATCTCCCTCTCATGATATTAGCGGGTACAGGCATATCTGCAGCCAGAAAAAGCATGGGGATGAACGTCGGGCGAGCGCCGGGCGACGCGTAAAGGGGGCTGTGCTGGCTCCAGAGTAGTATAGCTCTGGGACTATTTGTAATTTTTAGTTTTTTTGGATTAGTTTTTTCTTTTTGTGGTATTGTTTGTAAAAGTATGTAGATAATTGCAGCATGTTTTTTCTTTTTTATTAAAATGCCATTTTTCTGTTATATTTATGTAATTTTCTTTTCATTTCATGAAAGTAGTACATATTATTAGTAAAAAAAATATTGACTCAAAATTTCGCTGACCAAACAGAAATGAGTGATGGACTAATTTCTTGGACCTAAATCAATGGGCCTTGAACTGCCCTAAAGTTTAATGCGCCAAATTTCTTACGGGGCTGATTCAACATGGACCAATGGTCTTTGATAGAGTTGAAATTTAGTGGGCCAAAATTTGAATTGGGTTGACTACTACGTGGGCCGCCATGTCAGATCCATGTAGGCCGCCATGTCAACTGATGACATGGAATGCATGATTAACGCCATTATTTGATAGTAATCTGTGATGGCCAAGTATTGTCATGGATCCATGATGGTTTTGGTAATCTGTCATGGAGTGTATGGTGGTCAAATTATGACGCGATATACATGACGGATTTTGAATCCGTCAAGGATGGCCTAGCATGACAGATTTGCGCACGTATGTGACAGTCTGAATCCGTCATGGATTAACACGTTTCTTGTAGTGGTCCTTGTTGGGTGTGCGCGAAATACCCACCACACACTCCGCCGCCGGTGCCCGTCGGCAGCTGTTGCCGGCCACCGTTGCTGCCACACCATCGTCGAAAGCCAAGGCCATCGCCCGCTCCACCACCGCGGCCCAAAGGTGGGAGGTGGCCGTCGTGGACGCCACCCCACTGCCGGCCACCGTGGCCATCACCCACTCCGCCACCGCGGCCCAAAGGCGGGAGGTGGTGGTCATGGCCGCCACCCCATCATCGGCTGCCGTGGCCGCCAGCTCACCATCGACCGCCGGGGTCATCACCCACTCTGCCACTGCCGCCCGAAGGCAGGAGGCGGAGGTAGATGCTCGCACGTGCGTCAGCGACCTTGCGCGCTACACCGAGTTCCTGCGGGAGGGGGAGGAGCGCCTCGTCGAGCACGCAAAGAGCCTTACCGTCACCGTGGCCGCGACACACACTGCCTTAGAGGCGAGGAATCAGGAGATCTACGAGGAGAACCATCGCTTCGAGAGGGGTCGTCTGGAGCGGCAGAGGGCGTTCGAGGTGAGCGTCGTTGAAGCTGCAACAGCGGCAAGCACCGTATTGCGGTTGCCCAGCTCGTCGGTAGGCTCCTCCTCCTCCGCCTCTTACTGAGCGCGCTCGACAGAGGAGAGGCAGCCGAAAGTAGTAGAAATGCCCTCCGCAGTAGTAGTATTTAGGGGCTATTTTGTTTAGTTCATCTGACTATAGATGTGGTGGAACTATAAAACGCACTTAAAATTAGCTAGTATATATAGTTGAACTAGCTATTTCAGTACATGGTTGGCAATAATTGGGAAAACGTTTGGTCGGTTCAGCTGTCGAGTTGAACTGTTTGTATAAATTAAGAACGTGTGCTTAATTTATGAATGAAATCTATGCTTAATTGCTAAATTTTAGTTGCAAAAATTAGATACTGCTAGTGATTTTTAGCTTCATATTTTGAAAAACCGCAGTGTTACAAGGTTGAAAAATGGCAATGTTACTAGTTCAATAAATGTCAATCTTTCCAGTTTGACAAATGACAACATACGCAATATGACAGATGCAAATCGCACCAAATTGTTTGCAAGTGGTTGCACACGGGTCATCCAAAAGAACCATTTGTGTTGAAGAGATGCACAAATCCTGCTCTCACTTTGCATCATGTCGTCCTGGGGTCGACGGGCGGGGCACGGGAGGACGGCAGCTGGCAGCGCTGAGAGGTAGTGTTCGATGGTGGCGTCCCATGCCGCTGAGGGGGGCGCGCACACAAAGAGGAAGGAGCGTAGCCATGGAAGTCAAAGGGCTCACTTCCCGGTGAGCCTGCACATCGTACAGCTCGCACGCTTCCCGGTGAACCTGCGCATTCCAGGACAACTTGCACGCCTCTTGGTCATCCTACGCACCGAACAGCGTTCGCATGCCCCCCATTCAGTCAAGGTCAAGCAGTTGTCCGCACGGCACCTCCTACAGCCATTAAAAACCAAGACACGTGGCGTCACGTGAATGGTTAATAGAACGCACACGGTTTGAATTATACAAACATTTGAGATATTAAAGTGGCAGCTATTTTTTTAAAATGCCTTTCTTTGTTGTCATTATTCGAGTGTGCCTTCTCTCAAAATGGACATGAAAAATACCACAGTATGTCGGGTGCCATTCCATGATAGAATGCCAAGTTTCATGAATTTCAGATGAGTTTTGGATTTACTAGAATTTAAAAATAAAGTATCTCAACATTTTGCCGGCAATCAACGGTGCCCTGGTGTTTGAAATTCATTTCCATTTCTTGCATGGGACCTAAGCATGCCCCCAAGGACACATATTTGATTTGTTAACCAATTTATATGCATTGGAGCATGTGCATGTAGTTCGAATTTGAATTATGCACATAAATGCATTCAAAACTTAGTTAATGCATAAAAATGTCCAAACGAACCCCGAAAAATCACAAAAATTGACACAACACTCATGTTGTTCTATGTTGACACGAGAAATTTTTGAAGGCAATAAGAGGCAATGGATATCGTTTTGTCCCCAAAGGTGGGATGTTCCCTACCGAAACCATCATGCTTGTTGTGAGAAGCATATACCCAAACCTGCCCCAAATGGGACAAAAAATTTACCACAGCATGTCGGGTGCCATTCCATGATAGAATGCCAAGTTTCATGAATTTCAGACGAGTTCTGGATTTACTAGAATTTAAAAATAAAGTATCTCAACGTTGTGCCGGCAATCAACGGTGCCCTGGTGATTGAAATTTATTATCATTTCTTGCATGGGAACTAAGAATGCACCCAAGGAAACATATTTGATTTTTCAACAAATTTATATGCACTAGAGCATGTGCATGTAGTTCAAATTTGAATTATGCACATAAATGCATTGAAAACTCAGTTAATGCATAAAAATGTCCAAACGAACCCCAAAAATCACAAAAATTGACACAACACTCCGGCTGTTCTATGTTTACACGAGAATTTTTTTGAAAGCAATAAGAGGCAATGGATATCGTTTTGTCCCCAAAGGTGAGACATTCCCTACCAAAACCGTCATGCTTGTTGTGAGAAGCTCTGGTTTGTGAGAAGCATATACTCAAACCTGCCCCAAACGGGACAAAATTTTTACCACAACATGTTGATGCCGCTCCATGATAGCATGCCAAGTTTCATGAATTTCAGACGAGTTTTGCATTTACTAGAATTTAAAAACTGGGCATCTCAATGTTTTGTCGGCAATTAATAGTGCCCTGGTGTTTGAAATTCATTCCCATTTCTTGCATGGGACCTAAGCATGCACCCAAGGACACAGATTTGATTTTTCAACCAATTTATATGCATTGGAGCATGTGCATGTAGTTCAAATTTGAATTGTGCACATAAATGCATTGAAAACTTAATTAATGCATAAAAATGACCAAACGATCCCCGAAAAATCACAAAAATTGACACAACACTCCTCTTGTTCTATGTTGACACGAGAATTTTTTTGGAAGCAATAAGAGGCAATGGATATCATTTCATCCCCAAAGGTGGGACGTTCCCTACTGAAACCATCATGATTGTTGTGAGAAGCTCTGGTTTGAGAGAAGCATATACCAAAATCTGCCCCAAATGGGACAAATTTTTTACCACGGCATGTTGATGCCGCTCCATGATAGCATGCCAAGTTTCATGAATTTCAGACAAGTTTTGGATTTACTAGAATTTAAAAACCAGGTATCTCATTGTTTTTTCGGCAATTAATGGTACCCTGGTGTTTGAAATTCATTACCATTTCTTGTATGGGACCTAAGCATGCACCCAAGGACACATATTTGATTTTTCAACCAATTTATATGCATTGGAGCATGTGCATGTAGTTCAAATTTGAATTATGCACATAAATGCATTGAAAACTCAGTTAATGCATAAAATGTCCAAACAAACCCCGAAAAATCACAAAAATTGACACAACACTCCTGTTGTTCTATGTTGACACGAGAGAATTTTTTGAAAGCAATAAGTGGAAATGGATGTCGTTTCGTCCCCAAAGGTGGGACGTTCCCTACCGAAACAATCATGCTTGTTGTGAGAAGCTTTGGTTTGTGAGAAGCATATACCCAAACCTGCCCCAAATGGGACAAATTTTTACCACGACATGTTGATGCCGCTCCATGATAGCATGCCAAGTTTCATGAATTTCAGACGAGTTTTGGATTTACTAGAATTTTAAAACCAGGTATCTCAATGTTTGCGACCGAGCGACGGTGGCAGGGTGTTTGACAGTCATTCTCATTTCTTGCATCGGACCTAAGAAGACAACCAATGACACATATTTGAATTTTCAACTAATTTATATGCATTAGAGCATGTGCATGTAGTTCAGATTTGAATTATGCACATGAATGCATAGAAAACTCAGTTAATGTATAAAAATGTCCAAGCGAACCCCGAAAATCCCAAAAATTGACACAACACTCCTGTTGTTCTATGTTGACACTAGGAAAAAAATTGAAATCGAGAAGAGGCAACGGATATCATTTTGCCGAGAAAGGTGAAACGTTCCCTACGGAAACCATCACACTTGTTGTGAGAAGCTCTGGTTTATGAGAAGCTTGTACCCAAACCTGCCCCAAATGGGGCAAAATTTTACCACGACATGTTGATGCTGCTCCATGATAGCATGCCAAGTTTCATGAATTTCGGATGAATTTTGGATTTACTAGAATTACAAAAGCAAGTACGTCGATGTTTGTCGAAGAGCCACGGTGCCGTGGTGTTCGAATTTCATCCTCATTTCTTGCATGGGACATAAGCATAAACCCATGGACACATATATGATTTTACAACCCATGTTGGTGCACCGAAGCATGTGCATGTAGTTTAATTTTGAATTGTGCACCTGAAATGGCTAGAAAACCAATTTAATGTATAAAATGTTCAAACGAGCCCTGAATAATTCCAATTCTTTTACAACACACATATAGTGGCATGTCCACTCCAGATAAAAGGTCTAGCAATTCAAACACCATCCATTGCCGCCGTGACCCCATTATGTAATTCAAATCAAGATGAAAAATCAAGTAGACTGCACACAGTTTATTATCACCAACCATGTGAGATGCAACATAAAATATCCTGGAGCACTGTCGGTGTATAGTACGCCTCTGGCTTACACAAGAAGGTGCATCGACTACAGTCCATAGCCGGCGTCTCAAGCACACTAGCTCGCTCCCCAAATATCATTTCATGGTTCAATCATCGCCCGTGAAAGATGGGCACGTGGACCCCCGCTGTGAGGGCAACTTCGGTGGCCCACTCCGGCGAGAGCGCGGCTGCATCCGCCATGCGCATGCTAACAAGGTGCATGAGCACGGCCGCAATCTCCGACCGGGTGGCCAAAGCAACCCAAACGGCCGCTGTTACTTCTCAGGTGGCTGCAACAACATCTGCCTCAGGGATAGCAACTGGCGAGAGCGGCACAATAGCTGTCCGTTCCGCAGTGGCGGCCTTAGCCCTGATGGCCGCCCACAACCATGTCGAGGCCGCCCACGCCCAGCTCCTAGCGGTCACCCCGCAAATCGAACGAAGCTTCTCCAAGAATGGTCTGTCGGATCTCAGGTTCCGGCAAAACCCTCAAGGTTCGAACACTAGGGTGTGCGCGAAGATCTCCCCCTACCGATCCACGTCCTAGCTTCGCTAAGATCTCAAGGGCTAACTCGACGAACTCGCAACACAAAGGACACAAGATTTATACTGGTTCGGGCCACCGTTGTGGTGTAATACTCTACTCCAGTGTGGTGTGGTGGATTGCCTCTTGGGCTAAGGATGAACATTACAAGGGGAAGAACAGCCTCCTGAGGCGAGGTGTTCTTGTGCTTGGTGGGTGTGAGGATGAATTGAATGAGTTTCCCCCAGAGAGACCCCCTCCTACTGTGGTGGCTAATCCTATTTATAGAGGCCTGGGTCCTTTCCCCAAATATTGAGCGGGAAGGGATCCAACAACGACCAATTTGAAAGGGGACATCTATTACAGCTTGTCCTGACGAAAGCAGTCTTCGCTTGCAAAAGGCTCTGGTGGTGACGCCGCCTTGGGATCCATGGTGACCTCCGTCTTGCCGTCCTGCTGGTCTTGGTCTCGTTTCACTAATATGGAAACCTTTGCTTGATGCCTTGGTAATCCGCGCCTGCACTTGGTTCCTTAGCACCAAAGACGAAACAAGGACACTGTGCGCACTGGCGTCCGCTTAGCGCCCGCCTGGCCTTGGTCGTCATGGCTCACGTCACTGGAACCTCGTGAGGTTTGTCCTGCCTTGGTCTCTCCACCCCTCGCGAGCCAGCCTGGTGAGGCCGCTCCTGTGGAGGTCTTGTGTCGTCCGCCTCGCGAGGCTTGGCCCCTCACGAGGGTCTTGATCGCTTGTTGGTGAAGATGGGCTGTACGGGCCCGCTTGCAGTGCCACGCCGTGGGCCGCAGGCAGGCAAGGCTGGGGACCCCCGTTCCCAGAAAGCCGACAGTAGCTGTCGGTGTCAAAACCGGCGGATCTCGGGTAGGGGGTCCCGAACTGTGCGTCTAGGCCGGATGGTAACAGGAGACAAGGGACACTCTGTTTTACCCAGGTTTGGGCCCTCTCGATGGAGGTAATACCCTACTCCTGCTTGATTTATATTGATGATATGGGTAGTACAAGAGTAGATCTACCACGAGATCAAGGAGTCTAAACCCTAGAAGCTAGCCTATGATATGATTGTTGTGTATGGAGTTGATTCTGTCCTACGGACTACAACCCTCCGGTTTATATAGACACCGGATAGGGTTAGGGTTACACAGAGTCGGTTACAGTGGTAGGAGATCTTGAATATCGCATCGCCAAGCTTGCCTTCCACGCCAAGGAAAGTCCCATCCAGACACGGGACGAAGTCTTCAATCTTGTATCTTCATAGTCCAGGAGTCCGGCTGAAGGTATAGTCCGGCAACCCGAACACCCCCTAATCCAGGACTCCCTTAGTAGCCCCTGAACCAGGCTTCAATGACGACGAGTCCGGCGCGCAAATTGTCTTCGGCATTGCAAGGCGGGTTCCTCCTCCAAGTCCTTCATAGAAGATTGTAATCACCAAGAGTAGTGTCCGACTCTGAAAAATAAGTTTCCCCATATTGCCAAAGAGAGAATAATATTAACACAAATCAAATATGCTGACGTGTTCTGCAGTGCGCCATCACACTTCAGCCAAGTCCTTTACTCGAATCATTTTTACTTTTCCACCTCAACATGTTTTGCGAGGCGGTTTCCTTGGCACGTCCTGTCAAAGCAGAGATCATGTACCCTTAATACGGGATTCTCATTAATACAGACGTGGGTAACCCAACCGCGCCATTTATCACGGTGCTCGGGAGGCAAGCGAGTTTTATTAGGCAGTTGGGGACGCATAACCGCATCCGCCTATATAAGGGGATAATGATCCACCCTTTTTACCTACGCCTTCTTCCTCCCTTGCCTACCCATCTCTTGCGCACCCGAGCTCCAGCGCCCAAGCCCGCACTTCCCACCTCAACCTTCTCCAGCAATGTCCAGAGCGGGAGGCAAATAGATGGTCTCCTCCGTTACGGAGGGCAAAATCAAGAAGCTAAGGAAGGCCGGGTATCTGTCCAAGGACATCGCATACCGGCATCCCGAGGAGGGGCAGCTCATCCCCACCCCAAGGCCCCATGAGAGGGTGGTATTTCTTCTCCACTTCCTCCGCGGACTGGGTTTTCCACTCCACCCATTTGTCCGGGGGCTCATGTTCTACTATGGCCTGGATTTCCACGATCTGGCTCCGAACTTCATCCTCAACATCTCGGCGTTTATCGTCGTGTGCGAGGCTTTTCTCCGCGTCCGCCCCCATTTCGGCCTCTGGCTCAAGACTTTCAACGTCAAGCCCAAGGTGGTGAGCGGCAGCCAGGCAGAGTGCGGAGGCACCATGGCGGGCAAGATGGCCAACGCCCTATGGTTCGAGGGCTCTTTCGTGGAGACCCTAAAGGGATGGCAATCCGGGTGGTTTTATATCACCGAGCCACGCGATCCGGAATGGACCGCGGCCCCCGAGTTCCGATCCGGACCCCCCACACGGCTTGTGTCCTGGAAAGAGACGGGCCTGTCATGGGGTGACGAGAAAGAGGTGGCTGGATTGCAAACATGCATCCAGTCCCTGGTGAACAAGCCAGTCCGGCTAATTAATATAATCCAGGTTATGCTCGTCCGCCGGATCCTCCCGTGCCAACAACGGGATTTCAATATGTGGGAGTTCGACCCGATGCAGCATCAAATCCTCAGCAGGCTCTTCGACACAACGTACAAGGACGCCTGGAAGATGCTATTCAAGGGTGCCGAGGCACCCGCATCCGCTTCCAAGGACCGCGGATACAGCTTGCAGCGTCACGCTAGCAAGGTATGCCATCTACACCTTTTACAGGATGTTAAGCTTTTTTCATAGATTGACACTATGCAGGATCTAAACTCCCTTACCTTTGACAGGCTTGGTGGGTGATAGCCGAACCAATTAACTGTTCGGATCCGATGCCCGAAGACCCAGCCCCAGCTCTACTAGTGAAGCTGCTGGCTCCGGCGCCTTATGTGGTGCCGGAAAAGAAGGCCAAGAAGAAGAAGACCACGGGGACTCGGAAGAGTACCCGTAATGTGGTGCTGTCGGACTCGTCATCCGACGAGTCCGAGATGCCCTCTTCCCGTGAAAATGAGGAGGAGGAAGAAGAAACCTCTCCCCCTCCAGCGGGGGAGGAAAGAAAAGGAAGGCCGCCCCAGTGGGGGGGGGGGGCGAAGGGTCCAAGAAGAGGAAAACCCCTCCGCCGGACTACTCCCCCGACGCCGACGAGGGCGAAGAGGAGTGGCCGGACAGGGCCAGGTGTCCGGCAAAATCGTAAGTGTTCAGATACCAGAGTAACTCATGATATTCCTTTTGTTGCACAGCTTTCCCTAATGTCGAATATAATCATGCAGCCCGCCCCGGGCCGAACTCAACGAGTCATCGAGCGGCTCCCTGGATTCATCGGACGTGAACTCCGTTCCGCCCGCTGTCTCCCCCCGCATTGCGGATGACGCCGAAGTGGCGTCGCAACGAGCTCAGGGGCAGGAGGAGGTGGTCCTGGAGGAGCCGCAAGGCGACCTCCCGGACCCCAGGAGTGAAGGGGACAAGACCCCCCAGGGCTCCAAGTCCGGCTTTAAGCCGGACACCGTCCCGGAATCTTCAACAATTCCGGCCCGCGGCAGGTGAACTCCTTCCAAGAGGAGCAAGCCTTCTGAGCCGGCAGCCTCCGTCCAACCGGAGGCGCCGGACAATCTACTGGAGGTGCTTGAAGGCGCCTCCATCGACGAGGAGCACCGTACTATTATGAGTACGGTGATCTAGAAGGTTCAGTCCGCCAAGAGCGGGCTGAGTGAAGCTTGCGCTAGCCTCCTAACAGGCTTCGAGGTAAGTAAAAATATGTAAAAATATTACCGCATAGACAGTAGCCCCTGATGCTCTGTTTGGCGTTCGGAAAGAAAAGCCGAATAGAGGATCTATTAAATTTCGCAGGAGTCTAACAATAAAGAGTCAATATGTGTATGCAGGCTTCGCTGCTAGCCACCGCCGCACTGACTACGGAGGTGGGTACCCTGAAGCAGGGGCTTGAGCGGTCCGAGCAAGAGCTCGGCCTTGCCAAGCGGCAGCTCGAGGAGAAAGAAGGTAAGAAATACCTTATAAAAAGGGTGCCTATAGAGAGGCGTGATTGCAAAAAATAACAGGATTGTACTGCTTATTGTAGGGTCCACGACTGAGGTGGCGACCCTCAAGCAGGCGCTGTCCGAGGCCGAAAAGAAAACGGCCGCGAAGCGCACCGAGCGAGAGAAACTTGGGACTCAGGTCGGTGAGGTGCAGCAAGAGCTTCAGGCTCTCGTGAAAAAACATGAGAGTTTGGAGCTTAAGTCAAAGACCCAAGCGTCCGAGCTCACGACGGCCCTTGAGACTGCCAAGTCCGCCAAGGCCGAAGCCCAAAAGGCCCTCCGAGAGTTGGAGGATATGAAGAAGATAGCAGCGGGTAAGGCATTCTTTATGCAAAGCAGAAATATAAAAGTAAACTACTTGTTACTTACCCGAATTCGGAGTTCTCCAGGGGCATTCGCAGATCTTCCTTGCAGCGTATCCGATGCCGCCGCATTCTACCGAGCTGAAGAGGGCAGCTCGACGGAGAAGGTGTTCTGGTCTCAGTATGCTAAGGCTGGACACCCTGTGCCCTTGAGCGACCAGCTGAAACAGCTGGTCGAACTCCACAAGGCGGCCGAACAGGCCGTGAAGGGCTTCATAGTTTGGCTGTGGCCCGGAGAGGCCCTGCGTGGGAGCTACTTCGGGCTGGTGCGGCGGCTGGTGGAGGCCTGTCCAAGGCTCGAGGTCATCAAGCGCTCCGTCTGCATCGAAGGTGCCCGTAGGGCCCTTGCCCGTGTAAAGGTGCACTGGGGTAAGCTAGACAGTGAGAAGCTTGTGAAGGACGGGCCGCCGCCGAGGAAGGAGCATCGCAAGCCCGAGAACTATTACAAGGATGTTCTTGCGGGTGCCTGCCTTGTGGCGGATGAATGTACCAAGGATGTAATTTTTGAATAAACTCACTCGTTTTTATCCTGTGCACTGAAAACTTGTTCATAGGTGCTTAAGCAATGCTTGTTGAATTTAAAATATTATTTTCTATGTGGCCGTTTATCAAAAAATTGAGAGATGGCCAGTCGTCGGCTTCTTCCCTCATGCCACTAGTGCTGGGGTGTTCGGGGATAAACCTGAGCACTCTTTTTCCCATAGTTGGGTCCTTCGAGGGAGGCGCTCAGCACAACGAACCAGGCAATCGGACTATAATGCTTGAACACTCTCACTTAGCCATAGAACTTTATAATTTTAAATTTAGGCGAAGCCCCTAGTTCGGAAGACCGAGTTCGGGGCGCTATCCACGCCTTGGCTGGGGTTATCCAGCTCCTCGCTCGAAGCGACATAAGCCTTTAGGGACTCGAAAAACCTCTCGAACAGCGACCGGTCTCTCGCCTCATCATGACAGTCAGTTTTAGCTTTCTCCACTGAGGTGCTTAACCCAGCTCAACCGGGGCACAATCGCAGTGCTTCTCCTAGTGCTACCTTAGCCGATATAGCGGAACATAAGGCACCAAAACATAGGAGCCGGGAAAACCCAACTATTGACCCAAATCATGATTCGGAGCCGATGCATATAGTGCTATAAGTTCGGGGTCCCGCACTTGTGAAAGTGTACGGACTTCTCACACCATATTAAAGGGTACTGAAGCCCCTGGCGTACTTGCCGTACCATAGTGTACGGGTGCGACATGTCATTAATGAACATATATATGAAAAGAGTAAAGCAAAAAATAGACAAAAAGCTAAGCATTGTTTATAGAGAGGCTGTTTATCAAAGCCGAACGATACAAATAGTGCGGTAAGCAAAAGATATTGGACTATTCAGTATGTCCTGACCAGGGGTAGGCCACGGAATTTTATTTAAAACAGGTATACTGCTCGTAACAGAGACCACCTGGGGGTTCCATAATGCGGCATGGCTTGTCTGCCTCCCTGGATCTTGCATCGTTTGTGCGGCAGTCGAATTGCCGAACAGGTCGTCCGAAGTATGGCGTCCTGAAAGTAAGAAAAGATTAAAAAAGAATCCAGCAGCCCCTGGTACGTTTTAAGCCATATTTTGGGCGTGCCGTTATTGTGCCCCTTCCCCTGTGCCCATGGTATTTCAAGGGCGTAGTTATGTACGCGAGGTACTGGTTTCGCTAGGTCGCGAAAGCTGGGGTTGGGACCGCATTGCTACGCTTGCTTAGTGTGCCAGGCGGTCCTGCTGTAGGTTACTCCGGGTGCGCTTGGCAGTGTCTGGCTTTTTAATGGCCAGACTGGGGAATTGCCTAAGAAGGCTACTTTGTACCTCCGCTGCGAGAGCCGCCGTATGCTCCTCCGTACGGAGGGAGCGTTCGGTGTTTCGTTGACCGTGATTACTCCTCGAGGGCCTGGCATCTTGAGTTTAAGATATGCGTAGTGCGGCACCGCATTGAATTTTGCGAATGCGGTTCGTCCGAGCAGGGCGTGATAGCCACTGCAAAACGGGACTATATCAAAGATTAACTCTTCGCGTCGGAAATTATCCGGGGATCCAAAGACCACGTCAAGTGTTACTGAGCCTGTACAGTTGGCTTCTACACCTGGTATAACGCCTTTAAAGGTCATTCTTGTGGGTTTGATCCTTGAGGGATCTATGCCCATTTTCCGCACTGTATCCTGATAAAGCAGGTTCAGGCTACTGCCACCGTCCATGAGGACTCTTGTGAGGTGAAATCCATTGATGATTGGGTCAAGAACCAATGTGGCAAAGCCGCCATGACGGATGCTAGTGGGATGGTCCCTTCGGTCAAAAGTGATCGGGCAGGAGGACCATGGGTTGAACTTTGGGGCGACTGGCTCCATCGCGTATACGTCCCGCAGCGCACGCTTCCGCTCCCGCTTGGGAATGTGGGTTGCGTATATCATGCTCACCGTCCGCACTTGTGGGGGAAAGCCCTTCTGTCCATTGTTGCTCGGCGGCTTGGGCTCCTCGTCGTCGCTGTGCAGCCCCTTGTCTCTATTTTCGGCTCTTAACTTGCCTGCCTGCTTGAACACCCAACAATCCCTGTTAGTGTGATTGGCTGGCTTTTCGGGGGTGCCATGTATCTGGGACAAGCGATCGAGTATTCGGTCCAAACTGGACGGGCCCTGAGTATTCTTTTTGAATGCCTTTTTCCGCTGACCGGATTTATAGCCTCTGAATCCTGCATTGACTGCCGTGTCTTCATTGCTGTCACTGTTAACGCGGCATTTTTGTTTGTTCCGACATGTCCTGCCACTTTTGTCCTTGGTATCCGAATTACCAGGGTTCTTTGATAAGTTGTTACTGCGAGCTAGCCAGCTGCCTTCTCCCGCGCAAAAGCGGGTCATGAGTGTCGTGAGGGCTGCCATGGATTTAGGCTTTTCCTGTCCCAGGTGCCGGGCGAGCCACTCGTCGCGGATGTTATGCTTGGAGGCTGCTAGGGCCTCTGCGTCCGGACAATCGACTATCTGGTTTTTCTTTGTTAGGAATCGTGTCCAGAATTGTCTGGCTGATTCTTCTGGCTGCTGAATTATGTGGCTTAAGTCGTCGGCATCCGGCGATCGCACGTAAGTGCCCTGGAAGTTATCGAGGAATGCTGCTTCCAGGTCCTCCCAAGAACTGATTGAGTCTGCTGGCAAGCTGTTAAGACAATGCCGGGCCGGTCCTTTAAGTTTGAGCGGGAGGTACTTGATGGCGTGTAGATCATCGCCGCGTGCCATGTGGATGTGAAGGAGATAATCCTCAATCCATACCGCCGGGTCTGTGGTGCCATCGTATGATTCGATGTTTACGGGTTTGAAGCCCTCTGGGATTTTATGATCCATTACTTCATTCGTGAAGCATAGCGGGTGTGCGGTGCCTCTGTACTGGGCTATATCACGACGCAGCTCGGAAGAGCTATGTCTGTTGTGTTCGGCCCGGCCGGATTTGTTGTATCCGGCATGAGGATCATTGTCACATGCCGTAGGGCGCCTGCGCGATCCGTAGATCGATCTTGTTTGTCTTGCCTTATCCTCCAGTATGTCCCGCAGGTCGGGCGCATTTTCCTGTGCCTTAGTTGTGCAGCGTCGGGGCATGGCTTGGGTGGAGGGCTGAGAGGCCTCTCTGTCGTGGCCGCGAGGTGGCCGGTCTGCCATGTCATGCATTGATGATGTAGGTGCTTCCTCTTCTGATCGGGGTAGCGGCCTGCGCTTCGGGTAACTCTTGGAGGGGCGTTCGAGTTCATACTCTTCGGCCGCAAGGACTTCAGTCCATCTGTCAGCTAGCAAATCTTGGGCAGCTCTAAGCTGTTGCTACTTTTTCTTGAGGCTGCTTGCCGTGGCTAAAAGCCTGCACTTAAAACGCTCTTGTTCGGCAGGGTTTGATGGTATGACGAATTCGTCGTCATCGAGGCTTGCCTCGTCTTCGGAGGGAGGCGTATAGTTATCATCCTCGACCTCTCGGTCTGCCGCTCCCTCATGAGGGCTGGCTTCGCCATCTTCCTGTGCCGAATCTTGCTGGGGTGGGTGTTCTTCGGCGCTATCCGGGGTAGTATTATCTCCCGTGCCGGAATCACCGTTTTTGCTTTGGCGGGATTTAGAGCGGCGCCGCTGACGCCGGTGCTTTGGCTGTTTCTTGGGGGCGTCATCCCCCACTGTTCCATCACCATCTCCGTCTTTTGGAGTATCCACCATGTATATGTCGTATGACGAGGTGGCTTTCCAGCGCCCTACAGGTGCTGGTTCCTGTTCGTCTCCTATATCGTCGTCCATGCCGTTGATGTCTTCGGAGCCGAAGTCAAGTATGTCGGTTAAATCGTCGACAGCGGCTACAAAGTGGGTGGTGGGTGGGTTTTGAATTTCCTCACCGTCCGTATCCCACCCTTGCTGACCGTAGTCCGGCCAGGGCTCTCCTGATAAAGAGAGAGACTTAAGAGAATTCAGGATGTTGCCAAAAGGCGAATGTTGAAAGATGTCCGCTGCGGTGAACTCCATTACCGGCGCCCAATCGGATTCGATTGGTAGGGGCGCGGGGGGCTCGGAGTTCGGAGAGGAATCTGGCTCCTCGGAGTCACGGGCCATGCGGAGTGCGGGGCTGGAGTTCGGCTCGATCGCCTCTGAGATCGCAGCCCCTGAGGCAGCGTCCAACAGCTGATCCTCGATCGGTGCAGTAGGTTCCAAATCAATGGTCGAAACCGATGCGTGTGCGGCCTCCAAGGCGCTGTTCGGCGGCAGAGCTATATCATGCCCATCGAGACAGTGCGGCCCGCTTGGCTGTGGCTCGAATCCGTCAAAGATCAAGTCTCCGCGGATGTCAGCCATGTAGTTTAGGCTTCCAAACCTGACCTGATGGCCAGGGGCATAGCTTTCGATCTGCTCAAGGTGGCCAAGCGAATTGGCCCACAGTGCGAAGCCGCCGAAGATGAAGACCTGTCCGGGAAGAAAAGTCTCACCCTGGAACGCATCGTTGTTGAAGATCGAAGGATCCATCGGGCCTAAAGGCGACGACACAGAGGAACTCTCAATGAAAGCACCAATGTCGGTGTCAAAACCGGCGGATCTCAGGTAGGGGGTCCCGAACTGTGCGTCTAGGCCGGATGGTAACAGGAGACAGGGGACACTTTGTTTTACCCAGGTTCGGGCCCTCTCAATGGAGGTAATACCCTACTCCTGCTTGATTAATATTGATGATATGGGTAGTACAAGAGTAGATCTACCACGAGATCAAGGAGGCTAAACCCTAGAAGCTAGCCTATGGTATGATTGTTGTGTATGGAGTTGATTCTGTCCTATGGACTATAACCCTCCAGTTTATATAGACACCAGATAGGGTTAGGGTTACATAGAGTCAGTTACAATGGTAGGAGATCTTGAATATCGCATCGCCAAGCTTGCCTTCCACGCCAAGGAAAGTCCCATCCGGACACGGGACGAAGTCTTCAATCTTGTATCTTCATAGTCCAGGAGTCCGGCTGAAGGTATAGTCCAGCTACCCGAACACCCCCTAATCCAGGACTCCCTCAGTAGCCCTCGGGCCCAAGGCGCGCTCGGGCTTGGCTTTGAGGCGAAGCCAACGGGCAAGTGCGGAGTGCCACGGGCCCCAATAGCCTGCGGCCTTGGTCAACGCGTGGCAGTTGATTGGACGTGGGCATCTCCGCTTGCCCACGTAGCCTCGACAACTGCTCGACTTGACAAGTCCCTGCGAGGAATCAAGAAATGCCCTGTGGGTGTGTGTAAAGGTTTTGTAGTGCCTCTTGTCAATATTGTCCTTATTATAAACTTGCGCGAGCACGAGTCCTACTTTAGCTCGGTCTCCCTTTCCGACCTCGCGACGACTTGGCACTCTACGCTGACAGGTCCCGATCCCCAGGCAGGCTACAGCCGTTGCTGGTATGCCAGGTCGTGTGCCGTGGTCAAGGCTAGGTGGTGAGCGGCCCGAGGTCCATTAAGAGTTCCTGAGGCGCGATGCTCAGGAGGTCCCCTTTAGAGCTCAAGGAGCCGTTGAGAGGTAAGAAAGGGGGGTGACGTTGCTTCAGCAGGGCTGCGGTTAGTATGGTTCATAGTCCTTAGCGGTTTAGCCAACTCGGGTTCGGGACTTATCTTGACGGTCCAGAGTCGATTTCTCATGATGCGCCAGATTCGTTCATAGGCGTCCGAAGCATAGCTAAGACAGGCCTATGCGAGCCTCCCCCCTTCTCCACGCTCTCCTTTGTGCTCTGCGTCCTCAGGTCCCGGCCCTCGAGCGAGCTCAGCTGCCGCTGGTATGCCAGGTTGCGTGCCATGGAAAAGGCCAGGGGGTGAGGGCTGGAGAGCCAGTAAGAGCTCCTAAGTCGCGATGCTCAAGAGCCCCCTTTTAACACGCAAGAGGATTGCATGGGAGATGAGGGAGCTCGCGGTCCCGCCTGCCGTCGCCTTCAGGAGATTCCTGCAAGCCAGCACAAGGAGAGACACAGTTTGCCATTACGGTTGTCGGTTCGCTGCTGGTCGCTCCGCGAGGAGATGAAGGCACTGAGGGCCTGGTGAGGTGACGTGCACGGGGCTGTCGCAAGCCAGAGCTCGACCGCTCAGGTTTGTCGACGTTGCAGGGACGGGCCCGAGCACAAGCATCGTGCCATCGTGAGTAGCCCTCGTGGCGGGTGAGAATCAAGCAGGTGATGGTCATAGGTAGATTAAGCATGGAAAGCAAACTGGCTTAGGTAAATCCTGGGAAGATTTATGCCAGTGGGTCAGGCCCGAGCGGTTTGGGGATGATGCAGCCCGAGGGGCGCCCCCAACGAGGTAAGTTAAAGGCATAAAAAGGGATACATGCCACAGGGACGGACCCACGCGACCTGGGAATGATGCAACCCTGAGGGCGCTCCCAGCTAAATAAACTCGGAAAATGTCACCTGATTCTATTGATGAAGGAGAGTTGGGGTGGCTGAAGGTACGCGGCAAAGGGGTCGCTCCTCACGAGCCACCGAGGCCCTGAGCCTCGGGAGGCTCTGGGGTCCAGGAGGTTCCTTGAGGACCGTCTCCATCTTCGTCAGGACAGCGTGGTGCCTGGCCTCCTGAGTCACCAGGGCGCGCCACAGGTTGCGCTGATAGGCAGACGCCACGCTCGGCAGGCCAAAAGGCATGCGAACATAGCTATGCGGTGGGCCCTCGCAGCGTCCTACGCGCGAAGGCCAGAAGGGCTCCGAAGATGCGGCTCTGTTGAGCCCAGGGATCTCGATGCAGACGCGCAGCCCGACACCCTCGCCTGGATGGGAGACCGCACCAGGTGAACGGCGATCGCCGCGCATGGCCCTCGCATCTTGCAACTGCTGGGTGGTCCTGGTAATGAACTCCTGACCGCTGGGCGCCCCTTGTCTTGTGTCCTCCTGAGGGTGACGTGCCACAAAGTACGCCTCCAGATGGTGCCCGAGCGCCTTCCTCATGATGTTGGCAAGGTCTGAGGCCCTCAAGAAGAGAGCCCCTGAGCCCTGCCCGAGGAGGGTGCCGGGCACGCCTTCCTATGCGTTAGAGGGAGGCGCCCCAGGTGCGGGCGTTGATCCTGACGAGGTGCCACTTGCGGCGCTGCCCTCCTGAAGTCCGGCATGGAGTAGCTGCTTCTTCTTCTTGGGGACGACCTCAGGAGGGTACCGAGCTGCATTGTTGCCGGGGTCTTCAATTGACGCTGCTTGGAAGGCGCGCTCGAGGGAGCACACCGCATCTCTTTCTTCGCAGGGGACTGTGATGATCCCGCCGCTTCCTAGCATCTTGAGGACGTTGTAGCCATGGTGCATCACGACCATGAACTTGGCCAGGGCCGGATACCCGAGGATGGCATTGTATGGCAGACGGATATGGGCGACGTCGAAGTTGATGAGCTCGGTGCGGTAGTTGTCGCGCTGTCTGAAGGTGACGGGGAGGCGGACCTGCCCGATCGGGGTGGTGGAGCTGTCCGTCACTCCTGAGAAAGTCTTGGTGGGCTGAAGCTGATCATACGACACTTGGAGGTTGTCGAACGTGTCGATGGACAGGATGTTGAGCCTTGCGCCTCCATTGATGAGAGTCTTGGTAACTTGCACATTGCTAATGACTGGTGAACAGAGCATCAGGAGGGCGCCGACGGTAGCCGCACACTTGAGCTGATCTGCCGAGCTGAACGTGATTGCGCACTTGGACCATCTGAGTGGGCGCGTGGCCTCGAGCTTGGGGAGGACTGCATTCACTTCATGAGAAAATTGTTTCAAGATACGTTGTGACGCTGGGGCTTGAGCTCCGCCCAAGATGCAGGCGATGGCACGCGGCTCCTAGAAGCCCCCAGCCCCCTCATCCCGATGGTGGTCGTCATTCCTCCTTGGTGGTGGCGATAGTGGAGGAAGACCGGCGTTGCCATGAGGACGATCCTCACGAGGCTGATCCCTCCAGGCGCCCTCACGAGACTGATCATGCCAGCAGTCCTCACGAGGCCGGTCACGCCACTCCTGGCGTGGGCCACGGTCATCCCAGCGTCCGCCACCACGTCCTCCTCCTCGGCCGTAGCCCCGGTCATTATGCTCGGGGCGTCGACCGAAGCGTCCTTCTTGAGTGGTTCTGAGCTCTTGCCAGTCGCTGGTGTTGTGGCTATGCAGGTTATGGAAGGTGCAGAACGGTCAGCTGCTCTTGGATGACTCGGGATGGTCCCTGCCACACTTTGTGTCCGGCTCCGCCGCGAGCACGGCTGCTCCCTTGCGCTTCACATCTTTGGCCTTGGCTTTCTTCTCCTCCAGGTCCGCAGCTGGGAGCTCAAGGAGGGAGAGGCGCCCCTCCTCAGCTCTTATGCACTTGGTCTCCAGGTTGAACAGCTCCAGAGACGTGCACAACTCTTCTTGGATGGCGATCTCCTCCTTCATCTTTACGTCGTGGACGCCATCAGAGAACACGGAGATGATGGCCTCATCCGTCACCTTGGGGATCTTGAGGTGAACGTTGTTGAACCGATGGATGTACTTCTGGAGGGTCTCTCCTGGTTATTGCTTGACGCGACGTAGGTCACCCGCAGCCGGTGGCGGTCGCGAGTGCCTAGAAGTCGGCAACAAAACGGCCACGCATCTTGTTCTAGGAGGAGATCGAGCCTGGAGGCAGGTTCAGGAGCTAGGAGCGGGCACCATCCTTGAGAGCCATGGGGAACCAGTTCGCCATGACTTTCTCATCGCCGTTGGCCGCCTCGATGCAAAGCTCGTAGAGCTGCAGGAACTCCGCGGGGTCGGGGGTGCCGTCATAGCGAGGAGGCAGATCCGGCTTGAACTTGCCCGACCAAGCGACGCTACGCAGCTTAGGGGTGAAGGCGTGGCAGCCTACCATGGTCACCGAGACTCTGCGCTGGTGGAGAACTTGTCCTTGATGGGGTCCGCGCACAGCCGCTACAGGCGGCACGTGGTATTGTCGTGGTGGCGCAGGGAGCACGGGGGCGTTTTCTCGTGGCCTAGGGACTTCTTAGCAGCTTCTTTCTTCTTGTGCGGGCGCCGGACGCGGTAGGTCGCGCCGTGGGGCCGCGCGCCTGGGCGCCAAGACTCCGTCTTGGGGCAGAGGTGGTGGAGACGTTCCATGGGCCACGCCGCCCGCGGCCGACAAAGGGCGATGCAATGAGAGGGACGGGCTGGGGAGCCCCCTGTGGCGCTGACAAGCTCGGCGATGCAGTCAAGCCAGTCCTCGTAGAGGTCATCGATGGGGCAGTAGCGCAGGAGCTCGCGCGCCATGCACGGAGCAGCCTGCGCATCCACGGGAGCATGACCAGCGTTGATGACGAACTGGTCGTGGTCAGCGATGGAGTGGCGGTGTGGCCGTCCCGCCGCACCGAGGGGTGCAGCGAGGATGCTTGCTGCTCGTTCCCCGCCGGGCCGATGGTGGCAGACGACGGAGAACGACGGGGCGGCGAGGGCAGCCCGGCACTCAGTGCGAGCGCGGCGTGCATCCTCCATCGAGATGATGAAGCAACGGGACGCGGAGCGACGGAAGGGAAGCTTCGGCGCACCCCTACCTGGCGCGCCAAATGTCAGATCTCGGGTTCCGGCAAAACCCTCAAGGTTCGAACACTGGGTGCGCGCGAAGATCTCCCTCTATCGATCCACGTCCCAGCTTCGCTAAGATCTGAAGGACTAACTCGACGAACTAGCAACACAAAGGACACAAGATTTATACTAGTTCGGGCCACCGTTGTGGTGTAATACCCTACTCCAGTGTGGTGTGGTGGATTGCCTCTTGTTCTAAGGATGAATAGTACAAGGGGAAGAACAGCCTCCTGAGGCGAGGTGTTCTTGTGCTTGGTGGGTGTGAGGATGAACTGAATGAGTTTCCTCCTGAGAGACCCCCTCCTACTATGGTGGCTAATCCTATTTATAGTGGCCCTGGTCCTCTCCCCAAATATTGAGCGGGAAGGGAGCCAACAACGGCCAATTTGAAAGGGGACAACTAGTATAGCTTATCCTGACAAAAGCAGTCTTCACCTGCAAAAGGCTCTGGTGGTGACGCCGCCTTGGGCTCCATGGTGACCTCCGTCTTGCCATTCTGATGGTCTTGGTCTCGTTGCACTGATATGGAAACCTTTGCTTGATGCCTCGGTACTCCGCGCCTGCGCTTGCTTCCTTAGCACCAAAGAGGAAACAAGGACACTGTGCGCGCTGGCGCCCGCCTGGCCTTGGTCGTCATGGCTCACGTCACTGGAACCTTGCGAGGTTTGTCCTACCTTGGTCTCTCCGCCCCTCGCGAGCCAGCCTGGTGAGGCCGCTCCTGAGGAGGTCTCTGTCGTCCGCCTCACGAGGCTTGGCCCCTCGCGAGGATCTTGAACGCTTGTTGGTGAAGATGGGCCATATGGGCCCGCTTGCAGCGCCACGCGATGGGCCGCAGGCAGGCAAGTCTGGGGGACCTCCGTTCCCAGAGCACCGACACGGTCGGCAACCCACGGCCGAAGAGCTGGCAATCACCGAGAGCATTCAAGTGGCCGTCCGTTCCTTCGCCGCATACCTTGCGACGACGGAGCCCGTCCAAGCCCAGATCGCGTCCGCTTTGTGCCCAGCTCATGGCGGCCTTTTCCAGAGAGATGGCGGACATGTATGGTGAGATGCTTGCCGAGTATGGTGCGATGGATGCCATGGAGCCCCTTCCCCAGGAGACCGTCGGGCGCGAGCTGGACATGGAGGCGGCGGCAGAGATCGACGAGCACCAGCCGTAGTAGTACTCTTTGTTTTGTTTAATTAAGAGCGCCGGTCTCTGATTTGTTAGAGTAATGTTTAGGTCAGCTAGCTCTGTTTAATTGCTGAACTTGCTTGATTAAGAAGTGTGGGTGTGCTGTAGTCTCCTTTGTGTCCCCAAATTATGCAATGACATGGATGACCACTACAACCATGGAAATTCGAACCAAATTTTTTGACATTCAAACCCATCACACTCGGGTTAAGCTATCTGAATCATTTGTGATGTTCACATAT
This sequence comes from Triticum dicoccoides, assembly GCF_002162155.2. Classification (NCBI taxonomy): domain Eukaryota; kingdom Viridiplantae; phylum Streptophyta; class Magnoliopsida; order Poales; family Poaceae; genus Triticum; species Triticum dicoccoides. Next base: position 354,684,158 of record NC_041380.1, read on the forward strand.
CGTACATAGTTCTGAATAAGGGACCGTGTCTGATGACACTTTGCGCGCCAGTTTTTTTGCTGAAGCGATTCCAAATTTTCGGCTTCCGTGGAAATATCTACCTCCCCGCCCCTCCCCCTTACCAAAAGCCACATTTCCCCTGTTTCCGCCCTCCTTTCCAGGTTGAAACCTTCACTCCTTGCTTGCAGCGCCGCCTCCTAGTCGGCGACCCTCCTTCATGCTGCTCGGCCTCGTCTATCCAGGCACGTAATCCACACCCGACCCCCATCCTCCTCCTCCTTCCACATCCCACATGCCCCGACTGCCGACACGAGCGCGACACCTTCCTCCCAAATCACTGACCACTCCACCAAATAATATCCACCCTAAGCCATGGTGCACACAGTATAGCCAGGATCTCAAGGAGCATTTGGCAGCAGAGAAGCAAGTCGCGACCGCACGGGCGGATGAGGTCGCGATGGCTGCCATTCGTGCCGATCCCTAGATCTTGGAGGAGCACCTTGCCATTTGCTAGCTACATCGGTTAAGCATGCTCGGTTTACCCATTGCGTGTGTTGCTCCTGCCTTTCCTTCACAAATTCTAGTGAATTGTGCTATCTAATTTTACCATGCAATCTGTTGCTCTAGTGTATATGTTCTATTTGTCGTGCAGTGTGGTGCTCACTTATTAATTGTTTTGTTAATTAGTTGTCGTCTTCAGTTAACTGTTTGGTTCAATTCTGCAAATGTGATGTTCAATTCTTCAGGCTGCAATTTTGTATTGTCTTCCATGTGAGAAATAAATCGAATTTATCTTTACAAAATATATGAGAAACGAATACAATTGCTATATCTCCAAGTTGTCAAGCATGCTTGGTTTGGTTATACATTGTGCAACGTGGTGCTCAGTTAACGTTTGGTCCATTTGTGTTGTGGTGTTTAGTTAACTGATTGGTTCCAATTCTGCAATGCGATGTTCAATAGTTGTGGGTGCATTCTGTTATTGTATACCATGTGAGTAATAAATTGAATTTGGTTGTAGTAAATACATGAGAAACAAATACAATTGCTACAATTGGCTGTATAGTTAACTGCTTGGTTAACTGTCTGGTCTTCTATTAGGAGTATGTTATATTGTGCAATATGGTGCTCAGTTAATGTTTGGTTCATTTGTTGTGGTGTTTAGTTAACTGCTTGGTTTAATTCTGCAATGCGATGTCCAATTGTCATGGGTAGAATTTTGTATTGTTGTGCATGTGAGGAGTAAATCGAATTTGGCTGCACTTAATACATGAGAAACATATACAAGTGCTATATTTCCTAGTTCTTAATTATGCTTGGTTTGGATAAATGAGTTTTCCTATGGCTTGAATTAATCTGATGAATCTGCAATGTGCTTATTTTTCATCAACATATTTTACTCATAACATGCGAACCCTTACTTAACCTGATGACTAACTACCGTATATGTGTTGCAGAGTAATGTTCAGAAAAGGGGTAATCATAATCATGACAAGTTTTATAAATATAATCATCACTACTTTTTATAGCATACGTGTCATCACAATAATCATCATAAGTAGCAACTTTGTTCTCATCATAATCGATTGAAACCTCTTCCAAGATAGTGGAGTCATCACTAAATAAAGTCATGACCTCTCCAAATCCACTTTCATAATTATCATAATAAGATTCAACATCCTCCAAAATAGCGGGATCATTACTTCCTAAAGTTGACACTCTTCCAAACCCACTTTCATCAATATAATCATCATAAATAGGAGGCATGCTATCATCATAACAAATTTGCATATCAAAACTTGGGAGGCTAGAAATACCATCTTCATTAAACATAGCATCCCCATGCTTGGGACAAACATTAATTGCAGCAAATATATTTTCAAAAATGTCATTCTCATCAAACATAGCATCCCCAAGCTTGGGCCTTTTTATATCATAAGCATAATCACTCTCATCATTAATAGTATGGATAGCACCAATAGTATAGCAATTATCATCATCACAATGAGTAGTAGGAGTAACATCATTTGGGAGGGATACCTTTTTACCTTTGCTTCTCCGTCTTTTCTTTTTCTTCTTCACATCATGTGTGGGTTCATCACTCTTTTTGGAGCTCCTTATTAATGAGATTGGTTGAATAGAAGGCTCCTCCTCGTTACCTTCAAGCGCTAACCTCCCCGGCAACTGCTCCAGAAAAGAGCTTGATGTCTACTACACAACCTTCTTCTTGTAGACGTCGTTGGGCCTCCAAGTGCAGAGATTTGTAGGACAGTAGCAAATTTCCCTCCAGTGGATGACCTAAGGTTTATCAATCCGTAGGAGGCGTAGGATGAAGATGGTCTCTCTCAAGCAACCCTGCAACCAAATAACAAAGAGTTTCTTGTGTCCCCAACACACCCAATACAATGGTAGATTGTATAGGTGCACTAGTTCAGCGAAGAGATGGTGATACAAGTGGTATATGGATGGTAGATAAAGGTTTTTGTAATCTGAAAATATAAAAACAGCGAGGTAACTAATGATAAAACTGAGCACAAACGGTATTGCAATGCGTTGAAACAAGGCCTAGGGTTCATACTTTGACTAGTGCAAGTTCTCTCAACAATAATAACATAATTGGACCATATAACTATCCCTCAACATGCAACAAAGAGTCACTCCAAAGTCACTAAAAGAGGAGAACAAACGAAGTGATTATGGTAGGGTACGAAACCACCTCAAAGTTATCCTTTCTGATCGATCTATTCAAGAGTCCGTAGTAAAATAACACGAAGCTATTCTTTCCGTTCGATCTATCATAGAGTTCGTACTAGAATAACACCTTAAGACACAAATCAACCAAAACCCTAATGTCACCTAGATACTCCAATGTCACCTCAAGTATCCGTGGGTATGTTTATATGATATGCATCACACAATCTCAGATTCATCTATTCAAACCAACACAAAGAATTTCAAAGAGTGCCCCAAAGATTCTACCGGAGGGTCAAGACGAAAACATGTGCCAACCCCTATGCCTAGGTTCATGGGCAGGACCCGCAAGTTGATCACCAAAACATACATCAAGTGGATCAATAGAATACCCCATTGTCTCCACGGGTATCCCACGCAAGACATACATCAAGTGTTCTCAAATCCTTAAAGACTCAATCCGATAAGATAACTTCAAAGGGAAAACTAAATCCATTACAAGAGAGTAGAGGGGGGAGAAACATCATAAGATCCAACTATAATAGCAAAGCTCGTGATACATCAAGATCGTACCACCTCAGGAACACGAGAGAGAGAGAGAGATCAAACACATAGCTACTGGTACATACCCTTAGCCTCGAGGGAGAACTACTCCCTCCTCGTCATGGAGAGCACCGGGATGATGAAGATGGCCACCGGTGAGGGGTTCCTCCCTTCGACAGGGTGCCGGAATGGGTCTAGATTGGTTTTCGGTGGCTACAAAGGCTTCTGGCGGCGGAACTCCAGATCTATTGTGCTCCTCGAAGTTTTTAGGGTATATGGATATATATAGGAGGAAGAAGTACGTCGGTGGATCTCCGGGCTGTCCACGAGGCAGGGGGGCGCGCCCAGGGGGGTGGGTGCCCCCACCCTCGTGGGCAGCCCGGGACTCTCCTGGTCCATCTTCAATACTCCGTGGGCTTCTTCTGGTCCGAAAATAAGTTCCGTGAAGTTTCAGGTCAATTGGACTCCGTTTGATTTTCCTTTTCTGCGATACTATGAAACAAGGAAAAAACAGAAACTGGCACTGGGCTCTGGGTTAATAGGTTAGTCCGAAAAATAATATAAAAGTGCATAATAAAGCCCATAAACATCCAGAACAGATAATATAATAGCATGGAACAATAAAAAAATTATAGATACGTTGGAGACGTATCAATCATCCATAGACACTAGCCTAAAGTTGCAAAGACCTTCAACATGAATGAAGGCTTAATATTCGCCTTCCGCTTCAGCAGTTTTCCAGATGAGATGCATCTGTCTATATATCATATATGATGCTAATTTTGAAAGGTTCTACATGTTACATGTGAAACTTGGTGCTGGTGCAGTTGTGTAATGGGGTAGCTGAGTGCTGAAGCTATATCTTGTTGTTCTCTGATGTATGAAAAAATACCATGGGCAATGACCTCAGGCAACGCACACAATTTCTAGGAATAAACCATGTTGGATCAATGAACAATAACATATGACTTTCTCTTGAAAACTGTTTGCGTTAGGCCACCTTGCGCAAACATTTACCACATACAAACTGTGTGTGATGGACAACATTTGCCACAAAGTTTCTTCTACGGACCATGTGTGATAGATTCAATAACGCAAACGATTTAATGAGAAAAATTGTGTGTGATGTACATGTTGTTTGCAACGAACACGTCACCGTGTACCCTCGACGCCGGGGGTGATGCACCGCAGCTCACGTCAAAGGAGACCCGCCCGGAAGCGCGGTACGCAAGACAATCCGGCGGGCGCTTTTGTATACCCGAAACCTCACACGCTCGGGAGGGACCCCGTCTGGGCGCGCGGCGGCTATGGGCTGCCCTAGGTCGACCTGATCGCCCCTAAGGCCGCGAGGTTCACCACCCTACAAACGAAGAATGAACGAAGAACGAGGAAGAAGAAGAACAAGGGAGAAGGAAAAGTAAAGGTAAAAGATGTATATAGATTTGCTTGATTGTGTGTTGTTCAATCGGCCGTCACCCCTTATATATATGAGGCGGCTGGACTTCCCGTACAAGAAAAGGACTCAATTCACGTCCAAATCATCAAAAGTTACCCTAACTCGGACTATGAGGGCCGGAACTTCCGGTATGGCCCGGAACTTCCGGGCTGAAATTATATCAAGTAGCCCTCTTGCACTGAATCTGCAGGCCGCATACTACTTCGGATGACGATGGTCCCAGAAGCAAAGTTGTAGATCTTGCAATGGAGAAAAACTCTTCAGTTGATCACTTTTTCATCCGAGGTCATCTTGATGTCGAAATCGGCCCCGCAAATCTGCAAACAATGTTATAATTCCAGTCTTCGGGGCGCACCGCGTGCAAACTTTCGGTTTAGCCCGGAACCTCCCTGGAAGTTTTGCCCGGAACTTCCGTGGCAAACTTATGCAACACACCGTTTTGGCTCTAACTTTTGCATACGAACTCCGATTTAGATGTTTTTATATCGAAATCGATCGTCTCGACGAGGCGAAGACAATCCGTGTAGAAACATTTGTCATATGAGTCCATCTTGGGGGTGTAATTAGATGAATAGTGCTCCGAATATAAAATCCGAGTACTTCAAACACAACTTCGGCCTTAGAGATTTGACCGGATGGCTATGGCCCAAATATGAAAATTTCTCCTTTTGACGATACATAACTTTCTCACTTTGAGCACTTCTCTATTTGAGGCCATCTTAATTAAGTTCTTGGACGTGTCAAAATCTGGTGTCAACACATGCCCCCCTGTTTTTCGGCAAACTTGTGTGCCGAAAAATAACTTGCACGACAATTTTTCTAAGGACGATGTCAACACTCAATCGGCCATTTTGCATGTTCTCAGGACGATAAGTATATATCGGCCATTGCTTGTTTGAACCTCTTGAAGCAAACTTGGGTGAAAACTCCTCATCTTCTATAACAATCCGGTGATAAGGATCCATAGACCAAAACCATCCTCCGAACCATATTGTTCTCCCTTTCGCTAGGATTTTGCAGATAATCAAGAATGAACTTCCTTCAATCCTTACTTCTCCTGCATAAAAGCACACCGAATCAAAACATAAGTTCACTTCGCAATTTTGGTGAATTGGTCTATGCATAATATCCTCATTGGCATCAATTTGACAAATTCCTTTGCAAGCACTTATCTCAATCTCTACTCAAACTAAGGACGGTGTTAGAGTACCACACCGGCCATTCTTACATATATTCTTAGGGCGATAGATAAGTATCGGCCATTCCCATGAGGTCCATGTAGAATTCATTCACCAAATCATGCATAGCCGAAATAAACAAATGAAATAGCAATCAAATATTTCGGCCCTTTGGATTAGCAAGAAAAAATGTAGCTAATAAATTGTATAGAGATTTGGTAATACCCTCTCATGATGCAGAAAATTATGTCGCTTCCATGGATCAAAATAAATCCAGGGAGGGTAATTTATCATACCTGATGATGAATTCCATGGCAAAGGCATCAATGGTATGGTTGAAAAACATGGATGATGTGCTAACCGAAGATTTTGATGGGGTGATGCAAACCTTCGGCTTAATTTTTTCTGGTTTCCCTCCTTCTCTTTCTTCACTTTTATAACACTTGTTGCAATAGAAGGTTGCACATCATTTTTATTTTGACTGCTCCTCTTGGGAACCCATGCCATGTTCTTCTTTTTCAGCTCTTGTGCACTAAGTTTTTGTAATTCCTTCTTCCGCCAATACAATAAGCCGAGTGGGCACCCCGGCTGTGATTTTGTTTGAAGCAATGGCAATTCTTGTTTTACCTTGTGCACTGTCAACTTCTTTTCTTCATATTTGGCACTTTGACTCTTGATAATTGGTTGCTTAGTCTCATTGCCTTTAGTAGCCAATGTCAACACGTTAATTGGCTCCTTTTCATTTGAGATCAAATCTGAAGTTGCACTCTTACGACCATCTCTTTTAACACGGTACACTTGTTTGACCACCTCTTTCTTCTTCTTTGAGCTCCGGACCGATTCCTTATGATTGAAACGGCCTTTAACATATGATTGTTCAAATGTTGATCTTCTCGGAGATGCATAATATTGGTTAGATGGTCTAAAATAAGATGGAGAGTGTTCCCTTGTATCATACCTGTCCCATGATGGATATGGATCTACATGAGCATAGGGATGCATCCACGGCATTGGCACTGGCGGCCCAAAATAAGGATATGAATATATTGCATTAAAATGCTCACTTTGCCAATACCGGTCCTCATATTTGCACCTTGGGGGTGATCTTGGTTTCTTTGCATGATTTGGCCGATAAGCATTCTTCTCTCCACTCTTCTTTTCATATTTATCCAATAGTTCGGCGAAGGTGATTTTTGATCTCTTACACTTGCGCTTATTTTGGCCTTTGTTTTCTTTTGGTTTGCTTTCATCGATCATTGGATTTCCTTGTTGCCCCCGGTCCTTAGCGTCTTCATTGTAGCTTCGATGGAATTCTCACCCTCAAGTTCATGTTCATTGTGATCTTCAACTACTTCTTTACCTGAAAGCTTGATCCCATCACCTGCAGTTTTTACCTTCTCTTTAGATGGATCGGCTTGAAGTAGCCGATGCAAAAACTTTTTGCCATCAAGACCAATCGGAATAGACTGGTCATCGTTTGGTGTTTCAACAAATTTCAATCGTCCTTTTTCAATGGCCAATTTAACTATTTGAGGAAACATGAGGCAGTCCTCAAAATTATGCTTGGACGAATCATGCAACTTACAATACATTCGTCCTTGGATAGATGGCTTGACATGGTGATCAAGAATTCTAATGTAATTATTTTTCAACAACAAAGCAAAGATTTGATCACACATGTTTGAATTGAAGGTATACTTTTTGTTTTCTAGCCGATTTTGTTGTGAGAATGGCTTTGGAGTTAAGCAAACGAATGGTTCAGATTTGGCATCTTCTCATTCGGCTATGAATTCTCTTTCGCATACTTTTTTCGATGTCATTAAATAAGAAACTATACTAGCATCGGTTTTCCCAAAAGATTTTAACCTTGGCTTTAAATTTCTGAAATCAAAGTAGTTAGAACATACACGTCTCAATTGAGACCATGCATAATCCAAGCATGAAGCAAGAAAAGCTACCCAACTAGATATGAACCTTAAATAAAGCAATGGGAAAAACTTAGGCTGCAGTAATAAGTCACTATTGGTCTCTTTGAATGGTACAATATATTGGCCAATATGCTTAGTAACAATTTTATTGCTAACAAGTAAATTTCCCTTCTTCATTGGTCTTTGAAAATTACTTACTGGAATTTTTCTAATAGATGCATCAACAATAAAGTTGTGACCAAATCTAAAAATAGGTAAATTACTTGCTAGACATACCTCTTCAAATATGTTGGGAGAGCATGATGATTGCATATGATGAATAATATTGTGCTTTGCTTCTGGATGACTTCCCAACACCATGTCACAATTTTCTTCTTGATTTCGTGCATCATAAATTTGAAGATCTTTGTCAATCGAACTTTGTTCGGCTACTTGTTCTTGTCCTTCAAGCTTGTCAATTTCTATGGCACGAAACTCATAGGGCAGGAAGTAGGTTCCATTAACTTCAGAAAAGTCAAGCATGGTTGTTTTTCTATGCTTGCCATGCCCTTTCTCAATAATACTTGCCTCTTTGGATTTGATGGATTCGGAAAATATACTACTTGATTCGAGTTTTTCAACCGTAGCACTTTCAAGTTCCGAATCATCCTTCCTTTCATTGATACTACCCATTGGCAATGCTTCTTTTATCTGAGCCAATTCTTTTTCTATTTGTTTCTGGCGGCGAGCGACAAAGTTGGCTTTAAGCTTTTTCTCAATTTCAGCCCACTCCGGATACGATTACCCCCCGATGTTTTTAGATTCTTTCGGCAATGATACACGGGTGTTGCCAAAATTTTGCAGTAGTGTAGGGGGTGTATAATATGATGTAGTACTAGGTGAAGGCATATGCATTGTTCTAAAACCATATTTTTGCTCGCCAATTTTATCAATTGGCAAAGATTCATCTTCTTGCAAAACTCTAGCTTTTATTGCGGCACAATCAGGAAATAGCCCTTTTTCATGTTGTTCAAGGCAAATAGCACTAATACTCTTATTCTGGGCTAAACTCTTCAATGCAGCCACCACTACCTCATCTTCTACAATATTTGGCACAATCGCTCCTATAAAATTTACATTTATTCGGCTATGACCTGAAAGGTGTGAAGCTGAATTTTGAGCATCTATAGTTGTGTATGGTGCCGAAAAATTACTAACATGAGGTGTAGCATATGACGGTTGAGAGTAACTGGCCGAATAGCTAGCAGTAGCATGACCAATTCTCCCATCCATCGGCAAGGTTGGATTCACATATTGGAAATTAGTGGCCGATGAATAAAAAGGTGAAACACTTTCTTGTATGCTATTGGAAATTTTAACATGATGTGTTTCAAATTGATTAACCAAACCCATCATGTTGTTCATCGGCATATGGATTTGTGGGGTTGCCGATGCATGAGAGTTTGGATACATATGTTGTATGTTGCTAAAATCTTAAGAATTTGAAGCATGAAGATTGCTTTGCATCGGCCCTTGCACATAATTAGATGCATGATTGATAAAACTTGGGCTAGCCGATACATTATGCTCATTAGGTGATCCAGTAACAACATATGGATTATTTGCATCTACAAAGGGGAATTGAGTATTCATATTACCTTTGTAGATTGCAACAACTTGATGACGATCTCTTCGTAGCAAGAACGGGCTGGAGACCGTTCAAAGCTTCGTCCCCAAGGGAGTCGCCAAAAAGTGTGTTTGCACACGAACACGTCACTGTGTACCCTCGACGCCGGGGGTGATGCACCGCAGCTCACATCGAAGGAGATCCGCCCGGAAGCGCGGTACGCAAGACAATCCGGCGGGCGCTTTTGTATACCCGAAACCTCACACGCCCGGGAGGGACCCCGTCTGGGCGCGCGGCGGCTATGGGCTGCCCTAGGTCGACCTGATCGCCCCTAAGGCCTCGAGGTTCACCGCCCTGCAAACGAAGAACGAACGAAGAACGAGGAAGAAGAAGAACAAGGGAGAAGGAAAAGTAAAGGTAAAAGATGTATAAGATTTGCTCGATTGTGTGTTGTTCAATCGGCCGTCACCTGTTACATATATATGAGGCGGCTGGACTTCCCATACAAGAAAAGGACTCAAATCACGTCCAAATCATCAAAAGTTACCCTAACTCGGACTACGAGGGCCGGAACTTCCGGTCTGGCCCGGAACTTCTGGGCTGAAATTATATCAAGTAGCCCTCTTGCACTGAATCTGCAAGCCGCATACTACTTCGGATGACGATGGTCCCAAAAGCAAAGTTGTAGATCTTGCAATGGAGAAAAACTCTTCAGTTGATCACTTTTCATCCGAGGTTATCTTGATGTCAAAATCAGCCCCGCAAATCTGCAAACAATGTTAAAATTCCAGTCTTCGGGGCGCACAACGTGCAAACTTTCGGTTTAGCCCAGAACCTCCCCGGAAGTTTTGCCCGGAACTTCTGGGGCAAACTTATGCATCACACCGTTTTGGCTCTAACTTTTGCATACGAACTCCGATTTAGACGTTTTTTATATCGAAATCAATCGCCTCGACGAGACGAAGACAATCCATGTAGAAACATTTCTCATATGAGTCCATCTTGGGAGTGTAATCAGCTGTATAGTGTTCTGAATATAAAATCTGAGTACTTCAAACACAACTTCGGCCTTAGAGATGAGACCGGATGGCTATGGCCGAAATATGAAAATTTCTCCTTTTGACGATACGAAACTTTCTCACTTTGAGCACTTCTCCATTTGAGGCCATCTTAATTAAGTTATTGGACGTGTCAAAATCTGGTGTCAACACCTGGGAATGGAAACATTTTCCTTGGAGCGACTGTGTGGGATGTACATACGAACGGAAACATTTAGCGGGGACTGACTGTGTGGGATGTACTTGCGACCGGAAACAATTTCTCCTGCATAATTGTATTTTTAGGTCTACTATACGTATTTCTGTATTTGAGCGCTCGCCGGTCGCACACGACCTCATTTTGCCGAGCGTTTGTGCCAGGAGGGCATATCCCCGACGGTTTCTGGGTCGTGTGATAAGGACCCCCTATAGCGCAGACTCACTAGGCGATGGTTCCAAATGCCGTCGCGGAAAGGGGTTAAAACCGTTTGTATAGCACCGACACGTACCAGTTTTAGTACCACTGAGGGAGTCCTAGATTAAGGGGTCCTCGGGCGTTCGACCTGTTATCCATGGGCTGGACTGATGGGCTGTGAAGACACGAAGATCGAAGAATGCACCGTGTCCGGATTGGACTCTACTTGGTATGGAAGGAAAGCTTGGCGATCGAAGATTCTTTCTTATGTAACCGACTCCATGTAAACCCTAGATCCCCTCGGTGTCTATATAAACCGAAGGGGATAGTCCGGAGAGGACAACATATATACTCATTACCATATCCATAGGCTAGGCTTCTAGGGTTTAGCCATTACGATCTCATGGTAGATCAACTCTTGTAACACCCATATTCATCAATATCAGTCAAGCAGGATGTAGGGTATTACCTCCATAGAGAGGGCCCGAACCTGGGTAAACATTGTGTCCCCTGTCTCCTGTTACCATCGATCCTAGACACACAGTTCGGGACCCCGTACCCGAGATCCACCGGTTTTGACACCGACAACCACCTCACAAGTTAAGGAGAGTTGACACCTTTTTATAAATGTTGTTCTTTCACTAGTCATTGGGAGCTTCAGAAGAGGAGCGGTACACACAGACACTCCTCCTTCGCCTCCCACTATCACGAGGCACTTTTCAATTCAAGGCTTTGTTGCAACATTGAAACCCGTCCCATTTACGTGTACGCATTTTAAGTGTTTGCAAACAACAAAGACCACCTTGTGGCTCGAACGAAGAAGGCGCTTAGGGAGGCCACCACTGTGTTTTTGGGAGTAGTTCTGAGTGTGACCGAACCTAAGTTTGTCACATGATGCACTATTTCTAAACTCCCTCCTTGGAGGAACTTTTCTACTCTCTCAAGCACTTGAGACGTGAATTCTGTCAAGCAAAATACCAGAGCAAATGACTCGCACATGAATGGGACAGATGGATCTTCGCCAACGTGGTGCGGAAGAATACTACCTTCAAGAAGAAGGGTAAGAAGAGAGACAAGGAGAACGAAGGTTGCTTTACTTGTGGTTCGAAGGAACATCGGACAAACAAGTGCTCGTACAAGTACAAGAAGCTGGGGCGGGACTCTAAGTATGTCAATGTGACTATGAGTAACAATGACAACGAGGCATCTTAGTATGGTAATATGTTTATCGTACTTTTAGTTTGTCAGTCACTGATTGGTGGATTGAAACAGGTGCAAATATTTATGTGTGTGTGCTGATATGTTTTTATTCCCTTCTTACTAGGTCACACTGGATTGCTCCGTCTTGATGAGGAATGGCTCACATGCTTCTATTCAAGATGTTGGCATGGTAAATCTAAATTTACATCAAAGATCGTGCAACTGAAGAATGTGCACCATGTCCCCGCCATCAAGAAAAATCTTGTAGGTGGCTCCCTTCTATGTACAAAAGATTGTAAGTTAGTATTCGAGTCCAATAAAGTAGTCGTGTTCAGATATGGACTATTTGTTGGAAAAGGGTATGATTGCGGAGGTTTGTTTTGCCTTTCCCTAGCGGATTTCTGTAATAAAGTCATGAACAATATTCATTGTAGCATGAACGAATTTGAGGTTTGGCATTCACGTCTTTGTCACATTAGCATGAGTCTAGGACGTGGTTCAAAAGGAAATGAAGGGGAAAAGTAGTACAGACTGACTATCCAACCGCTCTGTTGGTCGGAAAGGGAAAAAATGATAAATGTAGTACACACATCTGTAAGGAACTGTTCTTTCTTTGTTGAAAAAGGAAAGAAACTAGGGGGAGGGGACAAGGCTATAGAGTTTGAACATGACTTGATTTGCTGTCCTCACATAGGGAAAGGTGTCTAAAGAGAACAAATATGAGACCAACACAGATATGCTCCTTGGTTCTTTGTTGCAACAGACTTTGCATCACCACTTTATACATCGGTGGATGTACATGGTGTTGGTGCGTCCACTGTCCCATACAACTATTCAGTTGTGGTTAATCTAATAATGCTGCTAGAAACTTGAAGCAATACCACAGTTAAAAGCAAGTTACATGTTTAACAAATGTTATTATTAATATAATCTTTCTGTTAATATGAATCAATGCCAGTGTTTGATAAATGCTATTGTCTCACTTTCTTTCCCATTTAGATAAGTTAGATGCTTCTTTTGGTGGGCGTATGCGTCATCCACCGTTATTGGCCAGTAATTGTTACCTTTGTAACTCTGTACAAACAGGGATATCTACTTGACCTTATTGCTATTGCGACCTTTTGGTGCACTGCACAAAACACTTTAGTTTTACGAGTGTTTTGTGCAGTTCAACTAGCATGTCACACCGACAATGTTGCTTGATTGCTTGATTTTAGTGGAGCCGCACAAAAGGAGATCAGACTTCCTATCCGTGTTCGCAAATATGTTTCAGATCTTCCGTGTGAGTTGTTTGAATTCTGCATCATGAGAGGTCATTACCGGCCTTCTTCCACATGATTGTGCAGTGTGCTTTCACATGTTGTGCTACTTATATGGTAATGTTGCTTGATTTTAGTGAACTACACAAAAGGACATCAGACTTCCTATTTGTATGTGCACCATAATATCCCATTGAGGTAAGATAATGATATTTCACAACTGTTTGCCTCTATTTTGCTACTCTCATTAGAAAATTAATGTTGTTGTTTAGTGTTATACTTGTGCCCCATAATTGACATGCCAAATATTACATTGAAGGCGAAGCTTGTGTGTTATTCAACCAAGTGATGAACAGGAATAACAAGCAGGAGAAGAGCAAAAATCAAATCCGGGTGTTGTAATGAAGCACTAGAACTGTGATGGCACAAGTAATGATATTGTTTTGCATTTTAATTTATTGCCACTCATGGAAAAAGCCATTGTTTTGCCACTATGATTTGATGTCAATCTTAATGTAATATGCAATTATCTCTACTTCTGCAAATAGGGATCTTGTTTAAAGATAACATATCTTTTAGCGGAACTACACAAGAAGATGCTGGAGACATTAAACTAATCCAGGAGTAAACCGTAAGTATGACAACCACAATAGATAATAATGGATGGCTCCGGAGAAGTGCTTCATCTATATGTTGTATGCAATAAGCCTCTTGATGAAGGTTGGCATCAGCCCATGAGTTCCATCCATATGATTGAGCTTTGTCATCTCTATTGGTGTTGTGCTAATGTTTAGCTACTTTCATGAGAAAGTGCTATTGTTTTCCATGTTAATATAATGTCACTGATAAATTAAGGCATCATTGTTCCACCGTTAGAGCCACTGATAAAACAAGGATAATGAAAATTCTTCTCTTTGTGACTATAAGTTTCATCAACTAGTCATCAGAAAATTAATGATATTATTTAGTGCTATACTTGTGCTCCCTAATTGACATGACAAATCTTACATTGAAGGCCAAGCTTGTTTGTTATTGAACCAAGTGATGAAGGGGAAGAACAAGTGGAAGAAGAACAAAAATCAAATCTTGGTGTTGTAATGAAGCATTGGAACTGCAATCACACAAGTAATGATATTCTTTTGCATTTTAATTTATTACCACTCATGGAATGAGCCAATGTTTTGCTACTATTTTGGCAATGTGATTTGATCCCACTCTTAATGTAATATGCAATTGTCTATCTAAGATTTGACCTCATTTCTACTTCTGTAAACAGGGATCGTGCTTGCAGATAACACAAATTTTAGTGGAACTACACAAGAAGAAACTAACAGATAGCTTCCAGTCAAGTGCTTCATCTATATGGTGCAAGTCTGCGATAAGCATCCTGGCGAAGGTTGGTACCGGCCCACGGCCTTCATCCATATGATTAAGCTTTGCCATCTCTATTGGTATTGTGCTACTGTTTAGCTACTATCATGAGAAAGTGTTATTGTTTCGCATGTTAATCTAAGGCTGCTAAAAAATTGAGGCACTGTTATATCCACCGATAAAATGAAGTCATAATACATTTCATCGGTCAATCCCATTGTTATCATATCATTTCCCATGAGGATAATGAAAATGCATCTCTTTGTGGCTATATATTTCATCAGTCAGTCCCATTGTTAATGTAATGGCATGTTTTAAATATTTCTTTTTCTTTTTTGAGAGAAAATAGGGATGCCAACATTTAGTTATTCTCTTGAGTTTGCACAGTGTAATCTTCCTCCTCTGAAGAAGAATATGGAGTACATGAAGTGCCTAGTTCCGATTATGTCAGGAAGAAGAAGCACTGGTGCGCGTCGATCCTAAACAAACGATTTTAACCTCTTTTCACGACGGCATTTGGAACCGTCGCCAAGTGAGTGTGGGCGATAGGGAGGTCCTTCCCACACGACCCAGAAACCATCGGGGATATGCCCTCCTGGCACACACGCCCGGCAAAATGAGGTCATGTGCGACCGGCGAGCGCTCAAATACGGAAATACGTACAATAGAGCTAAAAAATACAATTATACGGCGAAATTGTTTCCAGTCGCAAGTACATCCCACACAGTCAGTCCCCACTAAATGTTTCCGTTCGTATGTACATCCCACACAGTCACTCCAAGGAAAACATTTCCGTTCATAGGTACATCACACACAATTTTTCCCATTAAATCGTTTGCGTTATTGAATGTATCATACACGGTCCATAGAAGAAACTGTGTGGCAAAGGCTGTCCATCACACGCAGGTTTTATGTGGTAAACGTTTGCGCAAGGTGGCCTAACACGAATAGTTTTCAAGAGAAAGTCATGTGTGATTGTTCATTGATCCAACATGGTTTATTCCTGTAAACTTTGTGCGTTGCCTGAGTTCATCGCCCACGGTATTTTTTTCAACAACCGTTTGGAATAGAAAAACCCAATTAGCAGGCTAATTCACCATTAGCAGGCTAATTATCCGATTATTCATAATCCATTTATTAATCTAATTGATATTTCATATGAAGCACACAATATATTTCATTTCCATATTAAGGAAGCATAATTTCATAATCGAAATACATCAGAGTACAACATGATATAGCTTCAGCACTCAGCAACCCCATTACACAACTGCACCAGCACCAAGTTCCACATGCAACATGTAGAACCTTTCGAAATTAGCATCATAGACGGTATATAGACAGATGCATCTCATCTAGAAAACTGCTGAAGCGGAAGGCGAATATTGAGCCTTCATTCATGTTTAAGGTCTTTACAACTTTAGGCCATTGCCTGTGGATGATTGACTGTCCGTCCTTCGTCCTCTTCAGGAACACTTCAATATTGAACCATGGGTGTTGTATGAAAACCTTCCTCGCCTCTTGACCATAGAGGTGGTTTGAGAGGTAATCATCAGTGAACTACTTTGGAAAGGCCTGAAAACAATGATGTGCATAAATATCTTCTCTATATTGGAAATGGGGCAAACGAATAAAAAAAGGCAAGGTATAATATTTAGTACCATCTTGTAGTGAACTAATGTCTTCTTCATTGTGCACACAAAGATCTTGTTGATTTTTGTCGCTAATTTCTTTATCCTAACAATCTTTCTGAGTTTCTTGATTTGATTGATATTCATGGACAACTCATTTCCCCATATGCAAAAAGGGTCGAACAGTGGGTCAAAATCTCTGACAGCAAGACCTACTTGTGCAAGACCAAATTGTTAAAAACCAAAATATTAGAATGGTTCCTGTAATTGCACAATAGTGTGCTATTAGAGAACGGACCATGCCCGTGCTAACCTTGATTGTGAACCTCAGTGCTTCCCATTGTTTTCCTGCAACACATATAAGGTAGTTAGTCATCAGGTTAAGTAAGGGTTCGCATGCTATCAGTAAAATATGTTGATGAAAAATAAGCACATTGCAGATTCATTAGATTAATTCAAGCCACACGGAAAACCCATTAGCACGCGTATGGCGGATGCGGCCGTGCTCTCGCCGGAGTGGGCCACCGAAGTTGCCCTCACGACGCGGGTCCACGTGCCCATCTTTCACCGGTGATGATTGAACAATGAAATGATATTTGGGGAGCGAGCTAGTGTGCTTGAGACGCCGGCTGTGTACTGTAGCCAACGCACCTTCTCGCGTAAGCCATAGGCGTACTATACATCGACGGTGCTCCTGGATATTTTGTGCTGCATCTCACACAGTTGCTGATAATAAACTGTGTGCGATCTACTTGATTTTTCATCTTGATTTGAATTACATAATGGGGTCACAGCGGCAATGGACGGTGTTTGAATTGCTAGACCTTTTATCTGGAGTGAACATGCAACTATATGTGTGTCGTAAAAGAATTGGAAGTATTCAGGGTTCGTTTGAACATTTTATTCATTAAATTGTTTTTCTAGCCATTTCAGGTGCACAATTCAAAATTAAACTACATGCACATGCTCCAGTGCATATAAATTGGTTGAAAAATCAAATATGTGTCCGTGGGTGCATGCTTAGGTCCCATGCAAGAAATGGGAATGAATTTCAAACACCAGGGCACCGTTGATTGCCGGCAAAACATTGAGATACTTGGTTTTTAAATTCTACTAAATCCAAAACTCGTCTGAAATTCATGAAACTTGGCATGCTATCATGGAGCGGCATCAACATGTCGTGGTAAAATTATTGTCCCATTTGGGGCAGGTTTGGGTATAAGCTTCTCACAAACCAGAGCTTTTCACAACAAGCCTCATGGTTTCGGTAGGGAACGTCCCACCTTTGGGGATGAAACGATATCCATTGCCTCTTATTGCTTTCAATTTTTTTCTCACGTCAACATAGAACAACAGGAGTGTTGTGTGAATTTTTTTGATTTTTCGGGGTTCATTTGGACATTTTTATGCATTAACTGAGTTTTCAATGCATTTATGTGCATAATTCAAATTTGAACTACATGCACATTCTCCAGTGCATAAAAATTGGTTGAAAAATCAAATATGTGTCCTTGGGTGCATGCTTAGGTCCCATGCAAGAAATGGGAATGAATTTCAAACACCAGGGCACCGTTGATTGCCGACAAAACATTGAGATGCCTGGTTTTTATATTCTAGTAAATCCAAGACCCGTCTGAAATTCATGAAACTTGGCATGCTATCATGGAGCGGCATCAACATGTCGTGGTAAATTTTTTGTCCCATTTGGGGAAGGTTTGGGTATATGCTTCTCACAAACCGGAGCTTCTCACAACAAGCATGATGGTTTTCGGTAGGGAACGTCCCACCTTTGGGAACGAAACGATATCCATTGACTGTTATTGCTTTCAATTTTTTTCTCGTGTCAATATAGAACAACAGGAGTGTTGTGTGAATTTTTGTGATTTTTGGGGGTTCGTTTGGACATTTTTATGCATTAACTGAGTTTTCAATGCATTTATGTGCATAATTCAAATTAGAACTACATGCACATGCTCCAGTGCATAGAAATTGGTTGAAAAATCAAATATGTGTCCTTGGGTGCATGTTTATGTCCCATGCAAGAAATGAGAATGAATTTCAAACACCAGGGCACCGTTGATTGCCGGCAAAACATTGAGATGCCTGGTTTTTAAATCCTAGTAAATCCAAAACTCGTCTGAAATTCATGAAACTTGGCATGCTATCATGGAGCGGCATCAACATGCCGTGGTAATTTTTTTCCCATTTGGGGAAGGTTTGGGTATATGCTTCTCACAAACCGGAGCTTCTGAAAACAAGCATGATGGTTTTCGATAGGGAACGTCCCACCTTTGGGGACAAAATGATACCCATTGCCTCTTATTGCTTTCAAATTTTTTCTCGTGTCAACATAGAACAACAGGAGTGTTGTGTGAATTTTTGTGATTTTTCGGGGTTCGTTTGGACATTTTTATGCATTAACTGAGTTTTCAATGCATTTATGTGCATAATTCAAATTTGAACTACATGCACATGCTCCAGTGCATATAAATTGGTTGAAAAATCAAATCTGTGTCCTTGGGTGCATGCTTAGGTCCCATGCAAGAAATGGGAATGAATTTCAAACACCAGGGCACCGTTGATTACCGGCAAAACATTGAGATGCCTGGTTTTTAAATTCTAGTAAATCCAAAACTCGTCTGAAATTCATGAAACTTGGCATGCTATCAAGGAGCGGCATCAACATGCCATGGTAAAAATTTTGTCACATTTGGGGAAGGTTTGGGTATATGCTTCTCACAAACCGGAGCTTCTCACAACAAGCATGATGGTTTTCGGTAGGGAACGTCCCACCTTTGGGGATGAAACGATATCCATTGCCTCTTATTGCTTTCAATTTTTTTCTCACGTCAACATAGAACAATAGGAGTGTTGTGTGAATTTTTGTGATTTTTCGGGGTTCATTTGGACATTTTTATGCGTTAACTGAGTTTTCAATGCATTTATGTGCATAATTCAAATTTGAACTACATGCACATTCTCCAGTGCATAAAAATTGGTTGAAAAATCAAATATGTGTCCTTGGGTGCATGCTTAGGTCCCATGCAAGAAATGGGAATGAATTTCAAACACTAGGGCACCGTTGATTGCCGGCAAAACATTGAGATGCCTGGTTTTTATATTCTAGTAAATCCAAGACCCATCTGAAATTCATGAAACTTGGCATGCTATCATGGAGCGGCATCAACATGTTGTGGTAAATTTTTTGTCCCATTTGGGGCAGGTTTGGGTATATGCTTCTCACAAACCGGAGCTTCTCACAACAAGCATGATGGTTTTCGGTAGGGACCGTCCCACCTTTGGGGACGAAACGATATCCATTGATTGTTATTGCTTTCAATTTTTTTTCTCGTGTCAATATAGAACAACAGGAGTGTTGTGTGAATTTTTGTGATGTTTGGGGGTTCGTTTGGACATTTTTATGCATTAACTGAGTTTTCAATGCATTTATGTGCATAATTCAAATTAGAACTACATGCACATGCTCTAGTGCATAGAAATTGGTTGAACAATCAAATATGTGTCCTTGGGTGCATGTTTATGTCCCATGCAAGAAATGATAATGAATTTCAAACACCAGGGCACCATTGATTGCCGGCAAAACATTGAGATGCCTGGTTTTTAAATCCTAGTAAATCCAAAACTCGTCTGAAATTCATGAAACTTGGCATGCTATCATGGAGCGGCATCAACATGCCGTGGTAATTTTTTTCCCATTTGGGGAAGGTTTGGGTATATGCTTCTCACAAACCGGAGCTTCTCAAAACAAGCATGATGGTTTTCGATAGGGAACGTCCCACCTTTGGGGACAAAATGATACCCATTGCCTCTTATTGCTTTCAAAATTTTTCTCGTGTCAACATAGAACAACAGGAGTGTTGTGTGAATTTTTGTGATTTTTCGGGGTTCGTTTGGACATTTTTATGCATTAACTGAGTTTTCAATGCATTTATGTGCATAATTCAAATTTGAACTACATGCACATGCTCCAGTGCATATAAATTGGTTGAAAAATCAAATCTGTGTCCTTGGGTGCATGCTTAGGTCCCATGCAAGAAATGGGAATTAATTTCAAACACCAGGGCACCGTTGATTGCCGGCAAAACATTGAGATGCCTGGTTTTTAAATTCTAGTAAATCCAAAACTCGTTTGAAATTCATGAAACTTGGCATGCTATCATGGAATGGCACCCGACATGCTGTGGTATTTTTCGTGTCAATTTTGAGAGAAGGCGCACTCGAATAATAACAGCCAACAAAGGCATTTTGAAAAAATATCTGCCACTTTAATATCTCAAACGTTTGTATAATTCAAACCGTGTGTGTTCTGTTAAGCATTCACATGACGCCACGTGTCTTGGTTTTAATGGCTGTAGGAGGTGCCGTGCAGACAGCTGCTTGACCTTGACTGAACGGGAGGCCTACGAGCGCCGTCCGGTGTGCAGGCTGACCGAGAGGCGTGCAAGCTGTCCTCGAATGCGCAGGCTCACTTGGAAGCGTGCCCTTTGACTTCCATGGCCGCCCGCCTTGCTCGCATCCTCTCCATTAATGGCGCCCAAGCCGTAGTTTAATTCGCTTTTTAAATGTAAAACACTCATCGCAAACGTTTTAGTTAGAACACCCGTATGCAAACCGACAGCTTCCCCAAGAAGCCAAGTGAAAATGTGCCGAGCAGGATTTCTGCAGCTTTTGATCGCAAACGTTTTAGATAGAACACCCATATGCAAAGTGAGAGCATCGTAGGATTTGTGCATTCCTTCAACACAAATGGTTGTTTTGGATGACCCGTGTGCAACCACGTACAAACAATTTGGAAAGATTTGTCAATCCTTGTAACACTGCGATTTGTCAAAATATGAAGCTAAAAATCACTAGCAGTATCTAATTTTCGCAACTAAAATTCAGTGATTAAGCATAGATTTCATTCACAGATTAAGCAGTCATTCTTAATTTATACAAACAGTTCAACTCGACAGCTGAACCGACCAAACTTTTCCCAAATTGTTGCCTACCACGTACTGAAATAGCTACTTCAACTATATATACTAGCTAATTTTAAGTATGTTGTATAGTTCCACCACATCTATAGTCAGATGAACTAAACAAAATAGCCCCTAAATACTACTACTACTACTACTACTACAGAGGGGATTTATACTACTTCCGGCTGCCTCTCCTCTGCCGAGCGCACTCAGTAAGAGGCGGTGGAGGAGGAGCCTACCGATGAGCTGGGCAACCGCAATACGGTGCCTGCTGTTGTTGCAGCTTCAGTGACGCTCACCTCGAACACCCTCTACCGCTCCAGACGACCCCTCTCGAAGCGGTGGTTCTCCTCGTAGATCTCCTGATTCCTCGCCTCTAAGGCGGCGTGTGCTGCAGCCACGGCGGCGGTAAGGCTCTTTGCGTGCTTGACGAGGCGCTCCTCCTCCTCCCGCAGGAACTCGGTGTAGCGTGCAAGGTCGCTGACGCACGTGTGGGCATCCACCTCCGCCTCCCACCTTCAGGCGGTGGTGGCAGAGCGGGTGATGACCCCGGCGGTCGATGGTGGGTTGGCGGCCATGGCGACCGACGACGGGCTGGCGGCCACGACCATCACCTCCCACCTTCGGGCTGTGGTGGCGGAGCGGGTGATGGCCACAGTGGTCGGCAGTGGGGTGGCGGCCACGATGGCCACCTCCCACCTTCAGGCCGCGGTGGCGGAGCACGCGATGGCCCTGGCTTTCGACGGTGGTGTGGCGGCAATGGCGTCCGGCAACAGCTGCCGATGGGCACCTACGATGGAGCGTGTGGTGGGTGTTCCACGCACATCCAACAGGGATGCCACGCGCACTACACTACGCCGGGGACTGCGCCGCCTCCGCGGTGTAGCCTCCCAGCTGGAGCTGTCCTCTGATGACGGCGGAGTGGCTGAGCGACGATGACGGACCGGTGCCATTGGCGATTGTGGGAGAAGAAGACGAGATAAGCTACAGGGAGGGAGGGGAAGAGGCGACACATGACTCGTCGGCCGTGAGAGTTTTTATAGCAGGCTAGTAAGCATTGGGATTTTGGGGGATTTCACCGAGTCGGGCAGGAAGCTTGCGCGGGAACCTGCGAGGTTGCGCGGGAACGGGCTCACCGATGATTCATTGGCGCCACCGTTTGGCCAAAAGAACGCCCCCACGTGCTGCGCAAGCTTGCGCTGTAAACCGTCTACGGCAGCGGGGTGACAAGACGTCCGAGAGGAGGACGAAAGGCCACGTACACATACGGTTAAAAAAATGTTTGCGATTTAATTACCTACTACACCACTGTCCTAGTTTATAAGTATGATTTAACCAATAAAATACAAATGCATGTTGCCAAAGATTATATAGTTGGATTTGTATTTGAACATAGTTTCCAATTATATAATTTTTAAAACATGCATTAACATTTGTTGGTTAAATTTGAGGGCAAAGTATGGCACAGAATATAAAGGATACTATAGACTAGACGGAGGTGGTAGCACACACCCGCTCTCTACGCAGCAACACAACTGTCGGCCGACTTGTAGGCCACCATTTCCTGCCTGTTCAACTACTCTATGCGTGTGGTTGCTTGCGGTTCAGGCGGCCGCGGCGCGCTCTGCTCTCGCGTCCCTCCGGGTGCTCTGCCCTCATCCGGGTGCTGCCAGTGTTTGGGGCCTGCGCACGATCATGCATGTTCGTGTGCAAGCGGTTGCGCCGGGCGCAACGTGACAATGTACTTACCCGTTGTAAAAACTGCCATGCGGACGCGCCGAGAATCCACGCCGCCCGGCTCCCTTTTATTCCTGCAGCCATTTACCTTCATCTCTCATCTCACACGACACAATAAGCACACCCACGAGGACACATACAGAGAGGACATCCATCAGTTCCAATGGCGCTCCCCGTGGCTCCAATGGTGCTCCCAGCGGCCGACGATGACAACGGCGGGCAATTCACCACACATCACGTAGTGGGCACCCACGTGGGGGGAAGGCCCTCTCAGTGGTGTACACAAACGATCCAGTCTCGGTGGAGAGCTCCATCCAAACTATGGAGCACTTCCTTGCCGAGGACAAGTCCCGAGTGGTCGGCTTCGACCTCCAGTACACCATCGGTCATGCCAGGCATGATCAGAAGGTTCCCGTCGCCCAGTTGTCTGTGCGACATGACGTACTCGTCTACCACTACCACCTTGCCACAAGGCCATGCTAGCGTTTCTCCAGGTTTATCAACAACTCCAACTACAATTTCGCTACGGTGGACACCACCAACGATCTAAAAGCGCTCAAGGTTTCGGACTTGAAATGCTCAAATCTTGTCAACATCCAACACCACTACAAGGTCTGGGGCAGCGACAAAAACAAACCGAACTCCCTGGTTGACCTCGCCACGGCCATCATCGACCCCTACTACACGAAGATGAAGGAAGAGAGCAATAAGGACAAGAACGCTTGGCACAGTGTGTGGCATGAGAGACTGGTTGAACAACATGTCAAGTACGTGGCCATGGACGCGTACACAAGCTACGAGATGTACAGGCGGATCATTGACATGAGGAACTGTCTTCTTCCTGACCCAGACGAGGAATCAAGCCACATAGCAGTGGCGGGAGCGTCACAAGAAGTAGATGACTAGACAGTCATTTCTCCTACTTTAGAATGCATGCAATTGTTTATTGAGGTGTGTGCGAATGATCTATATAGTCACTTATGTAATTGGATATTTATTTCAGTTATATATATACATGTTATTCTACTGTAGACAGAGCAATTCACACGGCTTATTACACTACAAAAAAAGACACATCCGTCACATTTTGGGCCGAACGAAATTTTTTCTGTCATATATATGACACTTCTATGACGATAATTGTGACAAAACCCGGTATCATCATAGATGTGGTGGGCTCCTACTTCTATGACAAAAAATCATGACAAAAAATGGGCTTTTCGTCCTGGGCGGGCCGGAGACGCAGCTGCATGACATTCTTTGGGCCATCCATGATGGAAAAAACCGTGGTAGAATCGAGGGGGAGGAAAATTTCGGGGAGTTCCCGGTTACGGTGGGAGGTCGGGGGCCGAGCGATGCACGTTTCTCTTGTACACGTACGCGCGTGTGTGCGAGGCGTTGGCTCTAACTAAACCCGAGCGAGGCGTTGGGCTCTAACTGAATCCGAGCGATTGCACTGCAGGCTACGCGTTACTGAACCCGAGCGATCGATCGATGGATGTTAACTGAACCCGATAGAGCAATTCCTTTGCTACTGCTGCCAACTAAAGCCGATCGATGCTGCCTCTAGGATGAACAGTGAGCGTTGCGGGGGGTTTGGATGAACAGTGAGCGGTGGCGTTGCCTCTGGATGAACAGGACCCCGTGGTGTGGTGGAGGGCTGGATGAACAGTAGACGGTGGAGGGGTGCCCGTGGAGGGGTGGTTGAACAGGACCCCGTGGTGTGGAGGGCTGGATGAACAGTACACAGTGGAGGGGTGCCCGTGGAGGGGTGGTTGAACAGTAGCCGGTGGAGTAGCGCGCGGTGGAGGCTGGATGAACAGGAGCCCGTGGAGGCTGGAGGAGGTCGACGGTGGAGATGAACAGTATCCCGTGGAGTCCCGTTTTGCGGTACGCCACACCCCTCCCGATGAACAGGACCCCCGTTTCGACCATAGGAGGTCTGTTTCGTCCGTTTTGCGGTATGCCACACCCCTCCCGATCAATAGGACCCCCGTTTCGACCGTAGGAGGTCCGTTTCCTCTGTTTTGCGGTACGCCACACCCCTCCCGATCAACAGGACCCCCGTTTCGACCGTAGGAGGTCCGTTTTCTCTGTTTTGCGGTACACCAGACCCCTCCCGATGAACAGGACCCCGTTTTGAACGTGGCCGGTCGAACACAAGGCCGTTTCCTCCGTTTTGCGGTACGCCAGGCCTCATTTCCATCGCCTGTTCTGTCCAAGCCCTCCCGATGAACACGACCACGCATTCCGTTCGACCGAGCCGGTTGGCTCCCACGCGTTCCGTTGCCTCCCGATGAACAAGACGCATTCCGTTGCCTCCCCATGAACATGACGCATTCCGTTGCCTCCCCATGAACACGACAACGATGCTGTTTCTTCGTTCCGACCCAGCCATGTACACGAGCCCTGGCCGTACGTATGCACGACTAGGCGTTCGAGACCCTGCCCGTATGTACGTACGTGGCCGTATTTTCTTTCTTGCACCCTGGGCGCTGTACGTACGTGTAGATGCTACGTGCGCGCCTCTACTACGACACGTACGCGCCTCTACTACGACACGTGCGTGCCTCTACATCGACCAGTATATATGTACGTACACGTTCGCGACTAGAATGACAATGCTACGTACGCTTCGACCAGGTGGGTCCCGACTGTCAGGCACTTCCTTGCCTACGAAGATGTAGCTGGTGGGTCCCAGCAGTCAGGGGGGTGAATCGTTTTTTTGCCCGGACGCACTTCCTTGCGTGCGAAGATGTAGCTGCTGGGTCGCAGCAGTCAGGGGGGACTCATTTTGTTTTTTTGCCCGGACGCACTTCCTTGTATGCGAAGATGTAGCTGGTGGGTCCCAGCAGTCAGGGGGGCGAATCGTTTTTTTGCGGACGCACTTCCTTGCGTGCGACGATGTAGCTGGTGGGTCCCAGCAGTCACAGGGGTGAATCATATTTTCAGACGCACTTCCTTGCGTGCGAAGATGTAGCTGGTGGGTCCTAGCAGTCAGGGGGAAATGTTTTTTTCACAAAATACGGTGGCCCATCCGGTGGGTCCCCGCTGTTAGGTCAAGGAATAATTATTTTGCGCGTAATAAGGAGGCACTTCCTTGCTGTGGCCGTGGACCCAGCTGTCAGCCTCTCCACGTACAGTACACGTCCGATGGAAGCCATTCCTTGACCACGTTGACCACGCCGCGCCGAGAGCACCAGGGCGGTGGATGACGGCGAGGCCTAGGAAGGGGACGACGCGAAGCCGGGGAAGACGCGACAGTGGATGCCCACGCGTAGAGGAGTATGAGGGTTCACTCGTTCGGCTGTAGTGTGAGGCTACCGTCGCCGCAGAATAACAGGGGGTGTGGGTGCGTAGAGGGATGGCCTGGCCAGCGGTGGGAGTAGTAGGGGGCGGTAAGGCCTCCGCGGCATCACAGCGGGCCACGGGTGGTAGGAGCAGGCGACACGACCGGCGCTGCTTTGGGCGGCTGGAGCAAGAAGACCAGAGGTTGAAGAAGCACTACGGCCGTTGGATGGACATCGTACGGTCACTGGAGCTAGAATCGTTCATATATTGACTAAAGTTGACAAAGGCCTCCGTCCCAGTCAACTTAGTAGGCCCACATGTCAGCCTCCCGCCAAGGTGGGTCCCAGGTAGCAGGGGGTATTCATTTTTTTGTGCGTAATAAGGAGGCACTTCCGATGGGTCCGAGCTGACAGCGGGGGGAACGTTTTTTTCGTGAAATACGATGGCCCGTCCTGTGGGTCCCAAAAGTCAGGGGGAAACGTTTTTTTCGCGAAATATTGGTGGCCCGTCCGGTGGGTCCCTGCTGTCAGGTGGAGGAATAATTATTTTACGCGTAATAAGGAGGCACTTCCTTGCGGCTGCCGTGGACCCAGCTGTCAGCCTCTCCACGTACAGTGCTCTTCCGATGGAAGTCGTTTGTTGACCACATTGACCACGCCGTGCCGACAGCACCACGGCGGTGGACGACGCGGAGCCGGGGAAGACGCGGCAGTGGAAGCCCGCACAGAGACGAGTACGAGGGTTCACCAGTTCGGCTGCGGTGTGAGGCTGCTATCACCGCAGAATAACAGGGGGTTTGGGTGAGTAGAGGGATGCCCTGGCCAGCGGTGGGAGTATTAGGGGGCGCTGAGGCCTGCGCGGCAGCACAGCCGGCCACGGGAGGCGGGAGTAGGCGGTCTCGTCGGCGCTGCTTTGGCGGCTGGAGCAAGAAGACCAGAGATTGAAGAAACACGACGGCCGTTGGATTGACATCCAACGGTTACTTCTGCTAGAATTGTTTGTTGACTTATATAATAACTAAAAAATCTTGCATACGCGTCAACTAAATAGGCCCACAAGTCAGACCACTCCCTCTTTTTTAATAATTTATATATAGCTCATGACAACTTCTTATGCAATTTATTGCAGTCGTTTTTTTTGGTTGGCCAGGGCCAATTTCGCATAGTTCTGTGGGTTCCAAACTATTTTTAATACTGAAATGTCGAGCCAGATTTAAAGTATTTTGAAGATATATTTAGATTAGGTTAATGCCCAATGAAATAGCAATCTGAAAATGTGAAAAAAATCAGAAATTATAAAGTAATTGCCAATTTGTCATCTGTTTTTATATTTACAAGCCATTTCATATTACTTTCAAGATTTGCAGGCGTCTTGAAAGAGTTGCAGCCCATCAGGGCATAGAAAAATAAGTAGGCCTGGATTGGGTATTCTTCAGAAAAAATAAACCGGGCTCATTTTCACAAAGAAAAAATAGCTGGGCTGGTCACATGGTGAACATAAAATATAAGCCTGGGCTAGATGGGCCACAACCCAGTTCAAACCCTACTCCGTCTCAACAATACCAAACAAAAAAATACTGCTCGAGTAGCTACGCCCCAGGTGTCAGCCGATCTTGTACTGTTCTCTTCTCTCTTGACTATATACGCTCACAATGTCGTGGGTCCCAAATGTCAGGAAAACACTAGGAGGAAGCATTTTATTTTTCCATATGCTGACGTGGTGGGCCCCTACTATCATCCTCTCCACGTACTTCTGCCGATTCCTCTTGTTTGTTGACCATGTTCACAACGCGAGAGGGTGGTGCCGCGGCGAGCGCACCAAAGCACGCGGAGGACGTCGGCGTTAACGATTTTGGAGACGGTGGGGCGGCGATGCGTGCGCTGAGGCGCAGCCAGCCGTGGGAGGCGGAAGCAGGCGACCCTGCCGGCACTGGTTTGGTTTTGGCGGCTGGAGGAAGACAGGACTGAAGAAACACGATAGACTGTAAAAGCAGCAGTAGTACTTAACAACCTTAACTGAAACTAGCAGGGGCACTTAACAACCAAAGCTGAAAGCAGTATGAGTACTTATACAGGTTCAACCGTACAAAGCACGCCTCAAACAGTGCTACTTTGCCTACAGTTAACCAAGGGTGAGGCCGCCAAGCCCCAGGACAAGGCCCAGGCGCCACCCCGTGCATCCACAACCTTCTGAAAGCGGCTTCATCTCGCAACGTGGTTAATAAACAGGATATTCGCTTTAGAGCCATGGAAAAGCATGAACATAATCTTCTATCCTATTCTCCAAGATGGACGGGCCTTCATTATTTGAGACCACCCATGAACAAGTATCTTTTCACCTCCAAGGGGAATTGAGTAGGTCGACATAAACATCATGTTGTGACCAAGCGCAAGTCTGACCCGACCATGGTCAGTCATCTGTATAGGAACAATAAAACTCGACAGTTCCTGTTTCAAGAAGATCACAACTGTAAAACTGTGTATAAGCAATAGTTTATGAACAACATATATAACAGAAAATAGCTCGTACCATAAGTTTCTCGACACAGTTGGACCTGTTCAACGAGTGCAGCAGTGGCACACATATCCCACGTGGCCTTCCACCATTGAAACGCCCCACAAGGACCTCAAGACGATCAATAAAGTGTAGGAACTTGTGGATGTCGATCCAGTCAACTTCAGTGCCATTAGTAACAGCCGAGTTATTACAGAGTAACAAATGAGCAGACTGCTTAACTCTGAAAAAACCTACATGTGCTACCAATTATAAGAAAATATTAGTTAGAAGTAGCATCTTCGTGAGAGATTTGTTGCTACTTCTAAAGTTAAATTGTGATTAATTAGACAGAATAGGTGGATTAAGAAGTAATTGAGGCAACAAGCAAGAACCAGATACAAAACTAACATGGATGAACAATTGGAACGACGTCGGGGTGGAAGATCGCAGTGAAGATGAGACCAGGTTCTTCTATTTCCATCAACATTCGTGCGCCAACTTTCAGTGCGTAACACTTGAGAAAGTTTATCCAAGTTCGACCATAAAAAAGCAGCGATCTTCTTGGTTCATGAACCCAACTCGGAACTTATATCCATGGCTTGTCTTCACTGTGACCATTAAACTAGTGTATTCAGTTATGGCAAGGCCGAGCATCTTGAGTACATGTGTTCTGGCAGAGCAAATAATACACTGCAGGAAAAATAATATGAGAACACAGCATGTTCAAAAAAACCCCACCCTCTCGGATAGAAAAGAGGATTCTAGGAACATACTGTGCGCATTTCAAAATGTTGTGTTAGGATGAGAAGGAACAAGTCTGGCGTCTCGCCGAGGGTGCAGAAACCTATAGGGTACTCGCACTTTGGGCACTGCAAATGAAACACACTAGATTCAGTAGGAAGAAAAATGCATCAACGGCGGCGGCTGCCATCCTAGGATTACCTGCGACTAAGGGACTTGGATTTATCGGGGATGGATGAAGAATTCGTACATGGTTCTCCATGAGAAAACCCTATGCAATTGCCGAGAGGGGGTTTTCTCTGAACAAGCAGACGAGGGAGAAGGGGATTCAGGCCTAGTGAAACATTGCCGAATCGTTCGTCCAGCTTACTGCTAAAGCTGGAAAGGGGGGGTTGTGATTTGACAGCACATTAGGCATTACTGCGGTGTTACGACCGGGGTGCGTCTACCATGAAGTTTTGCACTCTAGTTTGTGCATATGGCACTTGGACCCCATTGCCGGTTGCCCCACATATCAGCGAAAGGAAGTAGAAAGACAGGAGTAACTGTTACACATAAATATATTTTTTGACAGAGAGATACTCCCTCTGTAAAGAAATATACAAATCTTTTATATCATAGGCTCACCTTGCCGAGAAATATACTCCCTCTGCAACACACGGGCATTATGGGGGTTCAGCTTTTTTTATGGGGGTGCAACTGAGAATATAATACTTAGATAGGCTCACGGTTCTGGACTTTGGGCGGCAGGCCGACCATGCATGTTTGGGGGCCCATGTGTTCTACCTCAGCGCTTTTCATATTGCAAGCGATCGGTACGGCGCTGGTTTTATATGCTGTCGCAAGGCAAATACACAAAATTGAATAAAGCACAGCAGCTGTTGGAATGAAATCGAACGACAGTTCCTAACCAACAATCAGAGTTGCAATTCTATCAACGATATACCATGTGATATATAATATTGTCGTACTACTTATACACACAGGACACTTGTTTCACCATGCCAGATTATTACATGAAAATCTCTCGGAGGATAGATCAGTTCGGCAGTTGCGTGCTGCTACTGAAGAATTTCAAAGTTGATTTGGACCAGCTCTCCTTGCCGAGAAAGTTCGATTTTGACATCATCCCCTACTGCAAGATATGATTTAGATTTGAACCTTGACCATCCTTTAGCATCAATCATCATGTGACTATCCTTTGTACTTACGGTATATTGAGTAGGTTCATTCACACCAAGGCTGCGCATGGTAAGAGAAACTTGGCCGCGGTCGCCGGATTGTTGAACGACTCCCTCGTTGCTCTAGGAATTCTCTGTTTGCAATCAAGAAGACATACCCAAATAGTTAGATCAACACAGTGAATCATGTGAAACAACATGGAAAGAAAAAAGAACGAAGCACTTGGGTGGCCAATGCTTACCAAGAAGGTGGACATGTCGGTTTTTGTAAGGACTTTGGTATATGAAGTGCGAACTGCAGCCCAGTCTATTGCTGGTGCAACTGCACGGGCCGGAGCAGATGCAAGTGCAAGTGTTGTTGCAGGTGCCGAAGCCGCCGCTGCTGCCAGAGATGATGCTCCTTGTAGAGCTGGTGCCGGTGTCGATGCCCGATCCTCTGGTAGATCAGACTGATCCGCTGACGCGGTCGGTGCCCAATCCTCAGCTGGATCAGACGGAGCTACTGCCGCTGTCAGTGCTAGAGCAACTACCGGTGCTCGATCTGTGCGAGAAAGTGGCGATCGTGTCTGGTCTGCTATGATCAGCTTTCTAACTTGACTAGGATCCGTGATCGTGATCCAGTTTTTTCTTCATTTCTTTTAAACGCGAGGACTAATTGTGGCGTTTTTGTTAAACCAAACTGCAGTTCATCATAGGGATTCAGCTTGTACTCAGACAACAGACTGATCCAATTTTTTCCAGTAATATAAGTGATGGACAGTGCCTTCATTACTGACACGACAAATGGTTTATTCTATGATGTATGTCACATGGCAAAACCTGCATTGTAAAATTGCAAGAAAAGAAAGAAAACATGACATTAAATCAATAAGATTTAGACAGTAAATCAATAAGATTTACTTGATGTGACATGAGTGAATCCTTACCAGGAGATCACTATGTTGAAGTACTAAACAGAAGATTGATCGTCCAACTACGCGTGGCATGCAGGGCCCCGCCTACTCCCACAAGCAGGACAGTCCAAAGGTCGTGACAAATCGTATGGACCGAACATCCATGGGACTGGAAATCCTGGTGGGTGCGATAAACCCTGCAATGCATACATATATTGGAGTGTAACCATAATTGATAAACCATCCTCACAAAAAATATGATCTGGATACTTCAAAATATACAGACTGAATTGAGTGGACAGACATTAACATATTCCGTTCTCACGACTGACCACACACCAAAAGCGGCAGTACTGATAAATAGTACAGGGTTCGCAAACACAAATCAAGTACTAAACAATAGTACTTACTACAGACAAGCAAAGTTGCACTAACTAAACTCTGCAGACTATTTCTTGCCACCGACCTATGGGATGAACCCCGCATAACTGACTAGGCCATGGACTTCATGTGAGATGTCTACATGCACCATCACTATCTTGTCAACCTTGGAGAACCTAACCGAGTGGTCTTTCCACTCATAAACATGATGATGAAGACAGGCCGCATCAGATTTGTTGGGAAGCTTTACAAGAACCACACCATTCGTAATCGAAGGCACAGCTAGGAAATTGTTGTGGTCAAGTACAGCCTCGAGAACACGCTTGACAACAATGCTACAGGAAAACACTAGTTCAGGACACGTGGCGACAAGGACACAGCAGCTGGATAGTTCAGCAGTAGAACTCATCATCAGGTCTTCCAGTTCACACGACATGACTTTGAGAACTTCATCTCCACCGCGGACCTGGTTCTAATTCAAACAGAAACCATATTTTATTACTACCTTCGTTCAGAAATATAAGATGATTTTCAATATTATACTCCATATATGACTACATATACGCACAGAAATGAGTGAACAAAGACACTAGAACATGTCTTCAAAGGCATGAGAGCAGAGGGATTACATGCAATATCCATAACACAAGTTACTGAGGCAAATATACCCTCTTAAAAGGTAGCATTGATGCTCATAAAGTACTCCCTTCGTCCCAAAATTCTTCTCTTAGTTTTGTCTAGATACGAATGTATCTAATACTAAAATGCGACTTGATACATTCGTATCTAGACAAATCTAAGACAAGAAATTTGGGCCAGAGGGAGTAGTTGAAAGTAGTCTATAAGAAATCAGTGTCAACCTCTCGCATGTTTTGGTCAAAAGAGGAATTTAGAACCGTCATTTGGCACACTAAAATCACATGCAAGATCACCCAGAAAGTTGTACTACCAGTACTAGTACTGCGTGTTAGATGAAAAAACATGATCAAGATCGAGAAAAAGATCGTCAACAAGAGACATTACCTGAACTTGCTTAACTAGGGATCCCGGAGAGGGGGGCTTGGACAGGGTGATGGCTTTGAGCTTGTCTGCGGTAGTCTCGGCGGGGTGCTTGCGCTTCTTCGTACCATGAGCCTCGACGGATTTTGCCAGAGCCATAGACATCACGTCGGCCGGTGTAACATCCCAAATTTTCAATTTGGAATGTTATACATTAGACCATCATTGCATATCATAATTTATTTGCTTTTGGTTTTGATCCTAGAAATTCCATGCAACTCAAGGACCCACGGAGAGAGTTGGGGATTTCGTTATCTTCATATTTGAGTTTTCTCAAATTTTGCGAATAGGATCATTTGATTTTAATTATTTTATCATCAATTATTTCTATTACAAAAATATGAGAGAGGGAATAAAATGAATTTCCCAAAATAAAGAAATATTGAGGATTTAATAATAAAATCAAATAAGATTTTATTTCGGAGTTTTTCAGCATTTTATTTGAATTTAGGAAAAATGTGCATTTTTCAAAATTGCATTTAGGCCCCAAATAAATGTTCACCTTGTGCGGCTTGATTTTAGAAGCCCGGGAAAATTTATTTCGGGATTTTTGGAGTCCGTTTAGTATTTCTTTTATTTGTTTTTCTACGCGGAATAATTTTAAAAAAACGCGAACCGACTTTGGGCCGTACCCGAGCGGGACTCCGCCCGGGGGCAGCCTTTATAAGCCGCCCGACCAGAGCCGCCAGCCCACCGCGCCCGAAACCCTAATCAGCCGCCGTCATCGCCGGAGCCGCCGCCGCCAGACCCGCCGCCCGAGGTCAACCTCGTTTTCGCCGCCCGTTTTTTTTAAAAGAGAGAGAAAAAAAAGAAAAAAGTCACAATTTTTATTTTTTTAGTTTCGTCTTTTTATAAAATAGATCGGTTTTTCCGGTTTATTTAATTAGCGAGCGTTCGTCCGTTCGTTCGTTCTAGCGAACGTTCATCATTTTTCTTTTTCTCCGATTTAATCCGCGATTTTTCTGATCGCGATTCCTGATCCGATTTTCGTTTTAGTATAACTTTTCGCTCATTTATCGGATTCAGGCGATTCAAGCGCCTGGAGTTTCGTCTCGAAACCCTCTATCCGTTTAACCCACTTAAACAAGTTTTTGCCACTATAAAAATTGCCCTAGATCCAGAATAGTAAATGAAGTTTGTTTCTTTTGCCGTTTGACTTTCGTTGCTTCGTTTGAATTGATTCTTTTTGCAAACCGGAGTTCTTAAGTTAAACCTTCTAGTTAGATATCTTATTTGAGTTTTACCTGTGCATTAGATGAATACTTATTGTATGCTTGTTTGTTTGTCTGCGATAGAATACCCGGAGTGCGCCACCTGTTACTTCGAATCTCTAGGTTTCGCGGATCATCAGCAAGGCAAGTAACACTTTGATCATACCTCCTACTACCCACTTTTATTGCATTAGATCAATCCTCAAACATTGCATGATTAGGATCTAATTAAATTGTGGGATGGGAAGTAGTTGAGGTAGTACCTATTACCTGTTGTATTATCAAACCTTTGGGAGTTACTTCAACGTTTGCCTATTATGCCATGCTATGCTAGTAGACGTGGATTGGGTGAGTGATATCCATGATAGATGTGAGTTTGTTAATTAATGGTTTATCTAAGGTGGCAACTTAAACACACATCTGGGTGGATTGAGGTACCTGGGTATTCCAGGATTGCCTGTTTTTCTTTATGGACCGCCACCCAGGCCCAAAGGGATCATGAGATTTTTCATACTAGAAACTTCCATGTGCAGCCACAAGCTATTATGGGCTCTAGCATAGTTGATGAAGTCGTGCGAACTCTTACAAGGTAGACTAGCAGATGTAGGGGAGAGTAGGTGTAACGGTCTATCCATCGTAAGGTGCTAGCGCTTCTGAAAGACTATGTCTCGGTCATCCGTCTTCTCAAACACCATGTAGTGCGAGAAACCAAACGGAGGCGATCGAGTCTTGTGGGGAAAAGTGCGCAAACCTCTGCAGAGTGTATAAACTAATCATGGTTAGCCGTGTCCCCGGTTATGGACAACTTGAGTATCTAGTACTTGGATTATCATGTTAATCTCAACATGTTACTCTAAATTAATTTTGTTGGGTTTGTTTAATGATGATGCCTAATGGGGATTGAGAATGCTGTCAACCATTCTCAATGTTTAACAACCACCATGATAGTTAAATAAAATTTATTCCTTTGCAGTAGGAAAAAAATTGGCTTTATGCAAAACTGTAACCATAGAGCTTTCCACCAGCCAAATATGCATATAGTATAGCTGCTTCATTCCATTACTCTCTGTGTGTTACTTTGCCAGCATATTCCATGTGCTGACCCGTTTCGGGCTGCAACGTTAACGTTGCAGACTTTTCAGACGACGATTAAGGAGTTTTAGGTCGTGGTTCTATACTCAGTGATGCCGTTGGAGTTGATGGACTCACTTATCTTCCAAGCCTTCCGCTGTTATAGTTATTAGATGGCCTTAAGCCATATTTATTGTAATAAGTTCTCTATTGAGACACTCAATGTAATAAGTTTGTGATTGCTACTCTGTTATAAATCCTCCGAGTACTGTGTGGTGTCAGCATTACTGATCCAGGGATGACACTTGAGCACAGAGATCAGACTGTTTGAGGTCTGGTCACTACAGAGATGGTATCAGTGCACACGCTGACTGTAGGACACGACCACTAAGCTAAAGACCTAGAACACTATTCACTCTCTTTTCTTCTGACCTCTCCTCTTTTCTATTCTTTAGGATGGTGGATGCAAGGAACAAGTTCATGCAACCGGATGAAGATACACCCTTTGGACGCCACCTGAAGGAAGTCATTAGATACCTGAACATAGGAGTACCAAGCTTCACCGGAACCTACAATGCCACTTTACCTGAAGAAGAGCGCTGGATGATTCAAGTTCAAGTTCCAGGAAGGACGTTCATGCCAGTCACTGAGCCCATAGAGTTTTCTTTTGATGCACCAACTTGGAGTCTAGGAAAGAGCATGGCAGCTCACATCGCCATGGGACGCATTGGAGAAGTCTACCGCAATGATCTCAAGGATACTATCTACCAGATTTGTGGGCGCCGAGATGAGCACTGGGAGATGATCAGCACCAGAAAGGATAGATCAATTGCAGCTTTTATCTAGGAACTAAACCAGCATATTCGACAACAGGAGAACCAGATGTGCGCCGACATGATAGACCTGAAGAAGGCTAAGACAAGAATCAAGGAACTAGAGGAAGAACTCAAGGCTACATGAGAAGATTATGAAGAAGAAATTGAAGTATTGGTGGAGAAGAATGACGATCTGATCAAGAAGATCAGGATATTTATGGGAGGCCCTACACCAGTAGATGAAGACGAAGAACCCAAGGAGATTCGCCCGAAAGACTACATCATCATCGATGACACTGACTCGAACCTAGATGACAGCGATGATGACTATGTTGATGAAGTCGGAGCAGATATCATGGAGTCTGCAACCGAAGAATATTTCTAGTAGACCACCTCACCAGCAGTAGTAGTCCACCATGTAAATACAGTAGTCCGAGCACTTTTGCGATAGTTAGATCGATTGTATGCCCTTGTTTGATTGAATGAAGTGAATTGTTTGTTTTTGCCTCATGTGTATATGGGTAGTGTTTTCTCTTTAGACCCCCTCTATTCTTAAATATCATCTTTTCTAAACCCTCAGATGCCTCCGAGACGTGACCCCGGATTTACCTTTCCACCGGAGCTCACCCAGTTGATCCAACAGCAGAACACATTGATGCAGTTGCTAGTCCAGAATCAGAATCAGGGGAACAACAACAACAACCCACCACCACCACCACCTGTTGATCACTTAGCCCGTTTTCTTAGGCTGAATCCGCCGGTGTTTTCCAGTAGCACTGAGCCAATAGTAGCAGATGATTGGCTCCGCAAGACAGCTAGAGAGTTGACCACAACAGGATGCACAGATGCGGAGAAGGTGAAGTTTGCCGCACATCAGCTTGAAGGACCCGCAGCATGATGGTGGGAGAATTTCACAGCCACTTTCCCTGTCGACACTGTCACTTGGGACCAGTTTCAGCAGGCTTTTCGTACTACCCATGTTTCAGCAGGAGCTATGGCCATGAAGAAGCGTGAGTTTCGCAACTTGCGCCAAGGAGGACGGACAGTTGGCCAGTATGTGGAGGACTTTAGTAAATTAGCACGTTATGCCCCAGATGACGTTGCTACAGATGCAGCTAAGCAGGAGAAGTTTCTGGAAGGACTGAATGATGAGTTGAGCATGCACTTGATGGTAGCAACCTTCAACAACTACCAGGAGTTGGTAGATCGTGCTGTTATGATTGAAGGGAAGCAGAAGTAGATTGAGAACCGCAAGAGGAAGTATGGACAAGGGAAGTACAATTCTGGAGCTCAGCAGAAGCCACGTTTTACCCCTAGATCGGGAGGACATTTTCAGCATACCCATGGAGGAGGTAGCTCGCACAATCACAACGGCACCAAGAATGGTAATGGCAATGGAGGAAGCAACATCCAGAACCGTACCAACCCATCAACCCCAGCCAAGAAGGACCTGAGCCAAGTCACTTGCTTTAAGTGCTAGAAGACCGGACATTATGCCAATGAATGTCCTGAAGGCCAGAATGGCAATGGAAGCTCTGGGAAGAAGCCGAACCCTTTCAACAGGGGCCAGGTGAACCACGTTAACATGGAGGAGGTTGAAGAGCAACCGGATGCAGTAATCGGTAAGTTTTTGGTTAAGTCATTTACTGCACTCATTCTTTTTTATACTGGTGCATCGCATTCATACATATCAAGGGGATTTGTGGATAAGTATAACTTGCCCACTAAGGTTCTTAGAACACCTATGCTAGTAAGCTCACTAGGAGCGGAGTATATGGCCAGTCAAGGATGTTTTCAAGTGCCATTGAGTATAGGTAGGCATGTGTTTCCCTCAGATTTAATCATTTTGGAATCACAAGGATTGGATGTAATTCTGGGTATGGATTGGCTGTTGATGTATGGAGGAAACATCGATTGCGCCAGTAAGACAATTTTGCTTACCACCCCAGAAGGGAGAAGGATCAAGTATGTATCCCGACATGTGCCAAAAGGGACTCAAGTAAATTGTTTAACATGAGTTGTGCAGGAGGAAGTACCAGTGGTAAGGGATTTCCCTAAAGTATTTCCAGAAGAGTTGCCAGGCATGCCACCGGATAGAGATATTGAGTTTTTGATTGAGCTATTGCCAGGCACAGGGCCAATATCAAAGAGACCATACATGATGCCTGCAAAGGATTTGGTGGAAATTAAGAAGCAGATTAAGGAGTTACTGGATAAAGGTTACATTCGCCCAAGTTCGTCGCCTTGGGGATCACCAGTATTTCTAGTGGAGAAAAAGTATGGATCGATAAGGATGGTTGTTGATTATCGAGGATTGAATGAAGTAACCATCAAGAACAAGTACCCACTACCAATGATCAATGACCCGTTTGATCAATTACAAGGAGCTAAGGTATTTTCCAAGATCGATCTACGATCAGGATACCACCAGTTGAAGATTCGAGAACAGGATATACCTAAGACAGCTTTTACCACCAGGTATGGGCTGTACGAGTATACCATTATGTCATTTGGTCTGACTAAAGCACCTGCCTATTTTATGAACATGATGAACAAAGTGTTTATGGAGTTCTTGGATAAGTTCGTCCTGGTGTTCATTGATGATATTCTGGTTTACTCGAAAAGTGAAGAGGAGCATAAGGAGCATTTGCGATTGGTACTTGAGAAGCTCAGAGAACATCAGTTGTATGCCAAGTTCAGCAAATGTGAGTTTTGGTTGAAGGAAGTAGGATTCCTCAAACACGTTATATCTAGAGAAGGTATATCAGTAGATCCCACTAAAGTTGATACCGTGACCAAGTGGGAGGCACGAACAACAGTTGGAGAGATCCGTAGTTTCCTTGGACTCGCAGGATACTACCGGAGATTCATTGAGAATTTCTCAAAGATTGCGAAGCCTGTGACGGAGTTGTTGAAAAAGGATACCAAGTTCATATGGACCGAGGAGTGTGAGGCTAGTTTCCAGGAGTTGAAGAAACGCTTGGTTACTTCACCAGTGTTGGATTTTGCCAGACCAGACCAAGGATTATGAGGTGTACTGCGATGCTTCACGTCGAGGACTTGGAGCAGTCCTTATGCAGGAAGGGAGAGTTGTTTCATATGCCTCAAGACAACTGAAGCCTCACGAGTTGAATTATGCTACGCATGATTTGGAGTTAGCAGCCGTAGTGCATGCACTGAAGACATGGAGACATTTCCTCATTGGAAATCATTCTGAGGTGTACACGGATCACAAGAGTTTGAAGTACATTTTCACGCAGAAGGAGTTGAACCTCAGACAAAGGAGATGGTTGGAGCTCATCAAGGATTATGATATGAGATTGCATTACCATCCCGGAAAGGCTAATGTAGTAGCTAACGCATTAAGTCGCAAAAGCCATGTCAATACACTAATGACGGGAGAAATACCAAGGGAGTTAGCCGAAAATCTTCGTGAACTATGCTTGGAAATAGTTCCGAGAGGCTATGTAGCAGCATTGGAGATTCAGTCAACTTTGATGGATAGAATCAAAGAAGCTCAGAAGACTGACAAGGAGATTGCCTCTATAAAGGAGAAAATGAGCGAAGGAAAGGCTAAAGGATTTCGTGAGGATGAGCACGACACCCTATGGTTTGAAGACCGTGTTTATGTGCCCAATGACCCGGAGATCAGGAAGTTGATTCTGCAAGAGGCACATGATTCACCATATTCGATTCACCTAGGAAATACCAAGATGTATTTTGATTTGAAGGATATTTTCTGGTGGACCGGAATGAAGAAAGATATTGCGGAGTATGTAGCAGTTTGTGATGTATGTCAGGGAGTAAAGGCAGAGCATCAGAAGCCAGCGGGATTGCTACAGCCATTGCCGATACCCGAATGGAAGTGGGATAAGTTAGGCATGGATTTTATCACGGGATTACCCATGACTCGTTCAGGCTATGACTCGATTTGGGTTGTAGTTGATCGGTTGACGAAAGTAGCTCATTTCATCCCGGTAAAGACCACTTACACCAGTGCTAAGTTGGCAAAGATATACATGACCAGGATTGTATGCTTACATGGAGTTCCGAGGAGTATAGTATCAGATAGAGGAACCCAATTTACCTCAAAGTTCTGGAATCAGTTGCATGAAACTTTGGGTATCAGACTGGAGTTCAGCATAGCTTTTCATCCACAGACAGATGGACAGACCGAGAGAGTCAATCAGATTTTGGCGGACATGCTGAGAGCTTGTGCGCTAGATTATGGATCTAGTTGGGACGAGAATTTGCCGTATGCAGAGTTCTCTTACAACAACAGCTATCAATCCAGTTTAAAGATGGCCCCTTTCGAAGCCTTGTACGGAAGGAGGTGCAAGACACACTTAACGTGGGATGAAGTTGGAGACCGCCAGTTGTTTGGACCTGACTTGATTAAGGAGTCTGAACAGAAGGTGAAATTGATTCGCGATAGGCTCAAGATAGCCCAGTCCAGACAGAAGAGTTATGCATATTCTAAATGCAAGGAGACAGTTTATGAAGTTGAAGATAGAGCTTATCTTCGAGTATCCCCACTTCGGGGAACAAAGCACTTTGGTGTTAAAGGAAAGTTAGCGCCACGATTTGTAGGACTATACCGAGTATTGGAACGTATGGGAGAAGTGGCCTACAAGTTGGTGTTGCCTGAAGGATTGTCAGGAGTTCATGATGTGTTCCACGTTTCTCAGTTGAAGAAGTGCCACACGGAGATGGCTGACATACCCTTGAGAGACACTGTGCCATTGGAAGCAATTCAGTTGGATAACGATTTGACCTATGAGGAGAAACCGGTTAAGATTCTAGAGTATGCCAGTCGAGTCACCCGCAGCAAGGTTATCAAGTTTTGTAAGGTTCAGTGGAGCCACCACACGGAGGATGAAGCCACCTGGGAGCGAGGGGAAGATTTGCTCAAGGACCACCCTCACCTATTTTCTAGCCAACCCGAATCTCGAGGGCGAGATTCATCTTAAGGGGGGTAGGTTTGTAACATCCCAAATTTTCAATTTGGAATGTTATACATTAGACCATCATTGCATATCATAATTTATTTGCTTTTGGTTTTGATCTTAGAAATTCCACGCAACTCAAGGACCCACGGAGAGAGTTGGGGATTTCGTTATTTTCATATTTGAGTTTTCTCAAATTTTGCAAATAGGATCATTTGATTTTAATTATTTTATCATCTATTATTTCTATTACAAAAATATGAGAGAGGGAATAAAATGACTTTCCCAAAATAAAGAAATATTGAGGATTTAATAATAAAATCAAATAAGATTTTATTTCGGAGTTTTTCGGTATTTTATTTGAATTTAGGAAAAATGTGCGTTTTTCAAAATTGCATTTAGGCCCCATATAAATGTTCACCTTATGAGGCTTGATTTTAGAAGCCCGGGAAAATTTATTTCAGGATTTTTGGAGTCCGTTTAGTATTTCTTTTATTTGTTTTTCTGCGCGGAATAATTTAAAAAAACGTGAACCGACTTTGGGCCATACCCGAGCGGGACTCCGCCCGGGGGCAGCCTTTATAAGCCGCCCGACCCGAGCTGCCAGCCCACCGCGCCCGAAACCCTAATCAGCCGTCGCTGCCGGAGCCGTCGCCGCCGCCGTCGGACCCGTCGCCCGAGGTCAACCTCGTTTTCGCTGCCCGTTTTTTTTAAAAGAGAAAAAAGTCGCGGTTTTTTTAGTTTCGGTTTTTTTAAAATAGATCGGTTTTTTCGATTTATTTAATTAGCAAGCATTCGTCCGTTCATTCGTTCTAGCGAACGTTCGTCGTTTTTCTTTTTCTTTTTCTCGGATTTAATCTGCGATTTTTCTGATCGCGATTCCTGATCCGATTTTCGTTTTAGTATAACTTTTCGCTCGTTTATCGGATTCAGGCGATTGAAGCGCCTGGAGTTTTGTCTCGAAACCCTCTATCCGTTTAACCAACTTAAACAAGTTTTTGCCACTGTAAAAATTGCCCTAGATCCAGAATAGTAAACAAAGCTTGTTTCTTTTGCCGTTTGACTTTCGTTGCTTCGTTTGATTTGATTCTTTTTGCAAACCGGAGTTCTTATGTTGAACCTTCCGGTTAGATCTCTTATTTGAGTTTTACCTATGCATTAGATGAATACTTATTGTATGCTTGTTTGTTTGTTTGCGATAGAATACCCGGAGTGCGCCACCTGTTATTTCGAATCTCTAGGTTTCGCGGATCATCAGCAAGGCAAGTAACACTTTGATCATACCTCCTACTACCCAGTTTTATTGCATTAGATCAATCCTCAAACATTGCATGATTAGGATCTAATTAAATTGTGGGATGGGAAGTAGTTGAGGTAGTACCTATTAACTGTTGTATTATCAAACCTTTGGGAGTTACTTCTACGTTTGCCTATTATGCCATGCTATGCTAGTAGACGTGGATTGGGTGAGTGATATCCATGACAGATGTGAGTTTGTTAATTAATGGTTTATCTAAGCTGGCAACTTAAACACACATCTGGGTGGATTGAGGTACCTGGGTATTCTAGGATTGCCTGTTTTTCTTTATGGACCGCCACCCAGGCCTAAAGGAATCATGAGATTTTTCATACTAGAAACTTTCGTGTGCAGCCACAAGCTATTATGGGCTCTAGCATAGTTGATTAAGTTGTGCGAACTCTTACATGGTAGACTAGCAGATGTAGGGGAAAGTAGGTGTAACGGTCTATCCATCGTAAGGTGCTAGCGCTTCTGAAAGACTATGTCTCGGTCATCCGTCTTCTCAAACACCATGTAGTGCGAGAAACCAAACGGAGGCGATCGAGTCTTGTGGGGAAAAGTGCGCAAACCTCTGCAGAGTGTATAAACTAATCATGGTTAGCCGTGTCCCCGGTTATGGACACCTTGAGTATCTAGGACTTCGATTATCATGTGAATCTCAACATGTTACTCTAAATGAATTTTGTTGGGTTTGTTCAATAATGATGCCTAATGGGGATTGAGAATACTGTCAACCATTCTCAATGTTTAACAACCACCATGTTAGTTAAATAAAATTTATTCCTTTGCAGTAGGAAAAAATTTGGCTTTACGCAAAACTATAACCATAGAGCTTTCCACCAGCCAAATATGCATATAGTATAGCTGTTTCATTACATTACTCTGTGTGTGTTACTTTGCCAGCATATTCCATGTGCTGACCCGTTTCGGGCTGCAACGTTAATGTTGCAGACTTTTCAGACGACGATTAAGGAGTTTTAGGTCGTGGTTCTATACTCAGTGATGCCGTTGGAGTTGATGGACTCACCTATCTTCCAAGCCTTCCGCTGTTATAGTTATTAGATGGCCTTAAGCCATATTTATTGTAATAAGTTCTCTATTGAGACACTCAATGTAATAAGTGTGTGATTGCTACTCTGTTATAAATCCTCCGAGTACTGTGTGGTGTCAGCATTACTGATCTAGGGATGACACCTGAGCACAGAGATCAGACTGTTTGAGGTCTGGTCACTA
Organism: Triticum dicoccoides; assembly: GCF_002162155.2. Lineage (NCBI taxonomy): Eukaryota > Viridiplantae > Streptophyta > Magnoliopsida > Poales > Poaceae > Triticum > Triticum dicoccoides. The sequence goes on from NC_041380.1 coordinate 354,727,810, forward strand.
CAGCCGGTGCTCTAGCGTCCATCCAAGAGAGGAAGCCGAGAGAGAAGAGTGAAAGGAGGAACGAGATCAGGGAGAAGCGAAGCGAGTGGGGGTTTTCTTCAAGAGAGGAAGCTGAGAGAGAAGTGTGAAATGATGGTTGCTTCGTCCGTCCAACTTACTGCTGGAAAGGAGTGGGTTTTGTGATTTGACAGCTCATTGGGCATTACTACGGCAGTTCGATTGGGGTAGTCTACCGTCACTCTACCACGGAGTAATTTAGTGCATGGCTGGTGGGCCCAGGTGCTGGCTGTCCCACACGTCGGCGAAAGTGAGTAATTTAGTACATGGCTGGAGGAGGATCCGCACGGTAGAGCGTGTCCACTGTTTTTCTGAAGAAAAAAATGATTTCAGCAAGCGTTTCCACTCTTACGACGGAGGAGTGCGAAACACGACAGCCACTTGAACATACACAGTGCTCCTACTACTAGGCATGTGCAGTGGTTCATACGTCAGTACTACACAATCTTGTTGCTAGTGTAGTAAGATATGATGATTACAAATGATGTTGTGCGCATGTCAACTAATCCTATATGTAACATAGTACCGCTTTTTCGACTATCCGGTCGAGAATGAACGGTGAGATCAATGTTAACAGAACTAGGTCCACAGCGCATGGAGAGTACGGTGCTACAGTACTCCACGAAACATGAACCATATGAAGCACGAATAGTGTTGGTGTATGAAGGGTGCACGGGATGGGAGCAAAAGTTCCCTTCTCGACCCACTTTTGGGTGTTTGGCAGAGTGCATGAAGGGTGCATGAGTCCACACTAGTAGGTTGACAAAAATACACGAAGAGAAAACAACTATATTGAGATGAGAATGCAACCAAACACACCCACATGCTTTGTGCTACAGTGACTGATCTGCACCGTTTGAGTTTGATCCAACGGTCATGTTGCGCCGAGACATGGACATGCCCATGCAGAGGGCGCCTAAACACCACCGAAGTCCCTCTGCTTCTCGAGGCACACGACGTTGGTGATGCAGGGTGCGAGCGCCCGCTCCCGGTCGACGGGAGCCAGTGTCAGGCGCCTCACCTCGGACTCCGTGATCTGCTGTGCCGCCATGGCACTAGGTAGAAGCAATGGGGAGAGGAAGAAAAGGGGGCGAAATGGCTGAAAGGCAATGCAATTTACGGGAAGGCGGAGGGAGCAGGGAATCTTTTGGTTTTCACCACGGTAAAACACCAGTCGACGACTTCTCACATCAGGGAGCAGTGGGTTTTTACAGGCGGAGTCATCGTAACTAATTGCTGCCGCGCCTGCTCCCGTCAATCAAAAAATTAAAAATCTTGTCGCGCCTGCTCCCGTCAATCAAAAAATTAAAAATCCTGCCGCACCCAAACTCCAGAGCAACGCCGCGGTGGATATTTAAATTTATCTGCCGGCAAGTAGTTACAAAAAGGAGTGAAAAAACAAATGTGGCGGCAGCCTAGCTAATCGGTCGAACTAGCCCAACTAGCTAGCCACCGTGCTTCACTGGTGTACTAGGCGAGAAAGGTGGTCTTTCGTGATTTGACGACTCATTTACTTGCTTCAGCGCTACGGCCGAGGAGGACCCAGAAAACGCGCGGTAGGGCGTCCCATGTTAGGAAGAATATATGCGTGCACCACCCAGGAGGACCCCAAAACTGCGCAGCAGGGTGTGCCACGTCTCGGCACGGAGGAAAAATATGCGTGTAAAAATATACTGTATCAGACGTAGTACCTATGTTTCGACCTCGGGACCCAGCCAGTCGATCGGAAACACCCCACTAGCCACACAGCTTCATCATGCAAACATGGCATGGAGGATAGATGTGGTTAGCTCCGTCTCGACCAGCCACAACGTCTCTTGTTATAGGCGATTCTTCTATTTTCCAAGCTTTTTTTAGTTATAATAACACCACGTCAAGCTAGCGCCACTCTTCGTGTGTGCCCGTGCAAAGGTTAGACAATGGAGAGAAGAGAGATTGAGATCGTAGACCTGGAACCCACTAGTAAGTGAGACAATGGTCATGCACGTGTTGACGAGGCACTCCCTCTACTCTACTCAACTTAAGTACTGTATAAAATCAAGTTATGGGACAAAGCCAACAACCGTTCATTTTTTCAGGCTATCGACTTATGCTTTGTAGTCCAAGTTGCCAGTTCGAATCTCGTCTTTCAGATTTGTTAGTTTTAGGTCGAAATTTGATTAATGACAAGTAGGACCCCCGTGTGTTGTTCTGATATTTCAGTGTAGGATGGTTTTTTTGAACAAACACTTTGCGTGGTTAGACAAGTAACGGCACGAGTTACACGTATTTTGCAAGTTTACGAACAAAAATGACAGTGGCATAGAATATCACATCCACCCCGCAGCTTAGATACTATGGTGATACGGGTTTTTACACCGTTGGAAGTGAGATCCAATGGCTTGGGAGTAGTCTTTGTAATTATGCACAATTTCCAAACTCTCCAAAGGTTTTTTTGCAAAGAAAACATTCTGGCCTCGTGTGTGCCGCTGCATCTTCGATCCAACGGCTCCCCGGTGCTCATATTAGGTGCTCCCCGTAGCTTAATTACCCGCTACAGTGATATGAGCATCTAGGTCGTATGATCAGTGATCAGATGGCACATGCGTAGTACTTGTACTTTCTGCGCATTTCCTAAACTCTATCAGCCGTATATTGCAAAAACATTCAAACCTCCTACTGTGGGCCGTTAGATCTCAGTGAACTCGTATCACCATAGAATCTACGGTGCGGGAGCATCTCATACTCTCCCGTGCGAGAAAACATAAGGTGTTATCGCAACTTGGATGCTACGGTGATACGAGCTTGGAGGTCGTTTGATCTGAGATCCAATGGCATATGAGCAGTCTTTGTGCTTGTAAGCAGTGGCCAAACTCTTTTGGAGCTTTTCTACAAAAATCCATTCGAACCACCGAGGAGGTGTTGGGTCACAAATCCAACACCTCCGAAGAGCTTGTATCACTAAAGCATCTAAGGTGTGGTAGCACATGATATTCTTACATACAGGAGAATATGATGTCCTCCTTCATCTTAGATGCTACGGTGATACGAGCTTCGAGTTTGTTGCATATGGGATCAAAGGGCAGCTAAGTAGTTTTTGTACAAATTATGTGCAATTCTCAAACTCATCAAGGTTTCCTGCAAAAATATTAAGACACATCATGTGAGCTACTATATCTTAGATCTAGAAGCTCCAAGCAACTCGTATCAGCATATATCATCTAAGGTATGGGGGCACATGATATTCTCCTGGGGAGGAGGGGTGGGGGTGCACAACCAATCGGTGGTTGGGAGCGTGGGGACAAATATAATCTAAACAACCCTAAACAGAGCTCCACAATTTTATCTAAGGTCGAGGGGTTGACCCCCAACAATCATACCTCCGCCTAAACACAACATTTGCATGTACTGTAGTACTAGACTTAATATTCATGTTTCATTTTCTTGTTCATTTTAAATATTGAAGTGAGGACCATGGATGTCTTACATTTTACTCCCTTCATTCCTAAATATTAGTCTTTTTAGAGGCTTCAAATGGACTGGCACATACGGATGTATATAGACATATTTTAGAGTCTAGATTCACTCATTTTGCTCCCTATGTAGTCACTTGTTGAACTCTCTAAAAAACTAATATTTAGGAATATAAGGAGTATTTTTGAATTCGTGTCATACATGCATGGTTTGGAAAAATAGATGCACTATACTTATTGGATTGTTGTTGTGTTCGTGCGTGTGTGTCTCTATATGTGTGTGGTCATATGCTTGAAATATACAAAGTTTTCTCACCTCCATATTGTTCATCTTTTAAATTTGAATTTGCATTGGAAAACTTACTAGGGATACCATGAAATGTGAAATCCACGTTGAGATCACTATATCACAAACTCACTCTAATTCAACAACTCGTCATAAAACAATTACCACGTTGAGATTAGTATTTGCAAGGAAAATACGGGTATTGTAATACACATAGACTCGTTCGGCAATTTAAAAGGTTCCTTTCGTATTCTCGAATGGTAGGACCCAACGGCGTACCAGCTAGACCTTGGCTCATGTTGATCCTAAAAAAACCGGGCTCGTGTCCTTCGGTGGCGTGCATGGTACGCACATTAGGCAACCCCAACCAGTCGAGCTTCAGCGTTTCAAATCAAAATATCTGGCGGCCAGAATTCCAGCCCTAGGAAATTCCCCTCATGTCCCCGGTCCATAATGACTACCGATGAACAACGGAGGGATGCTTTAGTAACTAGACAACATTACCTACCGTGCCAAGCACGGTTCAATTCCCTCGATCGCTGCTCGTCAAGGTCACCCGTCAACTGCATTGCCTAGTACTACTACTACTACTACTACTACTACTACTACTACTACTACTACTACTACTACTACTACTACTACTACTACTACTACTACTACTACTACTACTACTACTACTACTACTACAGGATGAGCACAGAATTGAGCCCGTTTGTTCGTGCCTAGTACTTGAGTTAATATATCAAGCAATGCACTAGTACGGAGGGATTATCCTTTTACTTTGCATATATAACTTGTCTGAAGTCTAACTAAGCAAAATGTTTGACCAAATCCTTTCTTAAGAAATACAACATGATAGATGTATGGCTTGAAAATTTATTGCATGATGCAGGTTATGATATTGTTTCGAATCCTGGATTTTAAATTTTAGAAATCCAAAAGTGAGCATAAATTATTGAAACTAAGGATGGTCACGTGATATGGCACAAATATTACTCCGTTAGTTTTTTCTTCAATTTGAGACAAGCTGCTTATGACAAGTTGCACAAATGAAGACCCAAGGTATTTTGGAACGAAGACCTGTCATGTTAAGGCGAACGCTTTCACTATTGAAACCGTGGGCGTTTACGTGCCGCCACGAGTCCCCGCTTCTCATCGGTAGGTGCCGTCCGAGCAAGTGTGTGAGTCGACGGGAGGCGTGCGAGCAGACTGCTGCGCCGGCTGTTAGGGAGGCGTGTGAGCAGACCGCTGTGCAGGCTCACCGGGAGGCGAGCCCTTTAACCAGGCTCCGCCGCCCACCATCGTCCCAATTGCTCCCACTTTTAATGTCGCCGGCGCCGCAGTTTAAAATCAACCACGCACTACTCGGTATCGCTACAATCCTCTCTCTTCCTCTCCGATTCTCCTATCGTCTACCTCCAACTAGCCTGACCTAAATGTACGCCATGCCGCATCACGATGGTCTGCACTTAGTGTTCCAGTTTCCTGAGGAAGACACCCAGCCGGAGTCTCAAGAACATAAGGCGCTTTGGGACGAGCTTGAACTGGCCTTGCGGGAAGACGCCGCGCCTGTCCCCGCTCCCGTTCCGGCTCCCGTCGCCCCGACTGCGCCAGCGCCCATCCCCGTGCACCTGCTAGCGCATGCGCCTGTGCGTGCACTGACGCGCACGCCCGTGCCGGTGCCCGTTCACTGACGTGCACGCCCGTGCTGGTGCCCGTGCACACGAATGTCTCCGTCGCGCCGTTGACAGCGCCTGTCCCCGCGTGGGTGCCAGTGCCCCCCTCGGCGGCATGGATGGCCGCCGTCGACCGCTTCCTTGCACCAATGCCAGTCGCCTCCTCCCGCCAATTGACTCGCTCCGAAGTCCAGAACATTTTGGCCTTCCTCAGCGAACAATTAACGGGCCAGATCTGGCTTTGGGCCGCAAATGGGCCCAAATATTGGGCGAACAATTAACGGGACAGATCTGGCTTCGGGCCGTAAATGGGCCCAAATATTGGGCGAATAATTAACGGGCCAGATATGTCTTCGGGCCATAAATGGGCCTTTATTAAGCAGGCATTTATTGGTCTGGCCCACTAGTACCTGATTAAGTTCTACGGGCCTTTGACTGGGCCGGCCTTTTTAACCTATATGGGCCTCTGTTGGGCCCAGCCACGTGTCGACATATCATAGGCAGGTCTGCTCCAATGGACGGGCGACATCTGGCCCACTAACAAGCTGACAGGTGTTCCCTTCGGCCAATTAGAATTTTACACGTGGAAATTTCCCATTGGTTAGGGCTGTTAACGGGTTATCGGATCCAAAATCCGACCCGATAGCTTAACCGCGTTCCGTTACGGCGGATGCCACGTGTCGGTCACCCTTGACGAAAGCACTTCTATGACGCGCGATTTATCGTCATGGAAGTGGACACTTCCATGATGATAATTTTGGTAATGTCATGGAACACTTCTACGATAGCACTGGTATGACTATCTTGATACTGTCATAAAATCGTCATGGATGTACATGCATGACAAAAAACGCGACCTACTGTGACAAACACGTATCATCATGGAAGTGTATTTTTTTGTAGTGTTAGCAGCAATCATCTGTGTTATTATTGGTCTTCGCACACATTTCTGATTACAGACTTGTTTTCCGCGTATCACACACACCTTGATCTGGCTGACCGTTTATTTTGTGTTGCCTAATCACAAACAATTCATCCGAGTGAACCATATGCTCTATATCGCACATGCCTTCATCAGGCTGCCCGTTTCTTTTGTTCTGCCTCGTCGTAAACAGTTCATTGAGCTGAACCGTATGCCCTGCATCGCACATGCAACTAAAATCTGAACCGTGTTTGATAGCTCCGCCATCGCAAACGTTTTGCACCTTTTTTGATGGTTCTTTTACACCATCATTTGTGATTATGGCATCACACACAATTTCGTCGAAGGCTCTTTGATCATAGTGTCGCGTTTGGACCATCCTGCAGTAGTGAAGGCTAGTCTATCTTCTTATCAGAAGGAGCAGTTGGAGGATGGTTACGTTACCGCCCACGAGACCAAGCTAACTTCAGCTCAGAAGGACTCAGAGATCCCCATCTTTTGTTGTTGTGGTGTGCAAGTACAACACTATTCTGGAATTCTTACTGGTGAGTTCCATTTTTTTAAATGTGTGTTCTACATGGATCATGTAGGTGCATGTTTAAAGTGTAAAGTGTGAAGTCCTGGTTATGGAAGATTAATGAAAACACTATCCAATAATGTGAATTCATAACCAGTCATCTCTGAATTTAAATACAGTTTGCTTCATACTAATCACTTTTTCTGTATTTGTGCAAACAGGGATGCTCAGCTTGATTTCACTGGAACTACACAAAATGTTTTGATGGTTTGTGCCCTCCATAATACTTCATCATGCACAATACTTCGAATGGTTCTCGAATCATTCATTGCCACCTTGAGCCATAAAACTAGCTACAAGAAAGGAGCCACCGACGTGTTCAAGGCGTTGCAACATATAAAGGCGAAATCCTACAAGCTACGCACGAAGTTGGTTGATTTTAGTGGAACTCCACAAAAAGAATAACTGGTTTATTTAGCATGAGGTCACATGTCAATGTGCAAACTGATGCCCTCCCCCCATTCCACAATCATAGGCATTTGATATTTTGGAATGGGAAAACCTTCTCAAAGTTTGCTCATTGATGATCGCAACAACACATGCATTTGATATTTTGGAATGGTAAAACCTTGTCAAATTTTTCTCACTAATGTTAGCAAGAAGACATGCATTTGATATTTTGAAATGGGACACCCTTTGCCATCAGCAGCATTGATCAATTTTTATTTATTTGTGTCTTTAGTTGTGAAGTAAATATTGGCTCTCATGCGTGAATCATTGAGATGCATAATCACTGATCGATTGTTGTGAATGTTGTCCATGAATTGCCAGAGCTGTGAGTTTGACTGCAATGTACATCCACGCTAAAAAGCTGCTCAAACTTTTCGTACATGTGAAACTGCCGCAAACGAGGTGATCACCATGCATCCTTAAAATAATGCTAGTACGTATTGTTTTGCATGTTCATCTAATGCCACTGATACAACAATTCAAAATAAGCAGACTAAAATTTGTTCAAACACGGCCAGATTTCATATAAACATGCTGGATTTCATTACATTTCAGACTTCAACTAAAAAAATGGTGCTCGTCCATCTTTGGAGGTATAATTAATTAACCTAATCCATGATCTCCGGCGCCCATTCCCCGTGTCCGACTCATCCCCGAGAACTGAATCTTATTATCCAACTCCACATCACCACTCTCTAGATCTGCCTCCGGAGCCACATGAAGTGAAGCTGTCCGACTACATGTCGCCACCAAGAAGCTAATCGGTCGTCGGTGTTCGACCCACCAAGCTTGGCTTCAACCGAAGGGGAGGAGCGGTGGCCTTACTTTGACCCGAGTGGTAGCGACCTACCATCTTCTAATCTTCCTCATTTTCTGCGTGGCGCAGCCTCGTTGCTGGTGGGGTGGGGCCTCGGCGCAGCTGGTGATGTCCTTTGCCTCATTGTTGATGGGGCGAGGCCTTGGCGGAGCCGGGGATGTCCTCTGCCTCATCGTCGGTCGCTCCAAATAGCGCCTCGCCCACCTCGTCGCCCTCCTTGTAGGCGGTTGCAATCTCTGGCACCTGCTAGCAGTACCACTAGTGCGCGAGGCAGCTCTCGCGGGGGGAGCGGTACGACTCGAGTAGTGCCTCCTACTCCGCATGCTCCGCGACGATCTGCTTCTCTGCCTGCAGGTGCTCCTGGAGGAGCTAGCGGTTGTAGGCTGTGTCGGTTTGCACCTCCCGAAATTGCTCCTCTCACTGCTTCCTCACCATGTCCGTGTATTGGGCACGAGCCTCACCGATGGTCATGGTGCAATGCACTGTTGAGGATGGCATGGATGAGGAGGTTGGCATCGGCTCGTCGACGACCATGTTCTACATGGGGATGTCGTCATCCTCTGGCTACCCATCGGATAGCCAGTCAGCAACAATGGCAGCCACCTCCTTCTTCTCATCCGTCGTCCGCCGGTCCCGGAGAGCAGTGGAGCACGCGGAAGTCATGGTGGGAGTGGTGTGGAGAGGAGAAAGGGGACATAGGCGGATGACTACGACTATGGACGAGGCAACAATTTATATAGCAATGGTAGGCGGCAGAGGGACGGACGGGTGGTGCCGGAGTAGCTGCCTCGTCAACCGTGTGTCATTATTGTGGATGGCAGACGGACGGACAGCAGTTGTGTCATTTGAACACGGAGCAGTCGCCTGCACCAGGAAGCGGCACGGGCGGCGCTAGCCTTTTTGGGCGGGAAGCGCAGACGAACGAGGGACGGGTTTTCGATGGGTCATGGCGATGGACAAGGCTTTCGACCAGGAGCCGATGCCACCGGCCATGCTGGTTCATGTCATGTTTACCATAGAGCACGTGCGGCCACACTTCGACGCCCTAATGGCGGCAGAGCTACCAGCACTGCCAGAATTGATGCTCTGGCAAGCGCGGGAGGTCTAGTCCTACAACCTCTGTCTCCTCAACGAGCACCAGCTCGCGGAGGGACAAATCATCGGCGAACAGGCGAACAACAATGCTGTCACGGACATGGGGGCCTATGATCCTGACTTCCTGAATGAGCAGAGGGCGCTGTACGATACCATCATAGGGCCCACGAGGCCCTCTCCGTCGTCCTTCGCCTTGTTGTGCTCGCCATGGCACCACCGTCTTGCGTTGTCAACATGGTCAAGAAACGAGAGGAATTAGGAGATGAATGTACGTGGAGAGGATGACAGTAGGGACCCACCAGGGCCATGGCCGTACTCAACCGAGTGCCTCCTTATTACTACAACAAAAAGTAGAACTTCCTCGAAATGGTTTCCTGACATCTGGGTCCCATGCCATTGTGATCAACATAGTCAATAAAGGAGAGAATTGCACAAGGAGCAGCTGACAGCAGGGACCTAGTAGCTCGTGAAGTTTTTTAGCGATGTTTTTTTGTTGCTGAGACGAAGCAGGGTATCAACTGAGCTATGCGGAGGTTGTGGCCCGTGTAGCCCATGCTATTATTTTATTTTGACCAAATAACCAGCCCATGTGTTTTCTACTTTTTGAAAAAGGCTAGCCCAACTTTGTTTTACGAATACCCAACATAGGCCAACTTGCTTTACTCCGCCCGGTTGGGTTGCAAAGACAAGGAGGGATTGAAAGGATCCAGAAGAGGGGTCTAGAGGGGGGTGATTAGGCCCTCAACAAGTAAAAGTGGCAATTTTAAGTTCTTCAAGTTAAGGTGGATTTTAGCACAAGTTTAAGAATTCACAATACATTTCAAGAAAACATGACACGAGTATATGCAGCGAATAAGGTAAAGCATGCTAATTGCAAGAAAGTAAAGGGATGGGATTGGAGTGTGCAAATGCAATGAAGACACGAAGATTTTTGGCGTGGTTCTAATAGGTGGTGCTATCGTACATCCACGTTGATGGAGACTTAAACCCATGAAGGGTAACAGTTGCGCGAGTTCACGGAGGGTTGCACCCACGAAAGGTCCATGAAGGAACAACCTTGTCTATCCCACCATGGCCATTGCCCACGAAGGACTTGCCTCACTCGGGTTGATCTTCATGAAGTAGGCGATCTCCTTGCCCTTACGAACTTCTTGGTTCAACTCCACAACTTGACGGAGGCTCCCAAGCGACACCTAACCAATCTAGGAGACACCGCTCTCCAAAAGGTAACAAATGGTGTGTTGATAATGAACTCCTTGCTCTTGTGCTTCAAATGATAGTATTCCCAACACTCAACTCTCTCTCACAGATTTGGATATGGTGGAAAGATGATTTGAGTGAAAAACAACTTGAGGAAGGCTAGAAATCAAGATTCTTGCGGTAGAATTGGTATATCTTGATCTCAACACGTGAGTAGGTGGTTCTCTCTCAAAAAATGTATGGTGGAAGTGTAGGCATGTTCTGATGTGGAGGGGTATATATAGCCTCCACACAAAATCCAACCATTACACACATTTGACCCATCTCGGTGATACCGAATAGCTAAACTCGGTGATACCGATTAGTTCAAAATGTGAACGTTAGGAATCTTGGTGGGACCGACTAGAACAACTCAATGGGACCGATGTGCTAGGGCTTAGGGCAAACTTCATCTCAGTGGTGCTGATTGCATCAACTCGGTGTGACTGAAGTGAAGCAATAGGGCAACAGATAATTGGTCAAGCCATCTCGGTGAGACCAATTGCAATTTCGGTGAGACCAGAATAATTGCAACTGATAACAGGGAGTTGGCAAGGCCATCTCGGTGAGACCGAGATCCGTATCGGTGTGATCGAACTGTTAGGGTTTCTAGCTATGGCTATGTCATATGAACTCGGTGGCGCCGGATAGAATGAATCGGTGGGGCTGAGTTGGAGTTTAGGGTTTTGACATATTTGGATGGAGAAAGTGGTTGAGGGTTTAGGAGCAACATCACTAAGCATTTGAGCAAGCAAGCCATTAAGCAACACCTCATCCCATTGTAATAGTATTAGCTTCCGTATGGACTCAATGTGATCTTGGATCACTCAAACAAAGATGAAGAGTCTAGAGCTTTTCCCAATATGTGTCCTTAGCATTTTGAAGGGGTTTCGACATCTTCTTGTCCTTTCCACGCCATTGATGAACTTGTTTGAAATACACTAGATAAAAGCATTAGTCGAACATGAGATATCTTGACATTCATTACCAAAATACCCAGGGAGCACTTGTGCTTTCAATATTGTCCTTTTTGGTAATTGATGACAACATACATCAAAGCTTTAGATAAAATGATATGAAGAGTAGCAAGTAAAGCTTTGGAGAAACATGTAACATGCATAAGCTCCCCCTATATGTATGCAATCATGTGAAGATAGATTATACTGACAAGTTAATGTATAACATGACAGAGCAAGCAGAGAGTTACATGTATCTTGGCTATATGCATTAGAGCAAAAGATATGATTGAGAAACTTGCCTCCATGTTTATGAATCCCTCTTACAAACAATATGTACAATAGCAAGAGATCATCATGCACATGAGTGTGATGCATATACTTACCTTGTGGTCTTGATCCGAATTTGGGAGAGTGGACTTGAGAAAACAAGGTTAGATAACGCAAGAACCCTCCAAGTAAGGCAGTTTTAGGGAACCACAAGAATACCAAGACTGGGATGACATGTGATGGGTGAGTACTATAACTACTTCATTTCGATATATACATGTCCCTAGAGGTTTAAAGATATGCAATAAATTCCAAGGATTTTTCTCCCCTAAGGCATAGACTCTTTCTCCCCTTGAATATGATATTGGATAATGGGAGAAGGTAGGGTGAGACTAAATTAGAGAAAACAAGATAAAATCAAATAAAATCAGAGCAACAAGAATTCTCAATAGCAATAGCTAGGATTGATATGTCTTTCCCCTCTTTAAAGACATGTGACTTCTATCCTCTTTGTTAACAAGTTCCGTGGAAGAGCTTAGATATGCTCATTTGATAGGCTTTGATGTACTCTCATTCCCCATTTGACATCAATTTCCAAGAAGGGTACTTCTGGAGCATGAGCCAAGTAGGTGTGGTCCTTGAGAGTCACTACAAAGCAGTAGGTAGCTTATGATGCTGATGGAGGGAAGAATCATTGAGTGGAGCTTAATAAAATAGGCAATAAGAATTGGCAAAACATTTTCTTAGAGTTGAAATCGATGACGCTGATACGGTTTCCGTCGATGACTCCGATATGACAGAATCACATAGGGTGCTTATCGGTGAGACCAAGCTAGTCCGCGTCGGTTGTACCGATGAACTATATACAAGGAAACCTTGTGTTTTGGTCGAGCAGATATGTTTGGATCGGAAGGACCAAGTTCAATGCTGAGTAAAGATTTTTTCCACTCAGCTCACTTCACTATTGCAGGATGCTGCTAACGCGACACTACGATCAAAGACACTTCAACAAAATTGTGTGCGATGCAATAATCGCAAACGGTGGTGTAAAAAATCGTCAAAAGGTGCAAAACGTTTGCGATGATGGATTCATCAAACACGATTCGGATTTTAGTTGCGTGTGCAACGCAAGGCATACGGTTCAGTTCAATTAACTGTTTGCGATTAGGAGGAACAAAAGAAACGGGCAGCCAGATGAAGGTGTGTGTGATATACATCATACGATTCATTTGGATGAACTGTCTGTGATTAGGCAACACAAAAGAAACGGTCAGCCAGATGAAGGTGTGTGCGATATAAGACATGCGGTTCACTCGGCCTTGTCGTCAGTGTGTGACCTCTTTGGCAACCGCTCGCTCCCCACTAGGCTCTTCTTGTACCGTGGCAACCGTCTGCCGCCTCTTCGCCTTTCCCTCTTGATTTGGAACTGCTAATGCACGCTCTTCCTCCCTCCATTTGCCTTCACCCTTCCTTCTCCATTGTTTGGTCGTCTTCTTCATGGAGGGAACAAGCCGGAAACGACCCCGTTATTCTTGCCCCGATCTGAAAGATGACATGGTGGAGGAACTCACTGATCGGTGTGGCGTCATCACCTCGGCTAGCACAGCAGGTTCGTTCAAGTCCATTCTCGACTCAACAAATAATATCAATGCAAAGAACCGAAGGGTTTAGGAGCGGTTTGATCTCCCCTATCTTCTTCGCCATGACCTGGTCGCCGGTGTGGGGATGATGGAAGCATCGCCTTGTGCAAGTTGATGCCGCTTGATAATGATACGTGTGATGTTAAGATGCCATCGCTTGAGGGTAAGGCTTGGGCAGGCGCAAATGGAGACTTGGTTGTTTATATTGGATATAACTGCGAGTGGGAACTTGTGAATGTGTACACTCGTCACCGGGTTCCACTTCCAAAAATCACAGACTGCCTTGAGGTTCAGCACATAGATGATCTACGTACGTTCAAATACGATCATCGTGACTGACTTCTATGGAAGATAGCAATTTGTCGAGTTCCCAACCGCTCTTGGGATTACAAGAACAATGAAGTTGTTGCTATCTTCGACAAGCTTTTTGCCATCCTTACTTCCACGCCTAGATGGATATTGCTCAAAAATCAATTGTTGTACACGGATGAGTACTGTGATGCAATTCAATACGAGGGTCTTGTGTTTGCTGCCACCACTCGTGGCACTATTTTTGCATGGAATCCTTATGGTTTCGGTACGTTTGTCTTCCACCGTAATTATAATTGTTTCATCCACATGCATGCGGGTTAGATAGTTTCCCTTTACTAATTAACCTTCTTGTGTTTCCAAGGTCTTGTGAACATTCCACCACCTATACTAGAAAAAAATTATAACCAAGGGGGAGATGACGATGGTGATGATCACGAGCATGAGGACGAGCAGGACCTATATACTTAGTGGCGCCTGGCAACTTATTCCAATGGATCACCTCTTCTTGTATGTATACAGGGCACTACTGATGTTACTAAGGAAGCAGGTATTGTCTCCCATGGTCACACTCTCCGGACCTATTCCAACATCCGTTGCAGGTTATTCGGGATGAATACTAGTGTGCTAGCACCAACACCTTCTCCTTGGTTCAGTATTGATAGTCTTGGAGAAAACTCGCTCTTCCTTGGACAAAACTATCCAATGATAGTGAAAGGCGACCCAGCTGTTGTTGACACAACATAACTACCATTTATGAGAAGCAATTGTATCTATACCTCGGACATTGCTATGGTTCCTTACCCTGTCTATCACAATATGTCTCTTGATATAGGCCGCTTCAGCCTGGATGATCAGTCCTGCGTTGGTCTCGAGATTGACAATAGCTGGCCCTTCCCAGAGAATCAGTTACGGTTCAAAGCAAGCGTTTCCAACGCCGAGGATTGCTTGAGTTGAAGTTCATTTCATCGCTTTGTTATTCGTTGTGTGCTTACTAGAATGTTTTGTTGGAAATAATCTATAATCCAACATGTATCTGATACGTCTCCAACGTATCTATAATTTTTGATTGCTACATGCTATATTATCTACTGTTTTGGACATTATTGGGCTTTATTATCCACTTTTATATTATTTTTGGGACTAACCTATTAACCGGAGGCCCAACCCAGAATTGTTGTTTTTTTGCCTATTTTAGGGTTTCAAAGAAAAGGAATATCAAACGGAGTCCAAACGGAATGAAACCTTCGGGAACGTGATTTTCTCACCGGACATGATCCAGGAGACTTGGACCCTACGTCAAGAAATAAAGGAGGAGGCCACGAGGTAGGGGGGCGCGCCAACCCCCCCAGGTGCGCCCTCCACCCTCGTGGGCCCCCTGTTGCTCCACGGACGTACTACTTCCTCCTATATATACCTACGTACCCCCAAACAATCAGAAATGGAGCCAAAACCCTAATTTCACCGCCGTAACTTTTTGTATCCACTAGATCCCATCTTGGGGCCTGTTCCGGAGCTCCGCCGGAGGGGGCATCCATCACGGAGGGCTTCTACATCAACATCATAGCCCCTCCGATGAAGTGTGAGTAGTTTACCTCAGACCTTTGGGTCCATAGTTATTAGCTAGATGGCTTCTTCTCTCTTTTTGGATCTCAATACAATGTTCTCCCCCTCTCTTGTCGATGTAATCTTCTTTTTGCGGTGTGTTTGTTGAGACCGATGAATTGTTGGTTTATGATCAAGATTATCTATGAACAATATTTGAATCTTCTCTGAATTCTTTTATGTATGATTGGTTATTTTTGCAATTCTCTTCGAATTATTAGTTTGGTTTGGCCTACTAGATTGATCTTTCTTGCAATGGGAGAAGTGCTTAGCTTTGGGTTCAATCTTGCAGTGTCCTTTCCCAGTGATAGTAGGGGCAGCAAGGCACGTATTGTACTGTTGCCATCGAGGATAACAAGATGGGTTTTTTATCATATTGCATGAATTTATCCCTCTACATCATGTCATCTTGCTTAAGGCGTTACTCTATTTTCATGAACTTAATACTCTAGATGCATGCTGGATAGCGGTCGATGAGTGGAGTAATAGTAGTAGATGCAGGCAGGAGTCGGTCTACTTGTGTCGGACGTGATGCCTATATACATGATCATACCTAGATATTCTCATAACTATGCTCAATTATGTCAATTGCTCAACAGTAATTCGTTCACCCACCGTAAAATACTTATGCTCCTGAGAGAAGCCACTAGTGAAACCTATGGCCCCCGGGTCTATCTTCATCATATTAATCTTCCAATACTTAGTTATTTCCTTTGCTTTTATTTTACTTTGCATCTTTACTACAAAAACACCAAAAATATTATCTTATCATATCTATCAGATCTCACTCTCGTAAGTGACCGTGAAGGGATTGACAACCCCTTATTGCGTTGGTTGCGAGGAGTTATTTGCTTTGTGTAGGTACGAGGGACTCGCGCATAGCCTCCTACTGGATTGATACCTTGGTTCTCAAAAACTGAGGGAAATACTTACGCTACTTTGCTGCATCATCCTTCCCTCTTCAAGGAAATCCAAGGCAGTGCTCAAGAGGTAGCAAGAATATTTCTGGCGCTGTTGTCGGGGAGTCTATGCAAAAGTCAACATACGAAGTACCCATCACAACCCTTATCTCCCGCATTACATTATTTGTCATTTGCCTCTCGTTTTCCTCTCCCCCACTTCACCCTTGCCGTTTTATTCTCCCTCTCTCCCTCTATCCTCCCTCTCTTTCTCTATTCGCCTCTTTTCCGTTTGCTTGTCGCTATGGCTAGTCCCATATCCACTCCGTTGTCCCCTGAGTTTGAAGTCTTTCACTTCAAACAAAGACAAGGAGAAAACTTAAAAGATGCATGGTTGAGGATAATGGAGTCTTCTCGTAATTGTACCTTTGAAGTGAACCTGAGAATTTTGCTTCGCAATTTCTATGTTGGATTAAATATGTCTCATAGACAACTATTGGATTGCATTGCCAAAGGCAATTTTATTGAAATTGATCCCCATATTGCACTTGAAATTATAGAAGGTATAGTGGGAACACTACCTCAACAAAAGGGGCCTCATCCTACCCAGGAAGAGACACAAGTTTTTGAAAAAATTGTGAAGTTACTAAGATTTTACAGAAGTCTCTTGAACCTCTTAAGAACATTAGCGGAAATATTCACCGCATGAATATGTTGATTACTCTTTGCAATAAGCGGTTGGATTCTTTATATCTAAAAATTTCAGAATATGAAGGGAAACGTAAAGAACCTCCCGGATTCGAGCTTGATTCCGCCAAAAAGTTGAAAACCAAAGATGGCAATACCTAGATTTGTCCTTGCTTTTTATGCCTAGCTAGGGGCGTTAAACGATAGCACTTGTTGGGAGGCAACCCAATTTTATTTTTATTCCTTGCTTTTTTCTCCTGTTTAGTAATAAATAATTTACCTAGCCTCTGTTTTGGTTGTGTTTTTTGTGTTTAATTAGTGTTTGTGCCAAGTAGAACCGTTGGGAAGACTTGGGGAAAGTCTTGATATCTTGCTGTAAAAAACAGAAACTTTACTGCTCACGAGAACTGCTGCCATTTTTATTTTGAAAGTGATATTTAGTCAATTCTTTTTGAAGATGATTAATAGATAAATTCCTCACGTCCAGAAATTTATTTTAGAATTTTTGGCGTTCCATATCTTGCGCTAGCTACAGATTACTACAGACTGTTCTGTTTTTGACAGATTCTGTTTTTCATGTATTGTTTGCTTATTTTGATGAATCTATGACTAGTAAAATAGTTTATAAACCATAGAGAAGTTGGAATACAGTAGGTTTAACACCAATATAAATAAAGAATGAGTTAATTACAGTACCTTGAAGTGTTCTTTTGTTTTCTTTCGCTAACGGAGCTCATGAGATTTTCTTCTTTAAGTTTTGTGTTGTGAAGTTTTCAAGTTTTGGGTAAAGATTTGATGGATTATGGAACAAGGAGTGGAAAGAGCCTAAGCTTGGGTATGTCCATGGCACCCCCAAGATAATATAAGGACACCTAAAAGCCAAAGCTTGGGGATGCCCCGGAAGGCATCCCCTCTTTCGTCTACTTCTATCGGTAACTTTACTTGGAGCTATATTTTTATTCACCACATGATATGTGTTTTGCTTGGAGCATCTTGTATGATTTGAGTCTTTGCTTTTTAGTTTACCACAATCGTCCTTGCTGTACACACCTTTTGAGAGAGCCATACATGATTTGGAATTTGTTAGAATAATCTATGTGCTTCACTTATATCTTTTGAGTTATATAGTTTTGCTCTGGTACTTCACTTATATATTTTAGAGCATGGTGGTGGATTTGTTTTATAGAAACTATTGATCTCTCTTGCTTCACTTAGATTATTTTGTGAGTCTTAAATAGCATGGTAATTTTCATAAATAATCCTAATGTACTAGGTGTTCAAGATTAGTAAAAAAATCTTATGAGTGTTTTGAATACTAAGAGAAGTTTGATGCTTGATGATTGTTTTGAGATATGGAGGTAATAATATCAAAGTCGTGCTAGTTGAGTAGTTGTGAATTTGAGAAGTGCTTGTGTTTAAGTTTGCAAGTCCCATAGCATGCACGTATGGTAAACGTCATGTAACAAATTTGAAACATGAGGTGTTCTTTGATTGTCCTCCTTATGAGTGGCGGTCGGGGACGAGCGATGGTCTTTTCCTACCAATCTATACCCCTAGGCGCATGCACGTAGTGCTTGGTTTTTGATGACTTGTAGATTTTTGCAATAAGTATGTGAGTTCTTTATGGCTAATGTTGAGTCCATGGATTATACGCACTCTCACCCTTCCATCATTGCTAGCCTCTTTGGTACTGTGCATTGCCCTTTCTCACATTGAGAGTTGGTGCAAACTTCGCCGGTGCATCCAAACCCCGTGATATGATACGCTCTTTCACACATAAACCTCCTTATATCTTCCTCAAAACAGCCACCATACCTACCTACTATGGCATTTCCATAGCCATTCCGAGATATATTGCCATGCAACTTTCCACCATTCCGTTTATCATGACACATTCATCATTGTCATATTTCTTAGCATGATCATGTAGTTGACATAGTATTTGTGGCAAAGCCATCATTCATAATTCTTTCATACATGTCACTCTTGGTTCATTGCATATCCCGGTACACCACCGGAGGCATTCATATAGAGTAATCTTTTGTTCTAGCATCGAGTTGTAATCATTAAGTTGTAAATAAATAGAAGTGTGATTATCATCGTTTTCTAGAGCATTGTCCCAAGTGAGGAATTAAAAAAAGGCCATAAAAAGAGAAAAGGCCCAAATAAAAAAAGAGAGAAAAATAGAGAAGGGACAATGCTACTATCCTTTGCCACACTTGTGCTTCAAAGTAGCACGATAATCCTCATGATAGAGAGTCTCTTGTTTTGTCACTTTCATATACTAGTGGGAATTTTTCATTATAGAACTTGGCTTGTATATTCCAACAATGGGCCTCCTCAAGTGCCCTAGGTATTCGTGAGCAAGCAAGTTGGATGCACACCCACTTAGTTTCTTTTGTGCTTTCATACATTTATAGCTCTAGTGCATCCGTTGCTTGGCAATCCCTACTCCTCGCATTAACATCAATCGATGGGCATCTCCATAGCCCATTGATTAGCCTCGTTAGTGTGAGACTTTATCCTTTTTGTCTTCTCCACATAACCCCCATCATCATATTCTATTCCACCCATAGTGCTATGTCCATGGCTCGCGCTCATATATTGTGTGAAAGTTTATAGGTTTGAGATTACTAAAGTATGAAACAATTGTTTGGCTTGTCATCGGGGTTGTGCATGATGAGAGCATTCTTGTGTGACGAAAATGGAGCATGACTAAACTATATGATTTTGTAGGGATGAACTTTCTTTGGCCATGTTATTTTGAGAAGACATAATTGCTTAGTTAGTATGCTTGAAATATTATTATTTTTATGTCAATATGAACTTTTATCTTGAATCTTTCGGATCTGGATATTCATACCACAAATAAGAAGAATTACATTAAAATTATTCCAAGTAGCACTCCGCATCAAAAATTCTGTTTTTATCATTTACCTACTCGAGGACGAGCATGAATTAAGCTTGGGGATGCTTGATACGTCTCCAACGTATCTATAATTTTTGATTGCTCCATGCTATATTATCTACTGTTTTGGACATAATTGGGCTTTATTATCCACTTTTATATTATTTTTGGGACTAACCTATTAACCGGAGGCCCAACCCAGAATTGCTGTTTTTTTCCTATTTTAGGGTTTCGAAGAAAAGGAATATCAAACGGAGTCCAAACGGAATGAAACCTTTGGGAACGTGATTTTCTCACCGGACATGATCCAGGAGACTTGGACCCTACGTCAAGAAATAAAGGAGGAGGCCACGAGGTAGGGGGCGCGCCTACCCCCAGGCGCGCCCTTCACCCTCATGAACCCCCTGTTGCTCCACCGACGTACTCCTTCCTCCTATATATACCTACGTACCCCCAAACGGTTGGAAACGGAGCAAAAACCTTAATTCCACCGCCGTAACTTTCTGTATCCACGAGATCCCATCTTGGGGCTTGTTCCGGAGCTCCGCCGGAGGGGGCATCCATCACGGAGGGCTTCTACATCAACATCATAGCCCCTCCGATGAAGTGTGGGTAGTTTACCTCAGACCTTCGGGTCCATAGTTATTAGCTAGATGGCTTCTTCTCTCTTTTTGGATCTCAATACAATGTTCTCCCCCTCTCTTGTGGAGATTTATTCGATGTAATCTTCTTTTTGCTGTGTGTTTGTTGAGACCGATGAATTGTGGGTTTATGATCAAGATTATCCATGAACAATATTTGAATCTTCTATGAATTCTTTTATGTATGATTGGTTATCTTTGCAAGTCTCTTCGAATTATCAGTTTGGTTTGGCCTACTAGATTGATCTTTCTTGCAATGGGAGAAGTGCTTAGCTTTGGGTTCAATCTTGCGATGTCCTTTCCCAGTGACAGTAGGGGCAGCAAGGCACGTATTGTATTGTTGCCATCGAGGATAACAAGATGGGGTTTTTATCATATTGCATGAATTTATCCCTCTACATCATGTCATCTTGCTTAAGGCGTTACTCTGTTTTCATGAACTTAATACTCTAGATGCATGCTGGATAGCGGTCGATGAGTGGAGTAATAGTAGTAGATGCAGGCAGGAGTCGGTCTACTTGTGGCGGACGTGATGCCTATATACATGATCATACCTAGATATTCTCATAACTATGCTCAATTCTGTCAATTGCTCAATAGTAATTCGTTCACCCACCGTAAAATACTTATGCTCTTGAGAGAAGCCACTAGTGAAACCTATGGCCCCCAGGTCTATCTTCATCATATTAATCTTCCAATACTTAGTTATTTCCTTTGCTTTTTACTTTGCTTTTATTTTACTTTGCATCTTTACTACAAAAACACCAAAAATATTATCTTAACATAGCTATCAGATCTCACTCTTGTAAGTGACCGTGAAGGGATTGACAACCCCTTATTGTGTTGGTTGCGAGGAGTTATTTGCTTTGTGCAGGTACGAGGGACTCACGCGTAGCCTCCTACTGGATTGATACCTTGGTTCTCAAAAACTGAGGGAAATACTTACGCTACTTTGCTGCATCATCCTTTCCTCTTCAAGGAAATCCAACACAGTGCTCAAGAGGCAGCAGTATCCTTTTTGTCATTGTGTGTTGATGACTTGTTATATGTAATGAATGATACATTTGCATATGCGTCTCGTCAACTCACGCCTGCTCGCATGGCACATGGGTCGCGTGGCGGCACATATTGTTTTTCTATTTGGATGATTAATGCTGCCGCTTTATTGCTTAACCGAAGCATGGCACATATCCATTGTTGGTCTAATGCTCACGGTTCAAATAAATAATCCGTTTGGGATATTGGTTCCCAATTAGTAATAATCTCTCGTCTATAATTATATAAAGATTACATACAAAATTGGTCTCAAATTTGACAAAAGAAGTACAATGGCACTTTGTATTGGTGTCCATATGAACAGTGCTAGTGATTTTAGTTGCAAAAATTATATACTGCTAGTGATTTTTAGCTGTATATTTTGACAAATCGCAGTGTTAACAAGTTGAAAAATGGAATGTTACTAGATCAACAAATGTCAATATTTCCAGTTTGATAAATGGCAACATACCCAATATGATAGGTGCAAATCTTACCAAAATGTTTGTACGTGGTTGCACACGGGTCATCCAAAACAACCGTTTCCGTTGAAGGGATGCACAAATCCTGCTCGGCACATTTTCTCTTGGCTTCATGGGGAAGCTGTCGGTTTGCATACGGGTATTCTAACTAAAATGTTTGTGATCAAGACCTGCACAAATTCTGCTGGGCTTCCTGGGGAAGTTGACGGTTTGCATACGGGTATTCTAACTAAAAAGATTGCGATGAGTGTTTTATATTTAAAAACTATTAACGTTATTTTTAAAAGAAAATCGTTTCATAAGTCTGTACATTAAGAGAGAAAAACACAAGTTCGTTCAAACCATATCTTTCATTCCGTCACACTGCGAATTTATATTCATATGATCGACAATTTGAGGTACAATATTAACCCCAAAAAAACTATTTCCGGTGGTGGCGGAGGTGGCGTGCCGCGCCGTCATTGTCGTTGTCGTCCTCTGGGACGCCGTTGTTGAAGTCTTCAAGGTAGCACAAAATGTTCTTCACTTGTAAATCAAACATCATGTCATCGCGCGATTGACGGGTGGGGCGCGGAGGACGGCAACTGGCGCTGCTGAGAGGTAGCGGTCGACGGCGGCGGCCATGCCGCCGAGGGGGGCGCGTGCACGGGCACAAGCACGAGCACGACGGGTGCAGCCAAATGCATGGGGACCGGCGCCATGGTGGGTGGAGGGGCGCGCACGGGCGCAGACGCTGTGGGTGTAGCCAAATGCACGGGGACCGGCGCCGCGGTGGGTGGAGGGGCGCGCACGGGCACGGGCGCTGGCGCTGACATGCCCATGAGCTCGCGCGGGTCCGCGGAGGCCTCGTTGACGCCCATGGCTTCCAGCTCTGCGATAGTGCTGGGCGACCAGCCCGTCAATGCTACGAGGATGGTTGTTGGCGCGGGCGCGGGGATGGGAGCTGGGACGGGAGCGGGGGGAGCAACCGCCGCGACCAGCTTGTTCAGGGCCATGTCCATGAGGCCCCATTCCTCCTTATTTTCTATCTCCTTCGGCTTGGAGTCGACTTCACCAAACTTGAAGACTAGTGGCAGATGATTATTCCGCAGCGCGGCATCAGTGGAGGTCTGCGAGAGGGAGGGGAATGGGAGGCGAACAGTAAGGCCGCTCGTATTAAACAGTAGCTCGGACGCCATTAATGGAGAGGAAGACGGTCAGCCATGGAAGTCAAATGGCTCGCTTCCCAGTGAGCCCGCACAACGTACAATTCGCACGTTTCCTGGTGAGCCTACGCATTGGAGGACAGCTTGCACGCCTCTCGGTCAACCTGCGCACCAGATTCCGCTTGCACGCCTCCTGTTCAGTCAAGCAGCTATCCGCACGACACCTCCTATAGCCATTAAAACCAAGGCACGTGGCGTCACGTGAATGGTTAACAAAACGCACACGATTTGAATTATACAAATGTTTGAGATATTAAAGTAGCAGCTATTTTTTTCAAAATGCCTTTGTCGGCTATTATTCGAGTGCGCCTTCTCTCAAAATGGACACAAAAAATACCACAACATGTCGGGTGCCATTCCATGATAGCATGCCAAGTTTCATGAATTTCAGACTAGTTTTGGATTTACTAGAACTTTAAAAAAAAGTATCTCAATGTTTTGCCGGCAATCAACAGTGCCCTGGTGTTTGAAATTCATTCCCATTTCTTGCATGGGACCTAAGCATGCACCCCAGGGCACAGATTTGATTTTTCAACCAATTTATATGCACTCGAGCATGTGCATGTAGTTCAAATTTGAACTATGCAAATAAAATGCCTAGAAAACCTCGTTAATGTATAAAAATGTCCAAACGAACCCCGAAAAATTCCAAAATTTAACACAACACTCATTTTGTTCTTTGTTGACAATAGAAATTTTTTGAAAGCAATAGGAGGCAACGGATATCATTTTGTCCCCAAAGATGGCACGTTCCCTACCGAAACCATCAGGCTTGTTGTGAGAAGCTCTTGTTTGTGAGAACCTTATGCCCAAACATGCCCCAAATGGGACAATTTTTTTACCACGAAATGTTGATGCCACTCCATGATAGCATGCCAAGTTTCATGAATTTCAGATGAGTTTTGGATTTACTAGAATTTAAAAACCAGGTATCTCAATGTTCGCGGCCAAGTGACGATGGCAGGGTGTTTGAAATTCATTCCAATTTCTTGCATGGACCTAAGAATGCACCCAAGGACACATATTTGATTTTTCAACCAATTTATATGCACTGGAGCATGTGCATGTAGTTCAAATTTTAATTATGCACATAAAATGCCTAAAAACCCAATTAATGTATAAAAATGTCCAAACGAACCCCGAAAAATTCCAAAATTTAACACAACACTCCTGTTGTTCTATGTTGACACTAGAAATTTTTTGAAAGCAATAAGAGGCAATGGATATCGTTTCGTCCCCAAAGGTGGCACGTTCCCTACAGAAACCATGAGGCTTGTTGTGAGAAGCTCTAGTTTGTGAGAAGCTTATAACCAAACCTGCCCCAAATGGGACAATAATTTTACCACGACATGTTGATGCCGCTCCATGATAGCATGCTAAGTTTCATGAATTTCAGACGAGTTTTGGATTTACTAGAATTTAAAAACAAAGTATCTCAATGTTTTGCTCGCAATCAACAGTGCCCTGGTGTTTGAAATTCATTCCCGTTTCTTACATGGGACCTAAGCATGCACCCAAGGAAACAAATTTGATTTTCCAACCAATTTATATGCACTGGAGCATGTGCATGTAGTTCAAATTTGAATTATGCACATAAAATGTCTAGAAAACCCAGTTAATGTATAAAAAATGTCCAAATGAACCCCGAAATATTCCAAAAATTAACAAAAGACTCCTGTTGTTCTATGTTCACACTAGAGAAAAAAAATTGAAATCAAGAAGAGGCAATGGATATCGTTTCATCCCCAAAGGTGAAATGTTCCCTACCGAAACCATCAGACTTGTTGTGAGAAGCTCTGGTTTGTGAGAAGCTTATACCCAAACCTACCCCAAATGGGACAAAAAAAATTACCATGGCATGTTGATGCCGCTCCATGATAGCATGCCAAGTTTCGTGAATTTCAGACAAGTTTTGGATTTACTAGAATTTAAAAACCAGGTATCTGAATGTTTGCGGCCGAGTAATGGTGGCAGGGTGTTTGACATTGGTTCATATTTATTGCATGGGACCTAAGCATGGAACCAAGGACACATATTTGAATTTTCAACCAATTTATATGCATTAGAGCTTGTGCGTATAGTTCAAATTTGAATTATTGACATAAATGCATAGAAAACTTGGTTAATGCATAAAAATGTCCAAACGAGCCCCGAAAAATTCCTAAAATTAACACAACACTCATGTTGTTCTATGTTCACACTAGAAAAATGAAATCAAGAAGAGGCAACGGATATCGTTTCGTCCTGCAAGGTGAAACGTTCCCTACCGTAACCATGAGGCTTGTTGTGAGAAGTTCTGGTTTGTGAGAAGCTTATATACCCCAACCTGCCCCAAATGGGACAATATTTTTACCACTGCACGTTGATGCAGTTCCATGCTAGCATGTCAAGTTTCATAAATTTTAGACGCATTTTTGATTTACTAGAATTTAAAAACCATGTATCTCAATGTTAGCGGCCGAGCGACTGTGGCAAGGTGTTTGACATTCGTTCTCATTTCTTGCATGGGACTTAAGCATGTAACCAAGGACTCACATTCCAATTTTGAACCAATTTATATGCACTGGAGCATGTGCATGTAGTTCAAATTTGAATTATGCACATGAATGCATAGAAAACTCAGTTAATGTATAAAAATGTCCAAACGATCCCCGAAATTCATCCCAATTTCTTGCATGGGACATAAGCATAAACCCATGGATACATATATGATTTTACAAACCCATGTTGTTGCACCGGAGAATGTGCATGTAGTTTAATTTTGAATTGTGCACCTGAAATGACAACAAAACCAATTTAATGTATAAATGTCCAAACGAACCCTGAATAATTCCAATTCTTTTACGACAGACATATAGTTGCATGTTCACTTCAGATACAGTTCAAGCAATTCAAACACCGTCCATTGCCGCTGTGACCCCATTATGTAATTCAAATCAAGATGAAAAATCATGTAGATTCCACACAGTTTATTATCACCAACCGTGTGAGATGCAGTACAAAATATCCTGAAGCATCGTCTGATGACACTTTGCGCGCCAGTTTTTTTGCTGAAGCGACTCAAATTTTTTGGCATCCGCGCAAATATCTACCTCCCCGCCCCCTCCCCCTTACCAAAAGCCACATTTTCCCTGTTTCCGCCCTCCTTTCCAAGTTGAAACCTTCACTCCTTGTTTGCAGCACCGCCTCCTCTCCAGCGTCCCTCCTTCACGCTGCTCGGCCCCACCTATCTAGGCAGGTAATCCACACCCGACCCCCATCCTCCTCCTCCTTCCACATCCCAGATGCCTCGACCGCTGACGCGACACCTTCCACCCAAATCGCCGACCTCTCCACCAAATAAGTGCCACCCTAAGCCACGGTTCACGCAGTATAGACAGGATCTCAAGGAGCATTTGGCATCGGAGAAGCAAATCGCGGCCGCACGCGCGGATGAGGTCGCTATGGCTGCCATTCGTGCCGACCCGCAGATCTTGGAGGAGCACCTCGCCGTCGAGGCCAGCGTTGACGCCTCGCCGGCTGACGCCACGATGCGGTTGGCTGCTTTAAACGGCAGTTCGTGGCATTTTCTCGAGGCCACCCTTGGTGCCTTTGACGAAGACTACGAGGTGTTTTCTCAGTGTGCACATGCTTACCTCATCTCGAGAGCCAACAGGTTGGTGCCCGGAGCGGCTCAGGCAACTCATCACTACGACGAGGGAATCCACGATGCGGAGGCCTCGCCCTCTTCCATGTCCAAGGAGCCAATCGTCATTGATATCTCCTACAATGAGGAGTGGCTTGTCTTATTAGCTCACTATAAGGACCCATGTTCAGCTTGCTAGCTATTACCTTTCCTTAACAAATTCTAGTGAACTATGCTATCTACTGTTACCATGCAATCTGTTGCCCTAGTTTATATGTTCTATATGTCTTGCAATCTGGTGCTCACTTATTAACTGTTGGTTAATTAGTTGTCGTGTTCAATTAACTGTTTGGTTTAATTCTGCAAATGTGGTGTTCAATTCTTCAGGGTGGAATTTTTGTATTGTCTTCCATGTGAGAAATAAATCAATTTTTTCTTTACAAAATACATGAGAAACAAATACAATTGCTATATTTCCAAGTTGTCAAGCATGCTTGGTTTGGTTAACTGTCTGATCTTCTAGTATGTTATACATTGTGCAATGTGGTGCTCAGTTAACGTTTGGTTCATTTGTTGTGGTGCTTAGCTAACTGTTTGGTTCAATTCTGCAATGCGATGTCCAAGTGTTGTGGGTGCATTCTATTATTGTATACCATGTGAGAAATAAATCAAATTTGGATGTACTAAATACATGAGAAACAAATACAATTGTTATATTTCCAAGTTGTTAAGCATGCTTGCTTTGGTTAACTATCCGATTTTCTATTAGGAGTATGTTATATTGTGCTATGTGGTGCTCATTTAATGTTTGGTTCATTTGTTGTGGTGTTTAGTAAACTGCTTGGTTCAATTCTGCAATGCGATGTTCAATTGTTGTGGGTGCATTCTGTTATCATATACCATGTGAAAAATAAATCAAATTTGGATGTACTAAATGAATGAGAAACAAATACAATTGCTATATTTCTGAGTTGTTAAGCATGCTTGGTTTGGTTAACTGTCTAATCTTCTATTAGGAGTATGTTATATTGTGCTATGTGGTGCTTAGTTAATGTTTGGTTCATTTGTTGTGGTGTTTAGTTAACTGTTTGGTTCAATTCTGTAATGCGATGTCCAATTGTTGTGGGTAGAATTTGTATTGTTGTGCAGGTGAGGAATAAATAGAATTTGGCTGCACTTAATACATGAGGAACATATACAAGTGCTGTATTTCCTAGTTCTTAATCATGCTTGTTTGGATAAATGTGTTTTCCATGTGGCTTGAATTAATCTGATGAATCTGCAATGTGCTTATTTTTCATCAACACATTTTACTGATAGCATGCGAACCCTTACTTAACCTGATGACTAACTACCATATATGTGTTGCAGGGAAACAATGGGAAGCACTGACGTTTACAATCGAGGTTAGCACGTGCATGGTCCGTTGTCTAATAGCACATTATTCTGCAATTGCAGGAACCATTCTAATATTTAGGTTTTTAACAATTTGGCCTTGCACATGTAGGTCCTACTATTAGAGGTTTTGACCCACTGTTCGACCCTTTTTGCATATGGGGAAATGCCTTGTCCATGAATATCACTCAAATTGAGAAACTTATAAAGATTGTTAGGATAAAGAAATTAGCGACAAAAAACAACAAGAAGATATTTAAGGTAGTTAAATATCTGCACAATGAAGAAGACATCAGTTAACTACAAGATGGTACTAACTATTATACCTTGCCTTTTTTTTCCTTTGCCCTGTTTCCAATATAGAGAAGATATTTTTGCACATACTTGTTTTCAGGCCTGTCCAAAGCAGTTCACTAATGATTACCTCTCAAACCACCTCTATGGTCAGGAGGCGAGGAAGCTTTTCATACAACACCCACAGTTTAATATTGAAGTGTTCCTGAAGAGGACGAAGGATGGATGGTCAATCATCCACAGGCACTGGCCTAAAGTTGCAAAGACCTTCAACATGAATGAAGACTCAATATTCGCCTTCCGCTTCAACAGTTTTCCAGATGAGATGCATCTTTCTATGTACCGTCTATGATGCTAATTTTGAAAGTTTCTAGATGTTGCATGTCAAACTTGGTGCTGGTGCAGTTGTGTAATGGGGTAGCTGAGTGCTGAAGCTATATCATGTTGTACTCTAATGTATTTCAATTATGAAATCCTGCTTCCTTAATATGGAAATGAAATGTATTATGTGCTTAATATGAATGTCAATTAGATTAATAAATGGATCATTAATAATACGGCAATTAGCATGCTAATTGGCCAATTAGCAGGTTTTTCTATTGCAAACATGTAACATCCCAAATTTTCAATTTGGAATGTTATACATTAGATCATCATGCATATCATATTTTATTTTGCTTTTGGTTTTGATCCTAGAAAATCCTAAGCAACTCAAGGACCCACGGAGAGAGTTGGGGATTTTGTTATTTACATATTTGAGTTTTCTCAAATTATGTAAACTGGATCATTTGATTTTATTTATTTTATCATCAATTATTTCTATTACAAAAATATGAGAGAGGGAATAAAATGACTTTCCCAAAATATAGAAATATTGAGGATTTAATAAAAAAATCAAATAAGATTTATTTCGGAGTTTTTCGGTATTTTTATTTGAATTTAGGAAAAATGTGCGTTTTTCAAAATTGCATTTTGGGCCCAGCTAAATGTTCACTTTATCGGGCTTGATTTTAGAAACCCGGCAAAATTTATTTCGTGAGTTTTGGAGTCCGTTTAGTATTTCTTTTTATTTTTCTTCCGAGCGTAATTTAAAAAAAAACGCGGAACCGACTATGGGCCGTACTCGGCCAGGACACTGCCGACCGAGGCCTTTATAAGCAGCCGCCCCTGCCCTAACCCTAGCCGCCGCCAGCCGCCGCCGCCGCCCCGCCTCCGACTCGCCAAAGCAGCGCGTGGCCCGAGGTTCGCCGTCTCAACTTCCGTGCCGTTTTAAAAAAAAATTGTTCGTCGTTTTTCTTTTTCGTCGGATTTTCCGCGGTTATTTTCTGATCGCGATTTCTGGTCCGATTTTCGTTTTAGTATAACTTTTCGCTCGTTTATCGGAATCAGGCGATTCAAGCGCCTGGAGTTTCGTCTCGAAACCCTCTTTCCGAATAATCAACTTAAACAAGTTTTTGCTACTGTAAAATTTGCCCTAGATCCAGATTACTAGAACGAAGTTGTTTTCTTTCGCCGTTTGACTTTCTTTTGCTTCGTTCGATTTGATTCTGTTGCAAACCAGGGTTCTTAAGTTGAACTTTCTGGTTAGATCTTCTATTTGAGTTTTACCTGTGCATTAGATGAGTGCTTATTGTATGCTTGTTGTTTGTCTGCGATAGAACACCCGAAGTGCGCTGCCTGTTACTTTCAATCTCTAGGTTTCGCAGATCATCAGCAAGGCAAGTAACACTTTGATCATACCTTTTTCTACAACCCAGTTTTATTGCATTAGATCAATCCTCACACATTGCATGATTAGGATCTAATTAAATTGTGGGATGGGAAGTAGATGAGGTAGTACCTATTACCTGTTTATTATCAAACCTTTGGGAGTTACTTCTACGTTTGCTTATTATGCCATGCTATGCTAGTAGACGCGGATTGGGTGAGTGATATCCATGACAGATGTGAGATTGATAATTAAGGGTTTATCTAAGGTGGCAACTTAAACACACATCTGGGTGGATTGAGGCACCTGGGTATTCCAGGACTTGCCTGTTTTTATTTTGGACCGCCACCCAGGCTCAAAGGGATCATGAGATTATTCATACTAGAAACTTCTGTGTGCAGCCACAAGCCATTATGGGCTCTGGCATAGTTGAGTAAGTCGTGCGAACTCTTACATGGTAGACTAGCAGATGTAGGGGAAATTAGGTGTACCGGTCTATCCATCGTAAGGTGCTAGCGCTTCTGAAAGACTGTGTCTCGGTCATCCGTTTCTCAAACACCATGTAGTGCGAGAAATCCAACGGAGGCGATCGAGTCTTGTGGGGAAAAGTGCGCAAACCTCTGCAGAGTGTATAAACTAATCATGATTAGCCGTGTCCCCGGTTATGGACATCTTGAGTATCTAGTACCTGGATTATCATGTGAATCTCAACATGTTACCCTAAAGTTAATTTTGTGGGGTTTAATGATTTTTAATTGGGATTGAGAATGCTGTCAACCATTCTCAATATTTAACAACCACCATGATAGTAATTAAATTTATTCCTTTGCAGTAGGGAAAAATTGGCTTTACACAAAAACTGTAACCATAGAGCTTTCCACCAGCCAAATATGCATATAGTATAGATGTTGCATTCCATTACTCTCTATGTGTTACCTTGCCAGCATATTCCATGTGCTGACCCGTTTTCGGGCTGCAACGTTAATGTTGCAGACTTTTCAGATGACGATTAAGGAGTTTTTAGGTCGTGGTTCTATACTCAGTGATGCCGTTGGAGTTGATGGACTCACTTACCTTCCAAGCCTTCCGCTGTTATCGTTATTAGATGGCCTTAAGCCATATTTATTGTAATAAGTTCTCTTTTGAGACACTCGATGTAATAAGTGTGTGATTGCTACTCTGCTATAAATCCTCCGAGTACTGTGTGGTGTCAGCATTACTGATCCAGGGATGACACCGGAGCACAGAGATCAGACTGTTTGAGGTCTGGTCGCTACAGAGATGGTATCAGAGCACACGCTGACTGTAGGAAACGACCACTAAGCTAAGAGACCTAGATCACTACCCACTCTCTTCTCTTCTGACTTCTCATCTTTTCTACTCTTTAGGATGGCGGATGCAAGGAACAAGTTCACCCAACCAGATGAAGATACACCCTTTGGACGCCACTTGAAGGAAGTCACCAGATACCTGAACATAGGAATACCAAGCTTCACGGGAACCTACGACGCCACTTTACCTGAAGAAGAGCGCTGGATGATTCAAGTTCAAGTTCCAGGAAGGACGTTCATGCCAGTCACTGAGCCCATAGAGTTTTCTTTTGATGCACCAACTTGGAGTCTAGGAAAGAGTATGGCAGCTCACATCGCAATGGGACGCATTGGCGAAGTCTACCGCAAGGATCTCAAGGATACTATCTACCAGATTTGTGGGCGCCGAGATGAACACTGGGAGATGATCAGCACGAGGAAAGATAGATCAATTGCAGCTTTTATTCAGGAGTTAAACCATCACATTCGACGACAGGAGAATCAGATGTGCGCCGACATGATAGATCTGAAGAAGGCTAAGACTAGAATCAAGGAACTGGAGGAAGAACTCAAGGCTACAGGCGAAGATTATGAAGAAGAACTTGAAGTATTGGTGGATAAGAATGCCGACCTAACTATGAAGCTAGCAGTATTTATGGGAGGCCCGACACCAGTAGATGAAGACGAAGAACCTAAGGAGATTAGCCCGGAAGACTACATCATCGTCGACGGCACCGACTCGGAAGCAGATAGTAGCGATGATGACTATGTTGATGAAGCAGGAGCAGATATCATGGAGTCTACAACCGTAGAATATTTCTAGCAGACCACCCCATCAGTAGTAGTAGTCCACCATGAAAATATAGTAGTCCGAGCACTTTGCGATAGCTAGATCGATTGTATGCCTTTGTTTGATTGAATGAAGTGAATTGTTTGCTTTTGCCTCATGTGCATATGGGTAGTGTTTTCCCCTTAGACCCCCTCTATTCTTATATCTCGTCTTTTCTAAACCCTCAGATGCCTCCGAGACGTGACCCCGGATTTGCCTTTCCACCGGAGCTCACCCAGTTGATCCAGCAGCAGAACACCCTAATGCAGTTGCTAGTTCAGAATCAGAATCAGGGGAACAACAACAACAACCCACCACCACCACCACCACCTGTTGATCACTTAGCCCATTTTCTTAGGCTGAATCCGCCGGTGTTTTCCAGTAGCACCGAGCCGATAGTAGCAGATGATTGGCTACGCAAGATAGCTAGGGAGTTGACCACAGCAAGATGCACAGATGCGGAGAAGGTGAAGTTTGCCGCACATCAGTTAGAAGGACCCGCAGCATCCTGGTGGGAGAATTTCACAGCCACCTTCCCAGTCGACACTGTCATATGGGACCAGTTTCTGCAGGCTTTTCGTACTGCCCATGTTTCAGCAGGAGCAATGGCCATGAAGAAGCGTGAGTTTCGTAACTTGCGCCAAGGAGGACGGACAGTTGGCCAGTATGTGGAGGAGTTTAGTAAGCTAGCATGCTATGCCCCAGACGACGTTGCTACAGATGTAGCTAAGCAAGAGAAGTTCGTGGAAGGACTGAATGATGAGTTGAGTATGCAGTTGATGGTAGCCACCTTCAACAACTACCAGGAGTTGGTAGACCGTGCTCTTATGATTGAAGGGAAGCAGCAGCAAATTGAGAACCGCAAGAGGAAGTATGGACAAGGAAAGTATAATTCAGGAGCTCAGCAGAAGCCATGTTTTACCCCTAGACCGGGAGGACATTTTCAGCATACCCATGGAGTAGGTAGCTCGCACAATCACAATGGCACCAAGAATGGTAATGGGAATGGAGGAAGCAATGGACAGAACCGCAACACCCCATCAACCCCAGCCAAGAGAGATCTGAGTCAAGTCACCTGTTTCAAGTGTTCCAAGACCGGACATTTTGCCAATGAATGTCCTGAAGGCCAAAATGGCAATGGAAGCTCTAGAAAGAAGCCGAACCCTTTCAACAGGGGACAGGTGAACCACGTTAATGTGGAGGAGGTTGAAGCTCAGCCCGATGCAGTAATAGGTATGTTTTTGGTTAAGTCATTTACTACACTCGTTCTTTTTGATACTGGTGCATCACATTCATACATATCAAGGGGATTTGTGGAAAAGTATAGCCTGCCCACTAGGGTTCTTAAAACACCTATGCTAGTAAGCTCACCAGGAGCAGAGTACATGGCCAGTCAAGGATGTTTTCAAGTGCCATTAGGTATAGGAAGGCATGTTTTCCCAATAGATTTAATTATTTTGGAATCCCGAGGTCTGGATGTGATTCTTGGTATGGATTGGCTGTCGATGTATGGAGGAAACATCGATTGCGCCAGTAAGACAATTTTGCTCACAACGCCAGAAGGAAGAAGGATCAAGTATGTATCCTGACATGCGCCAAACAGGACACAAGTAAATTCCTTATCAGGAGTTGTGCAGGAGGAAGTACCAGTGGTAAAGGATTTTCCTGATGTATTTCCCGAAGAGTTGCCAGGCATGCCACCGGATAGAGATATTGAGTTTTTGATTGAGCTTTTGCCAGGCACTGGGCCAATATCAAAGAGACCATATAGGATGCCAGCAAAGGATTTGGTGGAAATTAAGAAGCAGATTAAGGAGTTACTGGATAAAGAATACATTCGCCCAAGTTCTTCGCTTTGGGGATCACCAGTACTATTAGTAGAGAAGAAGGATGGATTGCTAAGGATGGTTGTTGACTATCGAGGATTGAATGAAGTAACAATCAAAAACAAGTACCCGCTACCAATGATCAATGATCTGTTTGATCGATTGCAAGGAGCTAAAGTGTTTTCCAAGATCGATTTGCGATCAGGGTACCATCAATTAAAGATTCGAGAGCAGGACATACCTAAGACAGCATTCACCACAAGATATGGACTGTATGAGTATACCGTTATGTCATCTGGTCTGACTAACGCGCCTGCCTATTTTATGAACATGATGAACAAAGTGTTTATGGAGTTTTTGGATAAGTTCGTCGTAGTGTTCATTGATGATATCCTGGTATATTCGAAGAATGAAGAGGAGCATAAGGAGCATTTGCGTTTGGTACTTGGAAAGCTCAGAGAACATCAATTATATGCCAAGTTCAGCAAATGTGAGTTTTGGTTGAAGGAAGTAGGATTCCTCGGACACGTTATATCCGGAGAAGGTATAGCAGTAGATCCCGCTAAAGTTGAAACCGTGACCAAGTGGGAAGCCCCAACTACCGTTGGAGAGATCCGGAGTTTTCTTGGACTCGCAGGATACTACCGGAGGTTTATTGAGAACTTCTCAAAGATTGCGAAGCCTATGACGGAGTTGCTGAAGAAGGATACTAAGTTCAAATGGACTGAGGAGTGTGAGGAAAGTTTTCAGGAATTGAAGAACCGTTTGGTTACCTCACTAGTGTTGATTTTGCCAGATCAAACCAAGGATTATGAGGTGTATTGCGACGCTTCACGTCGAGGACTTGGAGCAGTGCTTATGCAGGAAGGGAAAGTTGTTTCATATGCCTCAAGACAACTGAAGCCCCATGAGTTGAATTATGCCACGCATGATTTGGAGTTAGCAGCCATAGTGCATGCATTGAAGACATGGAGACATTTCCTCATTGGAAATCATTGTGAGGTGTACACAGATCACAAGAGTTTGAAGTAAATTTTCACGCAGAAGGAGTTGAACCTCAGACAAAGGAGATGGTTGGAGCTCATCAAGGATTATGATATGAAATTGCATTATCACCCCGGAAAAGCGAATGTAGTAGCTGATGCATTAAGCCGCAAGAGCCATGTCAATACGTTAATGACGGGAGAAATACCCAATGAGTTAGCAGAAAATTTTCGTGAACTATGTTTGGAAATAGTTCCGAGAGGCTATGTAGCAGCATTGGAAATTCAGTCAACTTTGATGGATAGAATCAGAGAAGCTCAGAAAACTGACAAAGAGATTGCCGCTATAAAGGAGAAACTGAGCAAAGGAAAAGCTAAAGGATTTCGTGAGGATGAACACGACACCCTATGGTTTGAAGACCGTGTTTATGTACCCAATGACCCAGAGATCAGAAAGTTGATTCTGCAGGAGGCATATAATTCACCGTATTCGATTCACCCAGGAAATACCAAGATGTTTTTGGATTTGAAGGATAATTTCTGGTGGACCGGAATGAAGAAGGATATTGCGGAGTATGTAGCAGTTTGTGACGTATGTCAGAGAGTAAAGGCAGAGCATCAGAAGCCAACAGGATTGTTGCAACCATTGCCGATACCCGAATGGAAGTGGGATAATCTAGGCATGGATTTTATCACGGGATTACCAAGGACTCATTCAGGCTATGACTCGATTTGGGTTGTAGTTGATCGATTGACGAAGGTAGCTCATTTCATCCCAGTAAAGACCACTTACACTAGTGCTAAGTTGGCAAAGATCTACATGACCAGGATCGTATGTTTGCATGGAGTTCCGAGGAGCATTGTATCAGATAGAGGAACCCAGTTTACCTCAAAGTTCTGGAAGCAATTGCATGAGACTTTAGGTACTAGGCTAGAATTTAGTACAACTTTTCATCCGCAGACAGATGGACAGACCGAGAGAGTCAATCAGATTTTGGAGGATATGCTGAGAGCTTGTGCGCTAGATTATGGATCTAGTTGGGACGATAATTTGCCATATGCAGAGTTCTCTTACAATAATAGCTATCAGACCAGTTTGAAGATGGCCCCTTTCGAAGCTCTATACGGAAGGAGGTGCAACACACCGTTGTCATGGGACGAAGTTGGAGACCGCCAGTTGTTTGGACCAGATCTGATTAAGGAGTCTGAACAGAAGGTGAAGTTGATTCGCGATAGGCTCAAGGTAGCCCAGTCCAGGCAGAAGAGCTACGCATATTCTAAACGCAAAGAGACAGTTTACGAAGTCGGAGACAGAGCTTATCTTCGAGTATCCCCACTTCGAGGGATTAAGCGCTTTGGAGTTAAGGGGAAGTTAGCACCACGATTTGTAGGGCCATATCGAGTTTTGGAGCGTATGGGAGAAGTGGCCTACAAGTTGGAATTGCCAGGAGGATTGACAGGAGTTCATGATGTGTTCCATGTTTCTCAGTTGAAGAAATGTCACGCGGAGATAGCTGACATACCTTTGAGAGACACAGTGCCATTGGAAGCAATTCAGTTGGATAACAATTTGACCTATGAGGAGAAACCAGTCAAGATTCTCGAGTTTGCCAGCCGAGTCACTCGCAGCAAGGTTATCAAGTTTTGCAAAGTTCAGTGGAGCCACCACACGGAGGATGAAGCCACCTGGGAGCGAGAGGAAGATTTTCTTAAAGACCACCCTCACCTATTTTCTTGCCAACCGAATCTCGAGGGCGAGATTCATCTTAAGGGGGGTAGGTTTGTAACATCCCAAATTTTCAATTTGGAATGTTATACATTAGATCATCATGCATATCATATTTTATTTTGCTTTTGGTTTTGATCCTAGAAAATCCTAAGCAACTCAAGGACCCACGGAGAGAGTTGGGGATTTCGTTATTTACATATTTGAGTTTTCTCAAATTATGTAAACAGGATCATTTGATTTTATTTATTTTATCATCAATTATTTCTATTACAAAAATATGAGAGAGGGAATAAAATGACTTTCCCAAAATATAGAAATATTGAGGATTTAATAAAAAATCAAATAAGATTTATTTCGGAGTTTTTCGGTATTTTTATTTGAATTTAGGAAAAATGCGCGTTTTTCAAAATTGCATTTTGGGCCTAGATAAATGTTCACTTTATCAGGCTTGATTTTAGAAACTCGGCAAAATTTATTTCGTGATTTTTGGAGTCCGTTTAGTATTTCTTTTTATTTTTCTTCCGAGCGTAATTTAAAAAAAAACGCGGAACCGACTATGGGCCGTACTCGGCCAGGACACTGCCGGCCGAGGCCTTTATAAGCAGCCGCCCCTGCCCTAACCCTAGCCGCCGCCAGCCGCCACCGCCGCCGCCACCAGCCGCCGCCGCCGCCGCCCTGCCGCCGACTCGCCGGAGCAGGGCGTGGCCCGAGGTTCGCCGTCTCGACTTCCGTGCCGTTTAAAAAAAAGAAATTTCTGTTCGTTGTTTTTCTTTTTCGTCGGATTTTCCGCGGTTATTTTCTGATCGCGATTTCTGGTCCGATTTTCGTTTTAGTATAACTTTTCGCTCGTTTATCGGAATCAGGCGATTCAAGCGCCTGGAGTTTCGTCTCGAAACCCTCTTTCCGAATAATCAACTTAAACAAGTTTTTGCTACTGTAAAATTTACCCTAGATCCAGATTACTAGAACGAAGTTGTTTTCTTTCGCCGTTTGACTTTCTTTTGCTTCGTTCGATTTGATTCTTTTGCAAACCAGGGTTCTTAAGTTGAACTTTCTGGTTAGATCTTCTATTTGAGTTTTACCTGTGCATTAGATGAGTGCTTATTGTATGCTTGTTGTTTGTCTGCGATAGAACACCCGAAGTGCACTGCCTATTACTTTGAATCTCTAGGTTTCGCGGATCATCAGCAAGGCAAGTAACACTTTGATCATACCTTTTTCTACAACCCAGTTTTATTGCATTAGATCAATCCTCACACATTGCATGATTAGGATCTAATTAAATTGTGGGATGGGAAGTAGATGAGGTAGTACCTATTACCTGTTTATTATCAAACCTTTGGGAGTTACTTCTACGTTTGCTTATTATGCCATGCTATGCTAGTAGACGCGGATTGGGTGAGTGATATCCATGACAGATGTGAGATTGATAATTAAGGGTTTATCTAAGGTGGCAACTTAAACACACATCTGGGTGGATTGAGGCACCTGGGTATTCCAGGACTTGCCTGTTTTTATTTTGGACCGCCACCCAGGCTCAAAGGGATCATGAGATTATTCATACTAGAAACTTCTGTGTGCAGCCACAAGCCATTATGGGCTCTGGCATAGTTGAGTAAGTCGTGCGAACTCTTACATGGTAGACTAGCAGATGTAGGGGAAAGTAGGTGTACCGGTCTATCCATCGTAAGGTGCTAGCGCTTCTGAAAGACTGTGTCTCGGTCATCCGTTTCTCAAACACCATGTAGTGCGAGAAATCCAACGGAGGCGATCGAGTCTTGTGGGGAAAAGTGCGCAAACCTCTGCAGAGTGTATAAACTAATCATGATTAGCCGTGTCCCCGGTTATGGACATCTTGAGTATCTAGTACCTGGATTATCACGTGAATCTCAACATGTTACCCTAAAGTTAATTTTGTGGGGTTTAATGATTTTTAATTGGGATTGAGAATGCTGTCAACCATTCTCAATGTTTAACAACCATCATGATAGTAATTAAATTTATTCCTTTGCAGTAGGGAAAAATTGGCTTTACGCAAAAACTGTAACCATAGAGCTTTCCACCAGCCAAATATGCATATAGTATAGCTGCTGCATTCCATTACTCTCTATGTGTTACCTTGCCAGCATATTCCATGTGCTGACCCGTTTTCGGGCTGCAACGTTAATGTTGCAGACTTTTTAGACGACGATTAAGGAGTTTTTAGGTCGTGGTTCTATACTCAGTGATGCCGTTGGAGTTGATGGACTCACTTAACTTCCAAGCCTTCCGCTGTTATTGTTATTAGATGGCCTTAAGCCATATTTATTGTAATAAGTTCTGTTTTGAGACACTCGATGTAATAAGTGTGTGATTGCTACTCTGCTATAAATCCTCCGAGTACTGTGTGGTGTCAGCATTACTGATCCAGGGATGACACCGGAGCATAGAGATCAGACTGTTTGAGGTCTGGTTGCTACAAAACAGTTATTGAGAAAACACCGTAGGTGATGACCTCAGGCAACACACACAGTTTCTAGAAATAAATCGTGTTGGATCAATGAACAATCACACACAACATTCTCTTGAAAACTGTTTGCGTTAGGCCACCTTGCGCAAACGTTTACCACATAAAAATTGTGTGTGATGGATAGCCTTTGCCACACAGTTTCTTCTATGCACCGTGTGTGATGCACTCAATAACGCAAACAATAAAATTGTTAATATTGTGTGCAATGGCAATGCTATCACAAACGATTTAACGGGGGAAATTGTGTGTGCTGTACATGCGAAGGGAAACGTTTTCCTTGGAGCGACTATGTGGGATGTTCATACCAACGGAAACGTTTAGTGGAGACTGACTGTGTGGGATGTACTTACGACCGGTAATGATTTCGCCTGTATAATTGCATTTTTTAGCATTACTGTACGTATAACCGTATTTGAGCACTCGCCGGTCGCACACGACCTCAGTTTGTCAAGTGTGTGTGCCAGGAGGGCATATCCCTAACGGTTTCTGGGTCGTGTGGGAAGGACCCCCCTATCGCCCACACTCACTTGGCGACGGTTCCAAATGTCGTCACGGAAAGGGGTTAAAAACCGTTTGTATAGCACCTCACTGTACCAGTGCTTGGCAAATGAAATCCCATAAGAATTTGCAAGGGATTATCAGAAACATTTGCAATGAAATAAAACAGAAGTTTCAGATGAAAAACAGAAAGTTTAAAAGAGATCTAGATGAAAAAAAATTAGAGAGACACAATGGCAAGAAAAACATGCAAATGGAGAAGTACTGAGCAAAAGAACACTAGAGAACTTCATCTAGAAAAAGATTGGTGACAAAGTCACCTATGTTAGAGTATATTGACTTAGGGGCCAAGTGAGATCGCTTGATCATAGGCCATACTCATCGTTTAAGCTCAAAATGGGGTTACTATTTTTTGTTTAAGCAGTTGATGTATTCACATCTTGTTGAGTGGCTTTATCTCATGTCTTGGAGTAAAGCTTCTCTAAGATGGAATGACATACCTTAGGGTGTGGTGTTGATCTTCATCATGTAGTCCAACTTGTGTTGGATGCTCAAGGTTGATGCTGTCCATCAACAGTTGGGAGCAGCACTAGTAGTTTGAGCATCTTCCTACATGGGTTAGTCTTGCAAGGAAGAGCACTTGTGTATCCTAATTGACAAACATGAAATTTTACATATGGAGATAGTCAAATGATATGGTGAGTGAGTTCATGCTTCCTTGAGATCAACATCTAAACAATAGGTACTTGGTGATGTAGAAATTGCTTGGGATATGAGTGACTTGCAGTTTCTTAGATTGAGACTTATCCAAGTACCTACAAGGGTTAGATAACATGCAAGGGTACAAGTATATATCCAAGACATATGATCATTATCATAAGAGAAATATCAAGGATTAGTCAGAAAAGGCTCATGCCTTGCATGTATCCAAATGGAGCTTCTACTCCAAGTTTGAGGCATCAATGATATTCAATTCACCTCTCAAACAGCAAAATACTTTCTCATCAAGCGTTTTGGTGAATATATCTGCATATTACTTATCGGTTCGAACATGCTTAAGATTGATGTCTCCTTTAGCAACATGATCCCGAATGAAATGATGACGAACTTCAATGTGCTTAGTTCTAGAATGTTGCACGGAATTGTGAGCAACCTTAATAGCACTTTCATTATCACAAAGCAATGGAACATGTATCCCATAATCCTTAAGAGTTTGGGTCATCCAAAGTAATTGAGCACAATATGACCCGGCGGCAATGTATTCCACTTCGGCAGTGGATAAGGATACCGAGTTTTGTTTCTTGGAGGACTAAGACACAAGGAATCTACCAAGAAATTGACAAGTACCCGAAGTGGACTTTCTATCAACCTTGTCACCGACGTAGTCCGAATCGGAGTAGCCAACAAGATCAAAAGATGACCTCTTAGGATACCAAATGCAAAAGTTTGGTGTATGAATTAAGTATCTCACTATCCTTTTCATGGCCTTAAGATGACACTCTTTAGGGGCCGCTTGATATTGTGCACACATGCACACAGTTAGAATAATATCGGGACGGGAGGCACATAGATATAACAAAGAACCAATCATAGAGCGGTAAACCTTTTGGTCAACCGGTTTGCCATCCTTAGTCAAGTCAAGATGTCCACTAGTAGGCATGGGTGTTTTCATACCTTTGATTTCTTGCATGTTGAACTTCTTGAAAAGATCCTTGGTATACTTTGTTTGAGAGACAAAGGTACCGTCCTTAGTTTGCTTGATTTGCAAACCAAGGAAAATTTTGAGTTCACTCATCATAGACATCTCAAACTTCTCCGACATTAGCCTTCCAAACTTTTCACTAAAATGGGGGTTAGTAGAACCAAATATGATATCATCCACATAAATTTGGCACACAAATAATTCACCATTTACCCTTTTAGTAAAAAGTGTAGAATCAACCTTCACAATTTCAAAGCATTTTTCAATGAGGAACTTGGTCAAGCATTTATACCATGCTCTAGGAGCTTGTTTAAGACCATAAAGGGTTTTGTGAAGTTTGTAGACATGATTAGGTTTCTTGGGATTGACAAAGCCCAGAGGTTGTTTAACATAAGCTTCCTCCTCAATTTCTCCACTTCGAAAAGCATTTTTAATGTCCATTTGGTATAAAGTGATATCATGGTGATTGGCATAAGCAAGTAAGGTGCATATGGACTCAAGTCTAACAATGTGGGCATATGTCTCACCATAGTCCATACCTTGGACTTGAGTGTAGCCTTGAGCGACGAGATGGGCCTTGTTGCTTACAACTTGTCCATATTCATCTTGCCTATTTCGAAACACCAATTTGGTTCCAATGACATTGTGATTGTCGTCGGGATTTTCAACCAATGTCCACACTTGATTCCTCTCGAAGTTGTGTAGCTCTTCGTGCATAGCATTTACCAAATCCGGATCCTTCTTCTACCTTCATAGCTAGGTTCAACACTAGAAATGAATGAGTAGCATTCACAAAAGTTAGCCAAATGAGTTTTAGAGCGAGTGATTCTCCCGGTTTGGATACCACTGAAGATTTGTTCGATGGGATGGTCTCTTGTGACTCTTGCTCTAACTCGTGAGAGCTTTTGTTTGGGTTGGGGTGGAACGTCCTCTTCATGTATCCTCCTTCTCCTCCTCCTTCATTGTTGTTGGTGTTGTCGTTCTCTTGTGGAGGTGGAGAGGGAGGTTGAGGTGGTTCATCTTGTTGTACTTCCTCATTCCCTCCGTTTTGACGTGTTCCACTTGTGGATGCCTCCAAGTCAAGTCGTGGTTCACCTTGATGTGAAGTTAAGGCTTCCACTTGAATAGACAAAGTACTCTCCTTCATCCCCGTTGGGCGAATCTTGCCAATGGACAAATCTTGGAGTACTTCCGAAGGATCTTTGTCCCCTACATCAATTGGCAATTGCCCTACTTGCGAGCCGTTAGATTCATCAAACTTCACATCTACCATCTCTTTAACTTTTCGGGTGAAATTGTTGTAGACACCGTAAGTGTGCGAGTTTGAGCCATAGCCGTGTAGGAAACCTTCATGAGATTTAGGAGCAAATTTTGAATGATGATGCTTGTTAAGAATGTAACATTTTGAGTCAAATACTCGAAAGTATGCGACTTGGGGTTTGTTACCGGTGAGAAGCTCATATGTCGTCTTACCGAGAAGCTTGTGAAGATATAGTTGATTTGTAGCATGACAAATTGTCTCAACTGCTTCCATCCGAAGTGTCATGGTGTCTTGTATTCATCAGGCATCGTTCTTGCCATCTCAATAAGTGTCCAGTTCTTCCTATCAACAACTTCATTTTGTTGAGGCGTGTGCGCGACCGAGAACTCATGTGAAATCCCTTCTTCGTCAAGAAAGGTATCCACATTTGCGTTCTTGAACTTCGTTCCATTGTCGCTTCAAACCTTCTTGATCTTCACTTTAAATTGGTTTTGGGCCTTCCTAGAGAAGGTCTTGAAGATCTTTTGGACCTGTGATTTATCATCAAGAAATAATACCCACGTAAATCTTGAAAAGTCGTCAATAATGACCAAACCGAACGAGTTACCACCGAGGCTCTTGTAGGCGTTGGGACCGAAAAGATCCATATGAAGTAGCTCAAGCGGTCTTCTCATGGTCATGATGTTCTTCACGGGATGACTTCCTCCAACTTGTTTTCCTGCTTGACAAGCACTACAAAGTCTATCCTTGTCACACATGACATCTTTAACACCAAGGATGTGATCACCTTTAATAACATTATCAAGATTTCACATGCCCACATGACCTAACCTTCTATGCCATAACCAACCTTTAGAAGATTTAGCAATTAAGCAAGTACGAGGTTGAGCTCTCTTAGTGAAATCAACAATGTATAGATCACCTCTACGAATACCGTTAAAGACCATATTATGGGTATCTCTATGAAACACTTGGCAATCTACTTCAGTAAATAGAACATTGAAACCAAAGTCTGCTAGTCTAGATACGGAAAGGAGATTGTAGCCAAGATATTCAACAAGCATAATGTTTTGGATAGAGCTATCACTAGAAATGGCCACCTTACCAAGGCCAAGTACCTTACCCTTGGAGTTATCTCCAAACGTTACATACTTGCATGGGCCGTCGTTCTTAGAAAGCTCACAGAACATGTACTTCCTCCGGTCATATGATCAGTACATCCACTGTCGAGAATCCATTATTTCCCTCCGGCCATGTAATCACGAAGGTTAGCCATAAGACCAAAGTGTCTCATCGACTTCTCAAGGTCAAA
Organism: Triticum dicoccoides; assembly: GCF_002162155.2. Classification (NCBI taxonomy): domain Eukaryota; kingdom Viridiplantae; phylum Streptophyta; class Magnoliopsida; order Poales; family Poaceae; genus Triticum; species Triticum dicoccoides. Next base: position 354,771,999 of record NC_041380.1, read on the forward strand.
GTCACTATCTTCATCCTCATCATAATATCCATGCTCGAAGTCATCATGTGGTTGATGATCACCTAGGAAAAGTCACTAATAGTCTGTGAAATGATGCTACTAATGACTCCAACATTTCCTTTGGAACGCATAAGGTCACGGAGCTCAAATAGACATTCATCAAACTTAGGATCACTAGGGTTCATATTTTGAAAAGCAATTGACTTTTGAAGAATCTCATCTAGATTTTTCAAGGAGTAATTTGGAAAGCACTCTTCAAGATATTTCCATATAGTATAAGCACATTCGAAAGTAGGCAAACATATGAAGAAATTTCTAGGCAATCCTCTAATGATAAGATCAATAGTTCTAAGATTGTGAGTCATGTCAAGATACTCATTGGGGGTAGGTTGCAAAGGATCAATAGGGGACACATAAGGGCTAGTGATATACTTGTTCAAATCATATTCATTGAAAATCTGAAGCATCTCATTCTTCCAAGAACTATAGAACTCTCTGTCAAGCATAGGCACTCTACGTCTAATAATCCCGATCATAGACGCATACATATTACTCCAATGGTGATTAAACCAAAGCAATGGAGACCAATGCTCTGATACCAATTGAAAGGATCGAGAAGAGGGGTCTAGAGGGGGTGATTAGACCCTCAACAAGTAAAAGTGGAAGTTTTTAAGTTCTTCAAGTTAAGGTAGAGTTTTAGCACAAGTTTAAGCATTCACAATACATTTCAAGAAAGCATGCATGACATGAGTATATGCAGCGGATAAGGTAAAGCATGATAATTGCAAGAAAGTAAAGGGATGAGATTGGAGTGTGTAAACACAATGAAGACACGAAGATTTTTGGCATGGTTTTGATAGGTGGTGCTATCGTACATCCACGTTGATGGAGACTTCAACCCACGAAGGGTAACGGCTGCGTGAGTCCATGGAGGGATCCACCCATGAAGGGTCCATGAAGAAGCAACCTTGTCTATCCTACCATGGCCATCGCCCACGAAGGACTTGCCTCACTCAGGTAGATCTTCATGAAGTAGGCGATCTCCATGACCTTACAAACTTCTTGGTTGAACTCCACAAATTGATAGAGGCTCCCAAGAAACATCTAACCAATCTAGGAGACACCACTCTCCAAAAGGTAACAAATGGTGTGTTGATGATGAACTCCTTGCTCTTGTGCTTCAAATGATAGTCTCCCCAACACTCAACTCTCTCTCTCACACACACAAATTTGGATATAGTGGAAAGATGATTTGAGTGGAAAGCAACTTGAGGAAGGCTAGCAATGAAGATTCTTGTGGTAGGATTGGTATATCTTGATCTCAACACATGAGTAGGTGGTTCTCTCTTAGAAAATGTATGGTGGAAGTGTAGGCACGTTCTTATGGCTCTCTCAGATATGGAACAGGGGTGGATGGGTATATATAGCCTCCACACAAAATCCAACCATTACACACATTTGACCCATCTTGGTGAGATCGAATAGCTAAACTCGGTGAGACCGATGAGTTCAAAATGTGAACATTAGGAATCTCGGTGGGACCGACTGGAACAACATGGTGGGACGGATGTGCTAGGGCTTAGGGAAAACCTCATATTGGTGGCGCTGATTGCATCAACTCGGTGAGACCGAAGTGAAGCAATAGGGCAACCGAGAATTGGTCAAGCCATCTCGGTGAGACCAATTGCAATTTCGGTGAGACTGAAATAATTGCAACTGATAACAGGGAGTTGGCAAGGCCTTCTCGGTGTGACCGAATTGTTAGGGTTTCCGGTTGTGGCTATGTCATATGAACTCGGTGGCACCGGATAGAATGAATCGGTGGGGCCGAGTTGGAGTTTAGGGTTTTGACATATTTGGATGGAGAAAGTGGTTGAGGGTTTAGGAGCAATATCACTAAGTGCTACTTCTTGACCTTGCGTTGGTTTTTCCCTTGAAGAGGAAAGGGTGATGCAGCAAAGTAGAGATAAGTATTTCCCTCAGTTTGAGAACCATGGTATCAATCCAGTAGGAGGTACAAGCAAGTCTCCATTCTATGCACCTGCACAAACAATCAAACACTTGCACCCAACGCGATAAAGGGGTTGTCAATCCCTTCAGGGTCACTTGCAAGGATGAGATCTGATAGAGATCGATATAAAAGATTACTAAAACATAAAACAAAGTAAAAACAAATAAATTGCAGCAAGGTATTTTTGGGTTTTTTGGTTTATAGATCTGAAAATATGATGGAAACAAGACCGGGGAGCCATAGGTTTCACTAGAGTCTTCTCTCCTGAAAGAAAATAATACGATGAGTGAACAAATTATTGTCGAGCAATTGATAGAAAAGCGCAAAGTTATGACGATATCCAAGGCAATGATTATGAATATAGTTGGCAAAACCAAACCGATAATTCGTAGATAAATACAAAGATATCAAATCACGCATATATGAATTCAGAGAAGATTCAAATAATATTCATAGATAATCTATCATAAATCCACAATTCATCGAATCTTGACAATCACATCGCAAAAGAATATTACATCGGATTGATCTCCAAGAACATTGAGGAGAACATTGTATTGAAGATCAAAGAGAGGGAAGTAGCCATCTACCTACTAGCTATGGAGGGTACACTAGGTTGCGGCGGCGGGAAAGTATTTTGGTGGACGCTTCTGGTTGTTTGGGAATATTTCTGAATTTATAGGCCAAGAATTAGGGTTGGAGGAGCTCCAAGGGGCCCACAAGACCTCAGGGCCCCCTAGGGTGCGCCCCTGAGGCTTGTGGCCTCCTCGGGACTCCTCTAACTTCTTCTCCAAGTCCTACGTGGGCCTTCTGATCCAAGAAAAATCATCGCAAAGATTTATTCCGTTTGGACTTCGTTTGGGATTCCTTTTCTGTAAAACTCAAAAACAAGAAAAAAAATAGAAACTGGCACTGGGCTCTAGGTTAATAAGTTGGGAAAATATTGTTTTTTCCACTCTAGATTTTACCAATTTTCCTTATGCCACTCTAGATTTTGACATTTTACTTTTGCCACTCTTAGTTTTTTATAATTATCACATTTTCCATTTAGTGGCAAAAGAAAAATAAATTTATTTTGTTTTTGCCACTCTTAGCTTTTGACAATTATCACTCTGAAAATTTTGCTTTTGCCACGGGAATGGCAATTGTGATAATTGTCAAACCTAAGAGTGGAAAAAGTGAAATGCTAAAATCTAGAGTGGCATAAGAAAAATTGACAAAATCTAGAGTGGCAAAAACAAAATTTTCCCTAATAAGTTAGTCCCCAAAACAATATAAAATAACATATTAATGCATATAAAACATCCAAAACAGATAATATAATAGCATGGAACAATAAAAACTTATAAATACACTGGAGACGTATCAAGCATCCCCAAGCATAATTCCTGCCCGTCCTTGAGTAGGTAAATGATAAAAACATATTTCTTGATGTGGAATGCTACCTAACATATTTATCCATATAATTTTCTTTATTGTGGCATGAATATTTAGATCCATAAGACTCAAAAAAGTCTAATATTGACATAAAAACAATAATACTTCAAGCATACTAATAAAGCAATCGTGTCTTCTCAAAATAACATGGCCAAAGAAAGTTATCCCTACGAAATCATATAGTCTGGCTATGCTCCATCTTCATCACACAAAGTATTAAATCATGCACAACCCCGATGAAAAACCAAGCAATTGTTTCATACTTTGATATTCTCAAAACTTTTCAACTTTCACGTAATACATGAGCGTGAGCCATGGATAGAGCACTATAGGTGGAATAGAATATGGTGGTTGTAGGGAAGACAAAAAGAAGGAGAAAGTCTCAGATCAACTAGGTGTATTAATGGGCTATGGAGATGTCAATCAATAGATATCACTGTGAGTGAGTAGGGATTGCCATGCAACAGATGCACTAGAGCTATAAGTGTATGAAATCTCAAAAAGAAACTAAGTGGTGTGCATCCAACTCGCTTGCTCACGAAGACCTAGGGCAATTTGAGGAAGCCCATCTCTGGAATATAGAAGCCAAGTTCTATAATGAAAAATTCCAACTAGTATATGAAAGTGACAACATAGGAGACTCTCTATAATGAAGATCATGGTGCTACTTTGAAGCACAAGTGTGGTAAAAGGATAGTAGCATTGCCCCTTCTCTCTTTTCTCCCATTTTTCTCATTTTTTTGTTCGGGCTTCTTTTGTCCTCTTTTATTTTTTGCAAAGTCCGGAGACTCATCCCAACTTGTGAGGGAATCATAGCTTCCATCATCCTTTCCTCATATGGGACAATGCTCTAATAATGATGATCATCACACTTTTATTTATTTACAACTCAAGAATTACAACTCGATTCTAGAACAAGATATGACTCTATATGAATGCCTCTGACGGTGTACCGGGATGTGCAATGATCAAGATAGACATGTATAAAAAATATGAATGGTGGCCTTGCCACAAATACTATGTCAACTACATGATCATGCAAAGCATTATGACAATGATGCAGCGTGTCATAATAAATAGAACGGTGGAAGTTTCGTGGGAATATATCTCGAAATGGCGATGGAAATGCCATAATAGGTAGGTGAGGTGGCTGTTTTGAGGAAGATATATGGTGGGTTTAATGCACCGGTGAGAATTGTGCGGTACTAGAGAGGCTAGCAACGGTGGAAGGGTGAGAGTGTGTATAATCCATGGACTCAACATTAGTCATAAAGAACTCACATACTTATTGCAAAAGTCTATTAGCTATTGAAACAAAGTACTACACGCATGGTCCTAGGGGGATTGATTGGTAGGAAAAGACCATCATTCGTCCCCGACCGCCACTCATAAGGAAGACAATCAATAAATAAGTCATGCTCCGATTTCATCACATAGTGGTTCACCATACGTGCATGCTACGAGAATCATAAACTTTAACACAAGTATTTATACCAATCCACAATTACTCACTAGCATGACTATAATATCACCATCTTTATATCTCAAAACAAATGCAAGGAGTCAAACTTCTCATAGTATTCAACATTCTCTATATGAAAGTTTTTATTATATCCCTCTTGGATGCCTATCATATTAGGACTAAATTCATAACCTAAGCAAATTACCATGCTATTTAGAGACTCACAAAATAATATAAGTGAATCATGAGTTCAACAATTTATATAAAATAAAGCCACTGCCGTTCTCTAAAAAGATATAAGTGAAGCACTAGAGCAAATTGCCTCGCTCAAAAGATATAAGTGAAGCACATAGAGTATTCTAATAAATTCATGATTCAGGTGTGTCCCTCTCAAAAGGTGTGGATGATTGTGGCAAACTAATAAGCAAAGACTCATGTGGTAAATAAAAATATAGCATCAAGTAAATTTACCGATGGATTGAAGACGAAAGAGGGGATGCCATCCAGGGCATACCCAAGCTTAGATGTTTGGTTGTCCTTGAATATTACCTTGGGGTTCCTTAGGCATCCCCAAGCTTAGGCTCTTGCCCCTCCTTATTCCATAGTCCATCAAATCTCTACCCAAAACTTGAAAACTTCACAACACAAAACTCAGCAGGAAACTCATGGGATCCGTTAGTATAAGAAAATAAATCACCACCTTTTGGTACTGTTGTGAACTCATTCTTTATTTATATTGGTGTAATATCTACTGTATTCCAAACTTTCCATGGTTCATACCCCCCTATACTACCCATAGAATCATTAAAATAAGCAAACAACACAAAGAAAACAGAATCTGTCAAAAACAGAACAATCTATAGCAATATGTAAACTTCGTATAGTTATATAACTGCAAAAGTTCTGACAAACTAGGAAAGCCAGGGATATTTGTATATCAATATTGTGTAAAAAATTCAGATCAAAATCACGCTTTTCTGATTCAAAATTGTTTTACTGGGTGCAAAAGTTTCTGTTTTTCAGCAAGATCAAATCAACTATCACCGTAAGCCATCCCAAAGCTCTTGGCTCAAACACTAACTAAAACACCAAAACATAATTACTACAGAGGTAATAATGTGTATTTATTGAAAAATAGAATCAAAAACATAAAAATAAATTTGGGTTGCCTCCCAACAAGTGCTATTGTTTAACGCCCCTAGCTAGGCATAAAACATAGATCTAGGTATTGTCATCTTTGGTATGCAATCCATAAGTAGCCCTTATAATAGATTCATATGGAAACTTAATTTTATTTCTTGGAAAGTGTTCCATGCCCTTCCTTAATGGTAATTGAAATCTAATGTTTCTTTCTTTCTTATTAATAATTGCACCAATCGTTCTAAGGAAAGGTCTACCAAGAATGGTAGGACATGTAGGGTTGCAATCTATATCAAGCACAATGAAATCTACTGGCACATAATTCCTATTTGCAACAATAAGAACATCATTAATTCTTCCCATAGGTTTCTTAATAGTGGAATCCGCTAGATGCAAATTTAAAGAACAATCATCAAATTCACGGAAACCTAGCACATCACATAAAGTTTTTGGAATCATGGAAACGCTAGCACCCAAATCACACAAAGCATGGCACTCATAATCTTTAATTACAACTTAATAGTAGGTTCCCACTCATCATAAAGTTTTCTAGGGATTGAAACTTCCAACTCAAGTTTTTCTTCAAAATATTTCATCATAGCATCAATGATATGTTTAGTAAAAGCTTTATTTTGATTATAAGCATGATGAGAATTCAACATGGATTGCAACAAGGAAATACAATCTATCAAAGAAAAATTATCATTATTAAAGTCCTTGAAATCCAAAAGAGCGGGTTCATCGCTACTTAAAGTTTTAACCTCTCCAATCCCACTTTTATCAATTTTTGCATTAAGATCTATAAACTCGGAATCATGGGGACGCCTTCTAGCTAAAGTTGACTCATCTCCAGTCCCATATTTATCAAGATTTATATTGTAAAACAAAGATTCAATAGGAGTCACATCAATCACTTTAAGGTTTTCATCGTTATTCAAAGACTCCGGTTTAGCAGCCATCTTATTCACCAAAGTGGTTTGTCTATCGGAAATTTGGCCTACTAAATTTTCAAGATGAGAAAATTGAGACTTAAGACCATAAAATTCCTTGGTAACATCATCAAGATCTTTATTAATATACTCCATCATAATTTTTTGTTCTTTAACCTCGTTCCAAAAGAAACTATTATGCTCAATTACAAAGACATGAAGCTTTTAGCATTATTTTCAATATCTTCCAACTTCCTATAGTAAGGATCAAAGCTCTTGGGTCGAGCCATATGGGCTAACAAGCAATCCAACACACAAGCAACCAAAAAGCAAACAAAAAGACGCACGCAAGAAGGGCGAACAAAAGGGCAAATCTTTGTGTGTTTTTTTCTGAAATCGTTTTAGAAGTGGGGGAGAGGGAAACGAGAGGCAAACGGCAAATAACGTGATGTAAGAGATGAGAGTTTATGGTGGGTACTTGGTAGGCTTGGTGTAGAACCTCCCTCACAATGGCGCCAAAAATTCTTGCTGCTACTTCTTGAGCTTGCATTGGTTTTTCCCTTGAAGAGGAAAGGGTGATGCAGTAAAGTAGAGATAAGTATTTCCATCAGTTTGAGAACCAAGATATCAATCCAGTAGGAGGTACAAGAAAGCCTCCAATCTATGCACCTGCACAAACAATCAAACACTTGCACCCAACATGATAAATGGGTTGTCAATCCCTTCACGGTCACTTGCAAGGATGAGATCTGATAGAGATAGATATAAAAGATTACTAAAACTTAAAACAAAGTAAAGACAAATAAATTGCAGCAAGGTGTTTTTGGGTTTTTTTGTTTATAGACCTGAAAATATATGATGGAAAATAGACCCAAGGGCCATAGGTTTCACTAGAGGCTTCTCTCTTGAAAGAAAATAATACGGTGGGTGAACAAATTACTATCGAGCAATTGATAGAAAAGCGCAAAGTTATGTTGATATCCAAGGCAATGATTATGAATATAGGCATCATGTGTGTGTCAAGTAGACCGACTCCTACCTGCGTCTACTACTATTACTCCACACATCGACCACTATCTAGCATGCATCTAGAGTATTAAGTTCAAAAGAACAGGGTAACGTCTTAAGTAAGATGACATGATGTAGAGGGATAAAGTCAAGCTATATGATGAAAACTACATCTTTTTACCCTTGATGGCAATAATACAATATGTGCCTCGCTATCCCTACTTTGTCACTGGGTAACGTCTTAAGTAAGATGACATGATGTAGAGGGATAAACACAAGCTATATGATGAAAACCACATCTTTTTACCCTTGATGGCAATAATACAATACGTGCCTCGCTATCCCTACTTTGTCACTGGGTGAGGACACCGCAAGATTGAACCCCAAAACAAAGCACCTCTCCCATTGCAAGAAGAACCAATATAGTTGGCCAAACCAAACTGATAATTCAAACAGAAAAACAAAGATATCAAATCATGCATATAGTAATTCAGAGAAGATTCAAATAATTTTCATAGATAATCTGATCATAAATCCACAATTCATCGGATCTCGACAAACACATTGCAAAAATAATATTACATCTGATAGATCTCCAAGAACATCAAGGAGAACATTGTATTGAAGATCAAAGAGAGAGAAGAAGCCGTCTAGCTACTAGACCCGTAGGTATGTGGTAAACTACTCACGCTTCATCGAAAGGGCAATAGAGTTGATGTAGAAGCCCTCCGTGATTGAATCTGCCTCCGACAGGGTACCGGAAAAGTCCCCAAGATGGGATCTCATGAGTACAGAAGGTCACAGTGGCGGAAAAGTATTTTGGTGGATGCTTCTGGTTGTTTGGGAATATTTCTGAATTAATAGGCCAAGAATTAGGGTTGGAGGAGCTCCGAGGGGCTGATAGCGGCTTGAAGCTACGTCCGTATTTCCCCAAAGAGGAAGGGATGATGCAGCACATCAACAATAGGTATTTCCCTCAGTGATGAAACCAATGTTATCGAACCAGTAGGATAATCAAGCAACAACATGTAGACAAATAACAAATACTCGCAACCCGACGTATTAAAGGGGTTATCAATCCCTTTCGGGTAACGGCGCCAGAAATTGGCAAACGGACGTGAATAAATTGTAGTAGATTGATAGATCAAAATCGAAATAAGAATAAATAAGAATAAATTGCAGCAAGGTATTTTTGTATTTTTGGTTTAATAGATCTGAAAATAAAAGCAAAGGAAAATAGATCGCAAAGGCAAATAATATGAGAAAGAGCCCCGGGGGTCGTAGGTTTCATTAGTGGCTTCTCTTGCGAAAAATAGCAAACAGTGGGTGAACAAATTACTGTTGGGCAATTGATAGAATTTCAAATAATCATGATGATATACATGCAATGATCATTATATAGGCATCAGGTCCAAGATTAGTAGACCGACTCCTGCCTGCATCTACTACTATTACTCCACACATCGATCACTATCCAGCATGCATCTAGTGTATTAAGTTCATGGAGAAACGGAGTAATGCAATAAGAATGATGACATGATGTAGACAAGATCTATTTATGTAGAAATAGACCCCATCGTTTTGTCCTTACTAGCAATGATACATACGTGTCGGTTCCCCTTCTATCACTGGGATCAAGCACTATAGGATCGAACCCACTACAAAGCACCTCTTCCCATTACAAGATAAATAGATCAACTTGGCAACAGAAAACCCAAATATCAGAGAAGAAACATGAGGCTCTAAGCAATCATGCATATAAGAGATCAAAGAAACTCAAATAACTTTCATGTATAAAAAGAGATAGATCTGATCATAAACTGAAAGTTCATCAAATCCCAACAAACACACCGCAAAAGAGTTACATCATATGGATCTCCAAGAGACCATTGTATTGAGAATCAAACGAGAGAGGGGAAGCCATCTAGCTACTAACTACGGACCTGAAGGTCTACAAAGAACTACTAACGCATCATCGGAGAGGCACCAATGGAAGTGGTGAACCCCTCCATGATGGTGTCTAGATTGGATCTAGTGGTTCTGGACTCTGCGGCGACTGGAATTGATTTTTGTCGACTCCCCTAGGGTTTCTGGAATATTGGGGTATTTATAGGGCAAAGAGTCGGCGCGGGAAGCCACCGAGGTGGGCACAACCCACCTGGGTGCGCCTGGGGTCCCTGGCATGCCGTTGTGGGTTGTGCCCCCCTCGGGGCGCCCCCGAGGTGCTTCTCCGGCACATTGGGTGTCTTCTGGTCCATAAAAATTCCACAAAAAGTTTCGCTGCGTTTGGCCACCGTTTGGTATTGATTTTCTGTGATGTAAAAAACATGCAAAAACAGCAACTGACACTTGGCACTATGTTAACAGGTTAGTACCAAAAAATGACATAAAATGACTATAAAATGATTATAAAACATCCAAGATTGATAATATAACAGCATGGAACAATCAAAAATTATAGATACATTGGAGACATATCAGCATCCCCAAGCTTAATTCATGCTTGTCCTCGAGTAGGTAAATGATAAAAACAGAATTTTTGATGTGGAATGCTGCCTAACATGTCATATCATATTCTTTTCGTTTTAGCATGGACATTTGGACTTTTATATTGTTCAAAGCAATAGTCTAGTTTTGACATGATATCTTAAATACTCAAGCATATCAACAAGCAACCATATCTTTCAAAATATTAATGCTAAAATAAGCTATCCCTAGCCCATCATGCTCAATCATTGATCCATTCATGAAACACACTCGCATATTAACTACACCCAATGCTCAAGTACGATCATATTGCCTGCTAGTTGGTGCTTTTATAAGAGAAGATGGAGACTCAAATTCAAAAACAAAAATTGAATAAAGTAAAAGAAAGTCCTTTTGCAAAGGGAAGTAGGGATTTGTAGAGGTGCCAGAGCTCAAAGCGAAAATTGAGAGATAAAAACATTTTGAGAGGCATACTTTTCCCACCAACAAAAACGACTTTGAGTTCCCAACACTTTCCATGCTAGATATATCATAGGAGGTTCCCAAACATAAATTAAAGTTTATTCCTTTTTCCACCATACTTTCACTTTCCATGGTTAACCGTATCCACGGGTGCCTTCCATACCAACTGTAGCGACCTGACCCGAATGGATCAAGTCTCTGTGCTTAAGTGTCATCCCTGGATCGGTATGCTGACACACACAGTACTCGAAGGATTTATAACAGAGGTAAATCACATGTATAAAGTAACATAAATACTATTACCTCAATCCATATAGCGGAAGCAACAAGGTTGTGGATTCCCATCAACACCAACGGCAAAGTTGAGTGTAGAAATCGTAACCCTAACGTATCACTTACTCGTCGTAAGATAATCCTGCAACATGAGACGTTGCAGCCCGAAACGGGTCAGTACATTGAATGTACTGGCAAATTCACACCATAGAGAAAATGATGAACAATGGCTATCACTATATGCATATATGGCTGGTGGAAAAGCTCTATGGTTATAATGTTTTTGCGTAAAGCCAATTTTTCCCTACTGCAAAGGAATAAATTTATTTAACTATCTTGGTGGTTGTTGAACATTGAGAATGGTTGACAACATTCTCAATCCCAATTAAGTAACATCATTAAAACCCAACAATATTCATTTAAAGTAACGTGATGAGATCAACAGGATAATCCAAGAACTAGATACTCAAGATGTCCATAACCGGGGACACGGCTAATCATGATTAGTTTATACACTCTGCAGAGGTTTGCGCACTTCTCCCCACAAGACTCGATCGCCTCCGTTTGGTTTCTCGCACTACAGGGTGTTTGAGAAGACGGATGACCGAGACATAGTCTTTCAGAAGCGCTAGCACCATACGATCGGGTAGACCGTACCACCTACAACCCCTACATTTGCTAGTCTACCACTGTAAGAGTTCGCACAACTTAGTCAACTATGCCAGAGCCCATAATGGCTTCTGGCTGCACACGGAAGTTTCTAGTATGAATAATCTCATGATCCCTTTGAGCCTGGGTGGCGGTCCAAAATAAAACAGACAAGTCCTGGAAACCCCAGGTGCCTCAATCCACCCAGATGTGTGTTAGGTTGCCACCTTAGATAAACCATTAATTAACAATCTCACATCTGTCATGGATTTCACTCACCCAATCCACGTCTACTAGCATAGCATGGCATAATAAGCAAACGTAGAAGTAACTCCCAAAGGTTTGATAATAAACAGGTAATAGGTACTACCTCATCTACTTTCCATCCCACAATTTAATTAGATCCTAATCATGCAATGTGTGAGGATTGATCTAATGCAATAAAACTGGGTTGTAGAAAAAGGTATGATCAAAGTGTGAACTTGCCTGCAATGTTGATGAAGATGATTCGCACTCAAAACTCTTGATAGCTCTACTCATCACACTCCGGTCAATCTATCGTAACCAAGCAATAGTAACCACACATAAGCAATCACTCAAAAGATCGGGAAGAACGAAGAAGACGATTCGGAAACATCAAAACCAAGCAAATAACTCTTGCAACATAAAACAATTTCTAACAGTACCAAAATTATGTGAATTTGGCCTTATTAGAATGTTTAGGTCAAGAGCTTCGATTTGCAAAAAGAATCAACTCAAACGGAGCCACGAAACTCAAGTTATGATCAAACGAAGTTTGAATTCAAATCTGATCTAATTCAAATATTAAAATTTTCAAAAACATGTTTGAGTTGGATTACTGGATAGAGGAGATCGTAACAAAGAAGTGGGCGTTGGTTTCGTTGGATTTGGACTAACGAGTAAAAAGATGTGCTTGTTTGAAAATTAGGGACTAATCTGTAAAATTCTAATCACAGACGGGTCCCTGGCAGAAATAAAATAAAACGAAAAGGCTATATAACGAACGTTCGCTAACGAACGCTAACGAACGAACTGTTCGCTAGATTAGAAAAAAAACGAACGGATCTAATCCGTTAGATCTAAATCCAACGGACGAGAGGCGGAGAGGAGTACCGCGGCGGCGGGCGACATCGGCGGCGAGGAAGACGGTGGTGGCGGCTTCGGCGTTTGAACGGGGAGGCGGCTCTGGTGGCTCTCTGGCTCGGGCGTCACCACCAGAAGGAGCGGGGCGACGAGGCGGAGACGAGGGAGGCGGCAGCTCCGGTCGAGGGCGACGGAATGGTGCGGGGCGATGGCAGCGGATCTCGTCGGAGCTCGAACTCCGGCGAGTGCGGCGGTGGCTGCAAACGGCGCGGCGGCGGCTCGGCTTCGAGCGGCGAGATGCGGGAGAGAGAGAGGGGTGTCCGGGCGGCGGCTTTATAGGAGGAGGGGAGGCACGGTGGCGTGGGGAAGGGGCGGCCGGTGACGGGGCGGCGCCGGACTCCGGGAGGAGTCCCGGTCGGGGACGACGGGCAAGGCAGCGCGGAGCTGGGCCTTGGCCTAGCTGGGTGCTGGGCCGGCCCAGTCGGCGGTGGGGAGTATTTTTTTAAAACAATTTCCAGATAAACATAATTATAAAAACAAAATAAAAGAAAATTTTATATAGGCATATAATATATCAAAATTTTCAGAAAAAGATTTTCTACAACATGAACATTTTTCTAGCATTAAATAAAATACACACAAATTCTAATAATTCAAAGAGTGCTACTGGTCTATTAAAATCCAACAAAAATCATTTTTAAAATACCAAAATGATTTCAAATTAATTTTTCTCCAATTTTCTAATGTAGGGAATCATGTTACCCTAATTTCCATATATTTTATTTTTGGAGAAAAATAATTTGAATAAAACTCAAATAACTCCAAATTGAAAATAAATTCAAAAGAACTTTGAATTTAATTCTTTGAAACTCCCAACTCATATTTCATATAATTTGAAGAAGTCATTTTATCTTCTCTCATGAAAATCATCGAGTTGCATAAAGTTCCAGAATCGGAAATATTTTCAAATGAAATTCAAATATTTTCAACACCCCTTGTCATTTAAATAAATGGAAGAAGTCATGTCATCTTCTCTCTAGGGTTTTGTGTTGAAGAGAATTTAAATTCATGGAGATCATAAAAGCAAATATGAAAGTTTGGGAAAGTCCTTTTATTCCCTCTCATTTAACTTTCAAAAGTTTCGAATTCACTCACTTTCAGACAATCAATCAAACAATCAATCAAATCTATCTATTTATTATAACATTCCAAAATTTAGAATTTTGGGATGTTACAAACCTACCACCCTTAAAAGGAATCTCGTCCTCGAGATTCGGAGAGGCTAGCAAGAAAAAGGTTAGGGTTTGGGGGTCTCCTCAAAAATCCATCGATCATCATAGGGGTCTGGGGTGCTACCACCCTTAGAAGCATGGTTACTGTTCCATCAAAACTCATATACTCCATCCTTATTCTTGACAGTGTCGGTCTTCTTAGATCTTCAGGATAATTCCTTATCCGGGCTCTTGCGGTAATGGCATAACCTTTTTCGTCAATTCTTCTGTACTTTCATCTTGGTAAGGTTATTCCGAGACTGGGTCTTCTTAGCTGACGGGTCTGGCGCCAAAACTAAACAACTATCGATATCTCATGGTGGTCAACAATTTGTGGTTTCTCCTGCAGGAAATGGGTCTGGGTGATCCTCACCGTATAACCTACGGTTGGCAAAGTTGCCTTGTACAAGGGAAAAAATTACCAATACCATTCTAAGGTTTAAACAGGGTTTTGATCGTCGTCTCTCTACTATAGGCAAGTCACTCAGATTTACCATCCCATATAGCAAGGCGAATAATAAGAGTAAGTCGGTATGGTGATCAATCCATCCTGCACCCAAATCATTACCTTGTATACAGTTTAGCGAATCTCACATTCTAACACTCGGTCATCCTCACAAGCATTGCAGAATTTCTCTTGTCGACGAACCAAGTTCGGAATAATCCATTGATTCTGCAAGCTAGACAAACATCTATCGTTCCTTCACCACTCTTAGGTTTTGCGTAAACTCCTATAAGATCGTCTATCGATAAGGGCATATCCAATTCCAGGGTTTTTCCTTCAGCAAGAATGTGCTTGCTTCTTGGCAGGTCCTGGGGCCTGTGGTTTATGGCCCATCTCATCACTTGTAGTCCTTGAACTTATCATCGGGCAACTTATCGCTATTCCAACATCCAACTTCCTAGTATTCTTAAATCCATCCAATTGTACTATCTTCCTTCCGTCTATTGGCACCAAATTAGGACATGTTTACTCAGACTCATCATGGAGTTTCCATTGATCCATATTTCCAACAAGATACCTCCTTTATATCCAATAGTAATTTATCTCTTCATCCTCGTGGGATATCCCTCATACCGAGATAAAAACTTATACTTATGAAGTCCATATTCCAATTCGTGGAACATCATTATCCTTTCCACGGTCAAGCGTCCTTACAGGGGAATATTGGCCATCTCTGCATGGCACTTCTTCAACTGGGAAACGTGAAACACATCCTGAACTCCTGACAGTCCTTCAGATAACTCCAACTTGTAGGCCACTTCTCTCATACGCTCCAAAACTCGGTATGGTCCTACAAATCTCGGGGCTAACATTACCTTAACTCCAATTCGTTTAACTCCTCGCAGAGGGGTTACACGAAGACATGCTCTGTCTCCAATTTCATAGACTACCTCCTTGCGTTTTTAAGTCTGCATAACTCTTCTACCTGGACCGAGCTACTTTCAGTCTATCTCGAATCAACTTAACATTCTCTTCTGACTCCTTGATCACAGTTGGTCCAACAACGGACAGTCTCCAACTTCATCCCACATACTCTTGGGGCATCACACATATCGAGACAAAACTCGTATTCATTTTGTCCGAAATCCATTTCAAGGTACTACCACCCTTAAAATGCACCAATCTTCCATAGACCATATTTCTCTTATCCTCAAAAGGGTCAAAATTCTTCTTCATAGAGTAACAACTCATAAGATCCATATCAGTACCAACGATGCTAACTTTATTCACTCTCAATTAATTAAAATCTCTCGCTTTTCCATTACATGTCTCAACTCAACACCTCAAGAAAATGTTCTCACTTCTACTACTCCATTACTTCTGTTGCAAACTCAACTATCTAGCACAAGTATCCTTCTCCTTGGGGCATTCTCTGGCAATGTGCCCTGCTTCATTACAACGGAAACATATTACTTCTGGGAAGATTCGAGGTTTCCTTGCGATTATATAGCCTACTTGGGTCCTTGGCTTCCTTTTTGGGCAATTGCTGAGGTAGTGCCCTGACTCCTTGCACTTATAACAAGTGACATGACTCAGATCCTTCCTGGAATCCAATCTACTTCTCTTTCTGGACTTTTCCATTCCCATCAGAGCTTCTATTTCCAGTGGGTCATACTCTACTTCCTCTATCGAGAATTCTACTAAATCCCCATTCAAACAATTCTGGGAGATGTGTCCTTCTTCTCCACATGAATAGCATGACTTGGTGCAGGGTTTAATTGGCTCTTCTTTGGGTGTGTCCTCCACATCTTCCTTCATCACAGGTTCTTCTATACTTTCCATAAGGGCTCCTTTCATTACTTCTTTATTGTGCTGGATGGTTCTTTGTACCATGGGGTAAATGTGACACTGAGTAGGATAGTGGGTAATCCCTTCACACAAGAAACAAGTAATCTGCCTATTTGGGCATTCTTCAACTGGGTGACTTCCTTCACAATTAGGGCATTCATCCTTGTGTTCTTTATGGGTGTGTCTGATTTCTCCACAAATCTTGCATGCACCATGTTTCTTCATATCCTTTCCATAAGGTTTCAACTTCTGGGACACAAACCGAGACTTTGGCAAAGTCAACTTAAATTCTTTCCAAGTGGTTACTCCTTGCCATCCATTCATGGTTTGGTACATCCTCCACCAAGTAGCAGCACCTCTTTCAAAGCACAGAAGAGCATGCTGGGTCATATCATGTCCAACTATAGGGTTATTCTCCATGTGATCCTCCATGTTCTGAATCCATCGGTCTGTCTCCAACTGACCCATCGGTCCAGGAAATACAAGCTCATCTCCATTCATCCGCTATTGGGTCCATGTGGGTTTGGGGTAAGATAAGAGAGAGGGAGAGGGACACACAATACAAACAAAAGTTTTGAAAAGACAGATTTTTGTTGTGGCTGTCGAAAAACATCAAAGAAATGACAGCTCACAAACGCCGCATCTAACGTAGGTATATAACAGGGGTTTGGTCTTCTAAGGTCAACGTCGCCAAACTCTTCAAGTCTTGTTCATGCCTCCAATGGCTTCTTCCGATCGTGTTTGTCCTTCTCAATTTCTTCTGCCAGATACTCTCTGTTGACAAAAGTTTCTCATGACGTCCTTAATATTTCTGGAGTGGCATTTCAAACTTCTGGGTTTCAACATCCTTCACATGAACCATGGTCATACTGTCCTTCAGTTCTTGACAATTCTCTGGTATCTCGAGGTTGTAGCTCCTCCAGCTTGGCTACTCTCATCTTCAGGATCCTGAGTTCCTCACGAAATGCTCCTTGTCAAAATATGGCTTCTTGTAGCTTTAAACTTCTTGATGTACTACTCCAGATCTTGGTGATACACCAGCTAAGCTTAAAACTGCATCCTTTGCTGATAGATGCTCCATCAGCCTTCTACCATCCAATCCTTCCGAAGGAATGCATGCTTAGCTCAGCTCGGTGACCACATTATCAATGGTGATGACATCACGGATAACCGTGTTTCTGCTTGTCATTGCCATGAGCTATCTTGCCAATTGATATCTCCTGCCTTAGGGGTTTCTTGACAAAACTTTGAGTTCTCAACTCTCCATGTTTCAGTCTTTCTCCGATACACCTTGATCTCAGGTATTGACAACTTCCATAGTCTGCCAAGTTCCACAATGGTAGCCTTCCTAGGTCATACAAATCTAGAAGTTTTTACAGGTCCTTCAAATTCTCCTAGTCCTTGGAGTCTTCAACTGTTGTAGTTTCCATTATTCAGATGCACGGTAAAATCTCCTTCATTCTGTAGTGGTCGTGGTTCTCCGATATCTTGTACTTCTTGGAGTGGTCTCATCAGTGGAATCTTCGAGTGGTCAAAAGGGGAAAGGGGTATGGCCTCACTAAAGGGAATTTTTGAATAAGCTCAAAAGAGAAGAGAGGTAAAAGATCTTTTTGAAAGGGAAAGTTGTAGAGAAAAATCTTTGCTATGGGCTTGCCAGTTTCTAGGGTCACGTCCTACAGTCAACATGTGCTCTGATACCATCTTGTAGCGACCGGACCCGAATGGATCAAGTCTCTGTGCTTAAGTGTCATCCCTGGATCGGTATGCTGACACACACAGTACTCGAAGGATTTATAACAGAGGTAAATCACATGTATAAAGTAACGTAAATACTATTACCTCAATCCATATAGCGGAAGCAACAAGGTTGTGGATTCCCATCAACACCAACGGCAAAGTTGGGTGTAGAAATTGTAACCCTAACGTATCACTTACTCGTCGTAAGATAATCCTGCAACATGAGACGTTGCAGCCCGAAACGGGTCAGTACATTGAATGTACTGGCAAATTCACACCATAGAGAAAATGACGAACAATAGCTATCACTATATGCATATATGGCTGGTGGAAAAGCTCTATGGTTATAATGTTTTTGCGTAAAGCCAATTTTTCCCTACTGCAAAGGAATAAATTTATTTAACTATCTTGGTGGTTGTTGAACATTGAGAATGGTTGACAGCATTCTCAATCCCAATTAAGTAACATCATTAAAACCCAACAATATTCATTTAAAGTAATGTGATGAGATCAACAGGATAATCCAAGAACTAGATACTCAAGATGTCCATAACCGGGGACACGGCTAATCATGATTAGTTTATACACTCTGCAGAGGTTTGCGCACTTTTCCCCACAAGACTCGATCGCCTCTGTTTGGTTTCTCGCACTACAGGGTGTTTGAGAAGACGGATGACCGAGACATAGTCTTTCAGAAGCGCTAGCACCATACGACCGGGTAGACCGTACCACCTACAACCCCTACATCTGCTAGTCTACCACTGTAAGAGTTCGCACAACTTAGTCAACTATGCCAGAGCCCATAATGGCTTCTGGCTGCACACAGAAGTTTCTAGTATGAATAATCTCATGATCCCTTTGAGCCTGGGTGGCGGTCCAAAATAAAACAGGCAAGTCCTGGAAACCCCAGGTGCCTCAATCCACCCAGATGTGTGTTAGGTTGCCACCTTAGATAAACCATTAATTAACAATCTCACATCTGGATTTCACTCACCCAATCCACGTCTACTAGCATAGCATGGCATAATAAGCAAACGTAGAAGTAACTCCCAAAGGTTTGATAATAAACAGGTAATAGGTACTACCTCATCTACTTCCCATCCCACAATTTAATTAGATCCTAATCATGCAATGTGTGAGGAGTGATCTAATGCAATAAAACTAGGTTGTAGAAAAAGGTATGATCAAAGTGTGAACTTGCCTGCAATGTTGATGAAGATGATTCGCACTCAAAACTCTTGATAGCTCTACTCTTCACACTCCGGTCAATCTATCGTAACCAAGCAATAGGAACCACACATAAGCAATCACTCAAAAGATCGGGAAGAACGAAGAAGACGATCCGGAAACATCAAAACCAAGCAAATAACTCTTGCAACATAAAACAATTTCTAACAGTACCAAAATTATGTGAATTTGGCCTTATTAGAATGTTTAGGTCAAGAGCTTCGATTTGCAAAAAGAATCAACTCAAACGGAGCCACGAAACTCAAGTTATGATCAAACGAAGTTTGAATTCAAATCTGATCTAATTCAAATTTTAAAATTTTCAAAAACATGTTTGAGTTGGATTACTGGATAGAGGAGATCGTAACGAAGAAGTGGGCGTTGGTTTCGTTGGATTTGGACTAACGAGTAAAAAGATGTGCTTGTTTGAAAATTAGGGACTAATCTGTAAAATTCTAATCACAGACGGGTCCCTGGCAGAAATAAAATAAAACGAAAAGGCTATATAACGAACGTTCGCTAACGAACGCTAACGAATGAACCGTTCGCTAGATTAGAAAAAAAACGAACGGATGTAATCCATTAGATCTAAATCCAACGGACGAGAGGCGGAGAGGAGTACCGCGGCGGCGGGCGACGTCGACGGCGAGGAAGACGGTGGCGGCGGCTTCGGCGTTTGAATGGGGAGGCGGCTCCGGTGGCTCTCCGGCTCGGGCGTCACCACCAGAAGGAGCGGGGCGACGAGGCGGAGACGAGGGAGGCGGCAGCTCCGGTCGAGGGCGACGGAACGGTGCGGGGCGACGGCAGCGGATCTCGTCGGAGCTCGAACTCCGGCGAGTGCCGTGGTGGATGCAAATGGCGCGGCGGCGGCTCGGCTTCGAGCGGCGAGATGCGGGAGAGAGAGGGGTGTCCGGGCGGCGGCTTTATAGGAGGAGGGGAGGCACGGTGGCGTGGGGAAGGGGCGGCCGGTGACGGGGCGGCGCCGGACTCCGGGAGGAGTCCCGGTCGGGGACGACGGGCGAGGCGGCGCGGAGCTGGGCCTTGGCCTAGCTGGGTGCTGGGCCGGCCCAGTCGGCGGCGGGGAGTATTTAAAAAAAAAACAATTTCCAGATAAACATAATTATAAAAACAAAATAAAAGAAAATTTTATATAGGCATATGATATATCAAAATTTTCAGAAAAAGATTTTCTATGACATGAACATTTTTCTATCATTAAATAAAATACACACAAATTCTAATAATTCAAAGAGTGCTACTGGTCTATTAAAATCCAACAAAAATCATTTTCAAAATACCAAAATGATTTCAAATTAATTTTTCTCCAATTTTCTAATGTAGGGAATCATGTTACCCTAATTTCCATATATTTTATTTTTGGAGAAAAATAATTTGAATAAAACTCAAATAACTCCAAATTGAAAATAAATTCAAAAGAACTTTGAATTTAATTCTTTGAAACTCCCAACTCATATTTCATATAATTTGAAGAAGTCATTTTATCTTCTCTCATGAAAATCATCGAGTTGCAATAAAGTTCCAGAATTGGAAATATTTTCAAATGAAATTCAAATATTTTCAACACCCCTTGTCATTTAAATAAATGGAAGAAGTCATGTCATCTTCTCTCTAGGGTTTTGTGTTGAAGAGAATTTGGATTCGTGGAGATCATAAAAGCAAATATGAAAGTTTGGGAAAGTCCTTTTATTCCCTCTCATTTAACTTTCAAAAGTTTCGAATTCACTCACTTTCAGACAATCAATCAAACAATCAATCAAATCCATCTATTTATTATAACATTCCAAAATTTAGAATTTTGGGATGTTACACCAACACTTTCCAAGGAATTTATTATTTGACAACATAAAGTAAATTTATTTTTAATTTCAGGACTGGGCATCCCCAATACCTTTGCCTTACTCTCGTGCAATGACAAGTGAATAAACACTCATCGTGAGAATAACACATGTAGGATAGAAAATATTAGCCACCCCTCACCGCCTCGCGAGCGGTGCGAGCACACATAAGAGAAATTTATTTTGAATATTAGATATGGCACATACAAATTTGCTTAAAGGATTTTGGATGCACAAGTGGTGATCATACTTAGTGCAAAATGAAGGCTAGCAAAAGATTGAGAAGCGACCAACCAAGAAATGAATAATCTCATAAGCGAGCATTAAGCATAATTAACACCGAATAATGCCCCACAAGTAGGATATAATTTCATTGCATGACTATTGACTTTTGTGCTTGCATAGGGAATCACAAACCTTAACACCAATATTCTTACTAAAGCATAATTACTCATCAAGATGACTCACATAGCACATCATCATATCTCAAAACTATTACTAAGAATCAAGTTTATTTTGTCCAATGATCTTCATGAAAGTTTTTATTATATCCTTCTTGGATATCTATCACTTTGGGACTAATTGTCATGTGTTGCTTTTGACAAGCTCAAACAAATATAAGTGAAGATCATGAGCATAATATTTCTTTCTCTCAAATTAATTTAAGTGAAGCGAGAGAGAATTTCTTGAAAATTTTACTAACTCTCAAATAAATCTCAGTGAAGCAAGAAAGCATTTCTTCAAAAATACTAAAGCACAGCGTGCTAAAAAAGATAAGTGAAGCACTAGAGCAAATCCATGGCTCATAATTTTTTTAAGTGAAGCATAGAGAGCAATTCTAACAAGTCATGGCATAATTTTGGCTCTCTCAAATAGGTGTGTACAGCAAGGGATCAAGACTAAAAACACAAAATAAGCAAAGACTCATGTCATACAAGACGCTTCAAGCAAAACACATAGTATGTGACGAATAAAAATATAGCTTCGAGTAAAATACCGATGGTCGTTAGAAGAAACAGGGGATGCCACTCGAGGGCATCCCCAAGCTTAGTTGCTTGATCTCTTTGGATAATACCTTGGGATGCCGGGGCATCCCCAAGCTTAGGCTCTTCTTACTCCTTATTCCTTCATCCACCGTAAGATAACCCAAAACTTGAAAACTTCAATCACACAAAACTCAACAAAACCTTCATGAGATTCGTTAGTATAAGAAAACAAATCACTACTATAAGTGATGTAGCAAACCAATTCATATTTTATTCTAGCATTATATCTACTGTATTCCAACTTTTCTATGGCAAAAACTCGTCAAAGAAAACCATAGAATCATCAAAACAAGCACACAACACAAAGAAAACAGAATCTGTCAAAAATAGAACAGTCTGTAGAAATCTCGATATTTAGAATACTTATATAACTCCAAAAACCCTGAAAAAATAGGACGACCTGGGAAATTTGTATATTAATCTTCTGCGAAAATAATTGGTATTTTATCGCTCTCTGGTTAGAAAGGAGAATTGTTTTCGTGAGTGCAAAAGTTTCTGTTTTTCAGCAAGATCAAACATTTATCACCCAAGAAGATCCTAAAGGCTTTACTTGGCACAAACACTAATTAAAACACAAGAAACATAATCATAATAGTAGCAAAATTGTTCTAACACTCAAGAACAGAAAGCAAAAAAGCAAAACTAAATTTTATTCATTGGGTTGCCTCCCAACTGCCCCTAGCTAGGCATTGATAATTTTAATGATGCTCACATGAAAGATAATAACTAAAGAAACAGAGCATCATAAAACATATGAAAAAACATTTAAGTCTGACATACTTCCTATGCATAGGAATTTTGTAGGCAACCATATTATCAAGACAAGAAATATCTAGCATATGCAAGGAAGAAGAAAGAAACAAGCAATCTCAACATGAAGAGAGGTAATTTAGTAACATGAAATTTCTACAACCATATTTTCCTCTCTCATAATAATTACATGTAAGATCATACTCAAATTCAACAATATAGCTATCATATAAAATTTTCTCTTCATGATCCACATGCATGCAAAGTTGACACTCTTCCAAAATAGGGGATTATTTTTACCTAAAGTCGACACTTTCCAAACCCACTTCCAATATTATTGCAAACAGTATTCTCAATAACATATTCATCATGAGGCTCAAATAAATTTTCAAGATCACAGGAAACATTATCACTCCAATCAAGATCATTGCAACGAGTAGTGTACATAGAAAAATTAGCATCCCCAAGCTTGGGGTTTTGCATATTATTAGCACAATTGACATTAATAGAATTTACAATAATATCATTGCAACCATGATTTTCATTCAAGGAGCTATCATGAATCAACTTATAAATTCCTTCATTTAACACTTGATCACAAATTTCAAATTCATAAATCTCAAGCAAAACTTCATAAAGATAATCTAGTGAACTCAATTCATGAGCAATTGGTTCATCATAATTGGATCTTTTGAAAAGATTAGCACGTGGATAAGAATCCATATCAATATTTTTTTAGCAAGCAAAGATGCAAGCAATTAGAAGGCACAAGCGAACACAAGCAAAATGAGATATGACGAGAAAACGACGAACGAAAAAGAGGGCAAATAAAACGGCAATTTTTTGTGAAGTGGGAGAGAGGAAAACTAGAGGCAAATGGCAAATAATGTAAATTGCAAGGAGATGAGATTCGTGATTAGGAACCTGCTATTTGTAGATGATCCTCCCCGACAATGGCGCTAGAAATTCCTTTTGATAGCGGCTTGAATCTACATTGGTATTTCCCCAAAGAGGAAGGGATGATGCAGCACAACGACGTTAGGTATTTCCCTCAGTGATGAAACCAAGGTTATCGAACCAGTAGGAGAACCAAGCAACAACACGTAAACAACACCTGAACACAAATAACAAATACTCACAACCCGGCGTATTAAAGGGGTTGTCAGTCCCTTTCGAGTAACGGCGCCAGAAATTGGCAAACGACGTGAATAAATTGTAGTAGATTGATAGATCAAACACCAAATAAAATAGATAAGAATAAATTGTAGCAAGGTATTTTTGTATTTTTGGTTTAATATATCTAAAAATAAAAGCAAAGGAAAATAGATCGCAAAGGCAAATAATATGAGAAAGAGACCCGAGGGCGGTAGCTTTCACTAGTGGCTTCTCTCGTGAAAAATAACAAATGGTGGGTGAACAAATTACTGTTGGGTAATTGATAGAACTTCAAATAATCATGACGATATCTAGGCAATGATCATTATATAGGCATCACATCCAATATTAATAGACCGACTCCTGCCTGCATCTACTACTATTACTCCACACATCGACCACTATC
Organism: Triticum dicoccoides; assembly: GCF_002162155.2. Taxonomy (NCBI): domain Eukaryota; kingdom Viridiplantae; phylum Streptophyta; class Magnoliopsida; order Poales; family Poaceae; genus Triticum; species Triticum dicoccoides. The sequence continues at coordinate 354,796,701 of NC_041380.1, forward strand.
CAGCATGCATCTAGTGTATTAAGTTCATGGAGAAATGGAGTAATGCAATTAGAATGATGACATGATGTAGACAAGATCTATTTATGTAGAAATAGACCCCATCGTTTTATCCTTAGTAACAACGATACATACGTGTCGGTTCCCCTTCTGTCACTAGGATCAAGCACCATAAGGTCGAAGCCACTACAAAGCACCTCTTCCCATTGCAAGATAAATAGATCAAGTAGGCCAAACAAAACCCAAATATCGGAGAAGAAATACGAGGCTATAAGCAATCCTGCATATAAGAGATCAAAGAAACTCAAAAATCTTTCATTGATAAAAAGAGATAGATCTGATTATAAACTCAAAGTTCATCGGATCCCAACAAACACACCACAAAAGTGTGACATCATATGGATCTCAAAGAGACCATTGTATTGAGAATCAAACGAGAGAGAGGAAGCCATCTAGCTACTAACTACGGACCCGAAGGTCTACAAAGAACTACTCACGCATCATCGGAGAGGCACCAATAGAAGTGGTGAACCCCTCCGTGACGGTGTCTAGATCGGGTCTGGTGGTTCTGGACTCTACGGTGGCTAGAATTGACTTTTGTCGACCCCCTAAGGTTTCTGTAATATTGGGGTATTTATAGAGCAAAGAGGCGGTGCGGGAGGCCACCGAGGTGGGCACAACCACCTGGGCACGCCTGGGCCCCCAGGCACGCGCTGGTGGGTTGTGCCCCCCTCGGGGCACCCCTAGGTGCTTCTCCGGCCCATTGGGTGTCTTCTGGTCCATAAAAATGCCACAAAAAGTTTCGCTGCGTGTGGACTCCGTTTGGTATTGATTTTCTGTGACGTAAAAAACATGCAAAAAAACAACAACTGGCACTTGGCACTATGTCAATGGGTTAGTACCAAAAAACGATATTAAATGACTATAAAATGATTATAAAAGATCCAAGATTGATAATACAACATCATGGAACAATAAAAAATTATAGATACGTTGGAGACGTATCAGGGGCGCACCCCTGAGGCTTGTGGCCTCCTCGGGACTCCTCTGACTTCTTCTCCAAGTCCTACATGTGTCTTCTGGTTCAAGAAAATCATCGCAAAATTTTTATTCCATTTGGTATTCCTTTTGTGTAAAACTCAAAAACAAGAAAAAAATAGAAACTGGCATTGGGCTCTAGGTTAATAAGTTAGTCACAAAAATAATATAAATAGCATATTAATGCATATAAAACATCCAAAACAGATAATATAATAGCATGGAACAATCAAAAATTATAGATACATTGGAGACGCATCACTAAGCATTTGAGCAAGCAAGCCATTAAGCAACACCTCATCCCCTTTTAATAATATTGGCTTTCCTATGGACTCAATGTGGTCTTCGATCACTAAAACAAATCTGAAGAGTCTAGAGCTTTTGCCAATATGTGTCCTTGGAATTTTGAAGGGGTTCCATGTCCTCTTGTCCTTTCCATGCCATTATTGAACTTGTCTGAAATACACTAGATAAAATCATTAGTCCAACAGGAGATATCTTAACATTAATTACCAAAATCACACAAGGAGCACTTGTGCTTTCAGGGATGCATTCGGCTTGCCTAGAGAAGGGCTTTAAGTAATAATAAATGGGCTCGAAATATAAAAAACACAACGAACCGGTAATTAGTTTTAAAATTAGTTTCTTTTGTTTTGAGATTTTTATTCTCATTACATTTTTTATTGTGTGCATAAAATTTCATTAGATTTTAACCTAATAAATTTATTTTGAAATTTGATTGAATCTAACTCAAAATTTCAGGATAAAATAGTTCGGACCCCACCAAAATGTGAGAAATTTGGTTGAATTTTTAACCCTGGTCCTGGCTATAAAATGGGTTGTAATGTTAACAAATAGTAAATAGGCTGTAGTAAATTCCATAAGAATTAAAAAATGGGCTACAAATTATTACAAATAGCAAATGGGTTGTATGTTGCCTGCCACAGATGTGGAACTGACTTGTTGGCCAACTAAGTTGATGCGTATGCAAGGCTTTGTCAACTTATAGTCAACACACGGTTCTAGCTGCAGTGGCCGTTGGATGTCCATCCAACGGCTGTCGTGCTTATTCAATCTCGGATCTTCTTACTTTAGCTGCCCAAACCACCATCAGCGGGACCGCCTCCTCCTACATCCCATGGCTGGTTGTGCTGTTGTGCGTGCGTCAACCACCCACCCTATTCCCATTCCTATCCAGGACATCCCTGTACTCACCCACACCTCCTGTTATTCTCCGACGATGGCACCTCAACGCAAATAAACCAATCAACCCTCATACTCCCCTCCGCTTGGGCATACACTATTATGTCTTCGCCGACTCCGGGTCATTCCCTTCCTAGGCCTCGTCGGCGTCCACTACACTGGTTCTCTCAACGCGGCGTGGTCAACATGATTAATAAACGACAACCAACGGAAGAGGGATTGATACGTCTCCAACGTATCTATAATTTTTGATTGTTCCATGCTATTATATTATCAATCTTCGATGTTTTATAATCATTTTATATCATTTTTTGGTACTAACCTATTGACATAGTGCCAAATGCCAGTTGTTGTTTTCTGCATGTTTTTTACATCGCGGGAAACCAATACCACACGGAGTCCAAACGCAGCAAAACTTTTTGTGGATTTTTTGGACCAAAAGACAACCAATGGGCCGAAGAAGCACCTGGGGGCTTCTCCGAGGGGAGCACAACCCACCAGGGCGCGCTTGGAGGCCCAGACACGCCCTGGTGGGTTGTGCCCACCTCGAATGCCCCCTGAACCACCTCTTTACTCTATAAATACCCCAATATTCCAGAAACCCTAGGGGAGTCGACGAAAATCAATTCCAGCCACTGCAAAGTCTAGAACCACCAGATACAATGTAGACACCTTCACGGAGGGGTTCACCACTTCCATTGGTGCCTCTTCGATGATGCGTGAGTAGTTCTTTGTAGACCTTCAGGTCCGTAGTTAGTAGCTAGATGGCTTTCTCTCTCTTGCTGAATTCTCAATACAATGGTCTCTTGGAGATCCATATTATGTAACTCTTTTTGTGGTGTGTTTGTTGGGATCTGATTAACTTTGAGTTTATGATCAATTATATATTTTTATATCCATGAAAATATTTGAGTTTCTTTGATCTCTTTTATGCATGATCTCTTATAGCCTCGTATTTCTTCTCTGATATTTGAGTTTTGTTTGGCCAATTTGATCTATTTATCTTGCAATGGAAATAGGTGCTTTGTAGTGGGTTTGATATTGCGGTGCTTGATCCAAGTGAAAGAAGGGGAACCGACACGTATGTATCATTGCTACTAAGGATAAAACGATGGGGTCTATCTCTATATAGATAGATCTTTTCTACATCATGTCATCGTTCTTATTGTATTACTCCATTCCACCATGAACTTAATACACTAGATGCATGCTGGATAGCGGTCGATGAGTGGAGTAATAGTAGTAGATGCAGGCAGGAGTCGGTCTACTAATCTTGGACGTGATGCCTATATAATGATCATTGCCTAGATATCGTCATGATTATTGAAGTTCTATCAATTGCCCAACAATAATTTGTTCACCCATTGTTTCCTATTTTTCTCAAGAGAAGCCACTAGTGAAACCTATGACCCCCGGGTCTCTTTCTCATATATTTGCCTTTGCGATCTACTTTTCCTTTCCATTTATTTTCAGATATATTAAACCAAAAATACAAAAATACCTTGCTGCATTTTATTATTATTTATTTTATTTGGCGTTCGATCTATCAATCCACTACAATTTTATCTCACGTCCGTTTGCCAATTTCTAGCATCGTTACCCGAAAGGGATTGACAACCCCTTTAACACGTCGGGTTGCGAGTGGTTGTTTATGTTGTGTTGCTTGGTTCTCCTACAGGTTCGATAACATTGGTTTCATCATTGAGGGAAATACCTACCGTCGCTGTGCTGCATCATCCCTTCCACTTTGGGGAAATACCGACGTAGTCCTAGCCGACATGAAAAGGAATTTCTGGCTCCGTTGCCTGGGAGGATCTTCAACATATATCAGGTTCCTAATCACAAATCTCATCTCCTTGCAATTTACATTATTTTCCATTTTCCTCTCCCCCACTTCACGAAAATTTGCCGTTTTATTCGCCCTCTTTTTCGTTCGCCTTTTTCTCGTCAGATCTTTTGTTTGCTTGTGTTGCCATGTGCCTTCTGTATGCTTGCTAAAAATCTATTGATATGGATCTCCATACACTTGCTAATCTTTTTGAAAGATCCAATCATGATGAACCAATTGCTACTGAGTTGAGTGCACTAGATTATCTTTATGATGTTTTGCTTGAGATTCGTGAATCTGAAAACTGTGATGAAAAATTTTATGAAGTGATTCATGATAGCTCCTTGAATGAAAAGCATGATTGCATTGATTTTACTATAAATTCTATTAATGAAAATTGTGCTAATAATATGCAAAACCCCAAGCTTGGGGATGCTAATTTTGCTATGACCACTATTTGTTGCAATGATCATGATTGGGGTGATTCTTCTTATGATCTTGAAAATGTATCTAAGCCTCATGGTGACTATGTTATTTGCAATAATTTTGAAAGTGGGTTTGGAAGAGTGTCAACTTTAGGTAAAAATAATCCCACATATTTGGAGAGTGTTCAATCTTATGATTTTTTTTATGAAAGTGGGTATGGAGAGGTCATGACTTTAGTTGATGTTAATCCCACTATCTTGGAAGATCATAAAACTTTTAAGCATGTGGATCGTGAAGAGAAAACTTTATATGATAGCCATATTATTGAATTTGATTATGATCCTACATATAATTATTATGAGAAAGGAAAATATGGTTGTAGAAATTTTCATGTTATTAAATTTCCTCTCGTTATGTTGAGATTGCCAATGTTTTATTCCTCTCCTTTGCGTATGCTAGATATTTTTTGTCTTGACAATTTGTTTTCCTATAAAATTCCTATGAATAGGAAGTATGTTAGACTTAAATGTGTTTGTCACATGTTTCATGATGCTCTCTTTTTGTTTCAATCATTATCTTTCATGTGAGCATCGTTGAAATCTTATGCCCAACTAGGGGCATAAGTGTTTTCACAATTATGCTACTGTTATGATTGTGTTTCTTGTGTTTTAATTAGTGCTTGTGCCAAGTAATGCCTTTAGGATCTTCTTGGCCGATAGTTGTTTGATCTTGCTGAAAAACAGAAACTTTTGCGCTCACAAAAACAATTCTCACTTATAACTAGAGAGCAATAAAATACCAATTATTTTTGCAGAAGGTTAATATACAAATTTCCTAGGGCTACCTAATTTTTCAGAGTTTCTGGAGTTACAGAAGTATTCGAAATATCCAGATTGCTACAGACTATTCTATTTTTGACAGATTCTGTTTTCTTTGCGTTGTGTGCTCATTTTGATGATTCTATGGTTTTCTTTGATGAGTTTTTTCCATAGAAAAGTTGGAATACAGTAGATATAATGCAAGAACAAAATATTAATTGGTTTGGTACAACACTTATAGTAGTGATTTGCTTTCTTATACTAACGGATCTCATGAAGGTTTTGTTGAGTTTTGTGTGATTGAAGTTTTCAAGTTTTGGGTTATCTTACGATGGATGAAGGAATGAGGAGGAAGAAGAGCCTAAGCTTGGGTATGCCCCGGCATCCCAAGGTATTATCCCAAGAGAGCAAGCAACTAAGCTTGGGGATGCCCCGAGTGGCATCCCCTCTTTCTTCTAACGACCGTAGGTATTTTACTCGAAACTATATTTTTATTCATCACATACTATGTGTTTTGGTTGGAGCGTCTTGTATGATATGAGTCTTTGCTTGTTTTATTTTGTGTTTATGTCTTGATTCCTTGCTGGACACACCTATTTGAGAGAGCCAAAATTATGCCATGACTTGTTAGAATTGATCTCTATGCTTCACTTAAAAAATTTATGAGCTATGGAATTTCTCTAGTGTTTCACTTATATATTTTTGAGCATGGTGCGCTTTAGTATTTTTGAAGAAATTCTCTCTTGCTTCACTTAAATTAATTTGAGAGAAAGAAATATTATGCTCATGATCTTCACTTATATTTGTTTGAGCTTATCAAAAGCAACACATGAAAATTAGTCCCAAAGTGATAGATATCCAAGAAGGATATAATAAAAACTTTCATGAAGATCATTGTAAAAAATAAACTTGATTCTTAGTAATAGTTTTGAGATATGATGATGTGATATGTGAGTCATCTTGATGAGTAATTATGCTTTAGTAAGAATATTGGTGTTAAGGTTTGTGACTCCCTATGCAAGCACGAAAGTAAATAGTCATGCAATGAAATTATATCCTACTTGTGGTGCATTATTCAGTGTTAATTGTGCTTAATGCTCGATTATGAGATTGTCCATTTCTTGGTTGGTCGCTTCTCAATATTTTGCTAGCCTTTATTTTGCACTAAGTATGATCACTACTTGTGCATCCAAAATCCTTTAAACCAGTTTGCCACATGAGTCCACTATACCTACCTATATGCAGTATTATTTTGCCGTTCTAAGCAAATTTGTATGTGCCATCTCTAATTTTCAAAATAATTTCTCTTTTGTGTGCTCGTACCGCTCGCGAGGCGGTGAGGGGTGGCTAATATTTTCCATGCTAGATGTGTTATTCTCATGATGAGTGTTTATTCAATTGTCATTGCACGAGAGTAAGGCAAAGGTATTAGGGATGCCCAGTCCCGAAATGAAAAATGAATTTACTTTATGTTGTCAAATAATAAATTCCTTGGAATGTGTTGGTATGGAAGGCACCCATGGATACGGTTAGCCATGGAAAGTGGAAGTATGGTGAAAAAAGGAATAAACTTTAATTTCTGTTTGGGAACCGCCTACGATATATCTAGCATGGGAAGTGTTGGGAACTTTAAGTCGTTTTCGTTGGTGGGAAAAGTATGCCTCTCAAAATGTTTTTATCTCTCAATTTTCGCTTGGAGCTCTAGCACCTCTACAAATCCCTACTTCCCTTTGTGAATGGCCTTTCTTTTACTTTATGCATTTTTTATTTTTGAATTTGAGTCCCCATCTTCTCTTATAAAAGAACCAACTAGGAGGCACTATGATCGTACTTGAGCATTGGGTGTAGTTAATATGCGAGTGTGTTTCATGAATGGATCAATGATTGAGCATGATCGGCTAGGGATAGCTTATTTTAGCGTTGATATTTTGAAAGACATGGTTGGTTGTTGATATGCTCGAGTATTTAAGTTATCATGTCAAAACTAGACTATTGCTTCAAACAATATAAAAGTCCAAATGTCCATGCTATAAACAAAGGAATATGAGATGACATGTTAGGCAGCATTCCGCATCAAAAATTCTGTTTTTATCATTTACCTACTCGAGGACAAGCAAGAATTAAGCTTGGGGATGCTGATACGTCTCCAACGTATCTATAATTTTTGATTGTTCCATGTTGTTATATTATCAATCTTGGATGTTTTATAATCATTTTATATCATTTTTTGGTAATAACCTATTAACATAGTGCCAAGTGCCAGTTACTGTTTTCTGCATGTTTTTTACATCGCAAGAAATTAATACCAAACGGAGTCCAAATGCAGTGAAACTTTTTGTGGATTTTTTGGACCAGAAGACAACCAATGGGCCGCAGAAACACCTGGGGGCTGCTCCGAGGGGAGCACAACCCACCAGGACGCGCCTAGAGGCCCAGCCGCGACCTGGTGGGTTGTGCCCACCTCGGGTGCCCCCGGAACCGCCTCTTTACTCTATAAATACCCCAATATTCTAGAAACCCTAGGGGAGCCAACGAAAATCAATTCCAGCCGCCGCAGAGTCCAGAACCACCAGATCCAATCTAGACACCATCACGAAGGGGTTCAACACTTCCATTGGTGCCTCTCTGATGATGCATGAGTAGTTCTTTGTAGACCTTCGGGTCCATAGATAGTAGCTAGATGGCTTCCTCTCTCTCTCATTTGATTCTCAATACAATGGTCTCTTGGAGATCCATATGATGTAACTCTATTTGCGGTGTGTTTGTTGGGATCAGATGAACTTTGAGTTTATGATCAGATCTATCTTTTTATCCATGAAAGTTATTTGATTTTCTTTGATCTCTTATATGCATGATTGCTTATAGCATAATATTTCTTCTCCGATATTTGGGTTTTGTTTGGCCAACTTGATCTATTTATCTTGCATGGGAAGAGGTGCTTTGTAGTGGGTTTGATCTTACAGTGCTTGATCCCAGAGACAGAAGGGCAACTGACACATATGTATCATTGCTACTAAGGATAAAACGACATGGTATATTTATACATAAATAGATCTTGTCTACATCATGTCATCGTTCTTATTGCATTACTCCATTTCTCCATGAACTTAATACACTAGATGCATGCTGGATAGCGGTCGATGTGTGGAGTAATAGTAGTAGATGCAGGCAGGAGTCGGTTACTAATCTTGGACGTGATGCCTATATAATGATCATTGCCTGGATATCGTCGTGGTTATTTGAAGTTATATCAATTTCCCAACAGTAATTTGTTTACCCATCGTTTGCTATTTTTCTCAAGAGAAGCCACTAGTGAAACCTACGGCCCCCGGATCTCTTTCTCATATAATTTGCCTTTGCGATCTATTTTCCTTTGCTTTTATTTTCAGATCTATTAAACCCAAAAATACAAAAATACCTTGCTGCAATTTATTCTTATTTATTTTATTTGGCGTTCGATCTGTCAATCTACTACAATTTATTCACGTTTGTTTGCCAATTTCTAGCGCCGTTACCCGAAAGCAATTGACAACCCCTTTAATATGTCAGGTTGCGAGTATTTGTTATTTGTGTGCATGTGCCGTTTACGTATTGTTGCTTGGTTCTCCTACTGGTTCGATAACCTTGGTTTCATCACTGAGGGAAATACCTACCGTCGTTGTGTTGCATCATCCCTCCCTCTTTGGGGAAATACCGACGTAGCTTCAAGACGCATCAGGGATGTATGTGGAGAGGCTGATAGTAGAGACCCACATGGTCCATGGCCTCACTTGCCTCCTTATTACACAAAATAAAATGATTACTGCCCCTGACAGCTGGGACCAACAAGCTACATCTTCGCACGCAAGCAAGTGCCTCATTATTACGCGGGAAAAAAGCTTCCTCCCCCTGACAGCTGGGACAACGCCTCCATATTAGGCTAAAAAAGATTCCTCCCACTAACAACTGGGACCCACGAGCTACATCTTTGCACACGAGCAAGTGCATCCTTATTATGCGAGACAACAAAAGCTTCCTGCCCCTGACAGCTGGGACTCACTAGCTACATCTTCGGACGCAAGGAAGTGCCTCCATATTACGCGCAAAGAAAGATTCCTCCCCCTAACAGCTGGACCCACCATCGATATCTTCGAACGCAAGGAAGTGCCTGCTTATTCCCCTGACAGTTGGGACCCACCAGGTCAAAGCGTACGTACCATTATCTATCTAGTCGTAAACGTGTACGTACATACTGGTCGATCGGTTTCCCTACAACGATGAAACGTGTATGTGTAAGGAGTGTCACGTGTCGTAGTAGAGCCCCCGATGTAGCAATTCAGGTAGCACCATCTAAATCGTGTACACGTATCTACAACCACGCTACAAAAAATACTTCCACGTACATACATACCAGTGGGGTCTCGAACACCTACTCGCGCATATATAAGGCTAGGGCTCATGTACATGGACGGTAGCAATGGCCTCCAATTCATCGGCAGCCAATCGACTAGGTTGGAACAGAGAAATAGCGTCGTGTTCATCGGGACGCAACCGACCGGTCGGAATGCGTCCTGTTCATCGGGAGCAAAGCGGATTGGATGAAACAGTCAAAACGGGCCCCTGTTAATCGACTTGGGGTCTGGCATACCGCAAAATGGAGGAAACATAGTTCTTTGCAACCGCCTATGGTCGAAACAGGGCCTGTTCATCGAGAGGGGTCTGGCATACCGCAAAACGGTGGAAACTGACTTCTCTCCGGCCGCCTATGATCGAAACAGGGTCCTATTCATCAGGAGGGGTGTGGCATACCACAAAATGGGACTCCCATTGTTCATCTATCGTCTACTACCTCGCTCATGCCTCCACGGGCTACTGTTCATCCACCATCGACTTCCTCCAGCCTCCACCATCTACTTTTCATCTAGCCTCCACGGGGTCCTATTCATCCACCCCAACTGGCTAGGTTGTGGTGGAATCCTCGGGGTCCTATTCATCCAATGGTAACCATGGGGGTCCTGTTCATCCAACCCCCACCGGGAACTGTTCATCCACAGCCAACCAATCAGCTAGACTCACCACGTATCGACTCATTCTACGTATCACGCGCGCGGCATCGATGAACACTGTTTATCGAGAGGCAACCCAACTAGCTACATCTCGCACGGTCGAGGGATCAATCGATTGGCTTTAGTAAGCAGCAGCAAAGAAACATGCAAACCACACTGCATTGCTCGGGCCAGACCGCCCACCGTAACCGGGAACTCCCCAAAATTTTCCTCGCCGGCGCTTCTACCATGATTTTTTACGTCATGGACGGCCCAAAGAATGTCATGCATGTGAGTCTCCGGCCTACCCAGGACAAAAATCACATTTTCTGTCATAATTTTTTGTCATAGAAGTAGGATCCCACCACATCTATGATGATACGTGTTTTTTTCACAATTACCATCTTAGAAGTATCATAACCACGACAGAAAAAGTTTTCGTTCGGCCCATAATGTCACGGATGTGTCTTTTTTGTAGTGATGTTGTGGGAGCATCTCTTGAAGCTTTGTAAGCACCACTTGATTTATTGTGGAGCTTCTCTTTGTCCTTGTCTGACATATCATGAGTGACAATCCTTCCAATGAATTCTGTGGGCTTGAGATCTTTGTAATTTGGCATCATTTGGATCAACGTGCACATGGTATCATACTTTCCATCCAAGGCTCTAAGGATCTTCTTGATGATGAATTTTTTGGTCATCTCTTCGCTTCGAAGCCAGCAATCTCATTTGTGATGAGAGCGAGCCTGGTGTACATTTTGACGACTCCTTCACCATCCTTCATCTTGAGCTGGTCAAGTTGACTTTGAAGCACATCCAACTTGGATTTCTTGACAGACTCGGTACCTTTATGCATATCAACCAAAGTATCCCAAATTTCCCATGCATTCTCGAGGCGCTAATCTTATTGAACTCCTCAGGGCACAAACCGTAGAAGAGAATGTCACCTGATTGAGCATTGTATGGCAACATCTTTGTAGGATCGAAAGTATGTCTAGTGGGGGTGATTAGACTACTCGACCAAATAAAAATCTATCCTTTTCCCAGTTTTAGTTCTGGGCATATTTTAGCAATTATGATAGGTCAAGTAACACCCTACACATGCAAGTCTAAGAGTATAGCAACGGAATGTAAAACATTGCACATGTAAGTAAAGGGAAGGGTTTGGAGAAGGCAAACACGATGGGGACACAAAGATTTTTGGCGTGGTTCCGATAGGCGGTTGATGTATACTACACAACTTTATCCTTGTAGACGTTGTTGGGCTTCCAAGTGCAGAGTTTTGTAGGATAGCAGCAAATTTTTCTCAAGTTGATGACCTAAGGTTTATCAATCAATGCGTAGGATGAAGATGGTCTCTCTCAAACAACCCTGCAACCAAATAACAAAGAGTCTCTTATGTCCCCAACACACCCAATACAATGGTAGGTTGTAAAGGTGCACTAGTTCGGCGAAGAGATGGTGATACATGTGTAATATGGATGGTAGATATAGGTTTTTGTAATCTGAAAAAATAAAAACAGCAAGGTAAGTAGTAACCAAAGTGAGCAAAAATAGTATTGCAATGCTTGAAAACAAGGCCTGGGGTTCATACTTTCACTAGTGCAAGTTCTCTCAACAACGATAACACAATTAGATCATATGGCAATCCCTCAACGTGCGACAAAAATCACTCAAAAGTTCCAATCGCGGAGAACATAGGATGAAATTGCTTGTAGGGTACGAAACCACCTCAAAGTTATTCTTTTTGATCAATCCATTGAGATATTCCTATAAGTGTCACAAACAGCCCTAGAGTTTGTAGTAAAATAACACCATATGACACACATCAATCAACCCTAATGTCACCTAGATACTCCAATGTCACCACAAGTATCCGTGGGTCAATCATACGATATGCTTCAAACAACTTCAGATTCATAATATTCAATCCAACACAAAGAACTTCAAAGAGTGCCCCTAGATTTCTACCGGAGAAACAAGGACGTAAATGTGCATCAAACCCTATACATAGATTTCCCCACTATCACCTCGAGAATCCGCGAGTTGAGTGCCAAAACATACATCAAGTGAATCAATAGAATACCCCATTGTCACCATAGGTATCCCACACAAAACATACATCAATTGTTCTCAAATCCATAATAGTATTCAATCCAATAGTAGTGAAACCTCAAAGGTAAAACTCAATTCATCACAAGAAGGTAGAGCAGAAGAAACACCATATGATTCAACTATAATAACAAAGCTCGCGGTACAGCAAGATCATGCCAAATCAAGAAAACGAGAGAGAGAGAGAGAGAGAGAGAGAGAGATCAAACACATAGCTACTGGTATATACCCTCAGCCTCGAGGGTGAACTACTCCCTCCTAGTCATGGAGACCGCCGGGATGATTAAGATGGCCACTGGTGATGGTTCCCCCTCCAGCAGGGTGCCGAAACAAGCTCCCTACTGGTTTTTCGTGGCTACAGAGGCTTGCGGTGGTGGAACTCCCGATCTAGGTTTATTTCTGGAGGTTTCCGGATTTATAGGAATTTTTGGCATCGGTTTCATGTCAGGGGGTCCACGAGGCAGCGGCAAGATAGGGCGGCGCGCCCTCCACCCTTTTTGTTGCCTTGGGACTCTTCTGGGCCAACTCTTGTGCTTCAGGGGCTTCTTCTGGTCCGTAAAAAATCACCATAAATTTTCAGCTCATTTGGACTTCATTTGATATTCCTTTTCTGCAAAACTCAAAATCAAGGAAAAAACAGAAACTGGCACTGGGCTCTAGGTTAATAGGTTAGCCCCCAAAATCATATAAAATAGCATATTAATGCATATAAAACATCCAAGATCGATAATACAATAGCATGGAATAAAAAATATAGATACATTGGAGACGTATCAAGCATCCCCAAGCTTAATTCCTGCTCGTCCTCGAGTAGGTAAATGATAAAAAGTGAATTTTTGATGTGGAATGCTACCTAACATATTTACCCATGTAATATTCTTTATTGTGGAAAGAATATTCAAATCCATAAGATTCAAAACAAAAGTTTAATATTGACATAAAAACAATAATACTTCATGCATACTAATAAAGCAATCATGTCTTCCCAAAATAACATGGCCAAAGAAAGTTATCCCTACAAAATCATATAGTCTGGCTATGCGCTATCTTCATCACACAAAGTATTAAATCATGCACAACCCCGATGATAAGCAAAGAAATTGTTTCATACTGGTGATGTTCTCAAACCTTTTCAACATTCACGCAATACATGAGCGTGAGCCATGGATATAGCACTATAGGTGGAATAGAATATGTTGGTTGTGGAGAAGACAAAAAGAAGGAGATAGTTGATACGTCCATTTTGCATCATGTTTACCTACTATTATTTATAATATTTTTATGCATAATAATGCTTCTTGGAGTAATTATAATGCCTTTTCTCTCATAATATGCAAGATTCACACAAAGAGGGAGAATTCTAGCAGCTCGAAATCTAGACCTGAAGAAGCTACGTCAGGCTACCTATTCTGCACAACTCCAAATGAGCTGAAACTTCACGAGGAATTTTTATGGAATAAATAAGAATTATTGGAGGGAATAACTACCAAAGGGGGCCCACCAGGTGGGCACAACCCACCTGGGCGTGCCAGGGAGCCCAGTTGCGCCCTAGGGGGTTGTGCCCTCCTCGGCCCACCTCCGGTGCCCATCTTCTGGTATATAAGTCATTTTGACCTAGAAAAATAAGGAGGGGACTTTCGGGATGGAGTGCCGCCGTCTCGAGGCGGAACTTGGGCAGGAGCACTTTTGCCCTTCGGTAGAGCGATTCCTCCGGGGGAACTTCCCTCCCGGAGGGGGAAATCATTGTCATCATCATCACCAACAACCCTATCATCTTGGGGAGGCCAATCTTCATCAACATCTTCACCAGCACCATCTCCTCTCAAACCCTAGTTCATCTCTTGTGTTCAATCTTCGTACCGGAACCTCAGATTGGTACCTGTGGGTGACTAGTAGTGTTGATTACATCTTGTAGTTGATCACTATATGGTTTATTTGGTGGAAGATTATATGTTCAAATCCATTATGCTATTTAATACCCCTCTGATTATGAACATGTTTATAACTTGTGAGTGTTACTTTAGTTCTTGAGGTCATGGGAGAAATCTTGTTCCAAGTAATCATGTGAACTTGATATGTGTTCGATAGTTTGATAATATGTATGTTGTGATTCCCTTAGTAGTGTCATGTGAACGTCGACTACATGACACTTCACCATATTTGGGCCTAAGGGAATGCATTATGGAGTAGTTATTAGATGATGGGTTGCTAGAGTGACAAAAGCTTAAACCCTAGTTTATGCGCTACTTCGTAAGGGACCGATTTGGATCCAAAAGTTTAATGCTATGGTTAGATTCTATCTAAATACTTTTCTCATAGTTGCGGATGCTTGCGAGGGGGTTAATCATAAGTAGGAGGTTTGTTCAAGTAAGAACGACACCTAAGCACTGATCCACCCACATATCAAATTATCAAAGTAGTGAACACAAATCAAGCCAACATGGTGAAAGTGACTAGATGAAATTCCCGTGTGCCCTCAGGAACACTTTGCTTATTATAAGAAACCATTTTGGCCTATCCTTTGACACAAAAGGATTGGGCTATCTTGCTGCATATTATTTGCCATTATCATTACATGCTCGTTCCTAATTATCCTGCTACCAAATTATATGTTACTTACAATTTCAGTGCTTGCAGATATTACCTTGCTGAAAACCACTTGTCATGTCCTTATGCTCCTCATTGGGTTCAACACTCTTACTTATCGAAAGGACTATGATTGATCTCCTATAATTTTGGGTCATCAAGGCTCTTTTCTGGCGCCGTTGCCGGGGAGTGAAGCGCTCTTGGTAAGGAAAAATTATTACTACGTGCTGAAATTTATTGTCACTTGTTACTATGGAGAACAATCCTTTGAGAGGTTTGTTCGGGGTATCTTCACCTCGATCGGAACCAAAATTAGTAGCGCCTCAACCCACTGCACCTACTGAAAATACTGAATATGAAATTCCTTCGGGTATGATAGAACAACTGCTAGCTAATCCTTATGCAGGAGATGGAACCGAACATCCTGATATGCACTTGATATATGTGGATGAAATTTGTGGGTTGTTTAAGCTTGCAAGTTTACCCAGCGATGAAGCTAAGAAGAAGGTTTTCCCTTTATCTCTGAAGGGAAAGGCATTGACATGGTATAGGCTATGCGATGATATTGGATCTTGGAATTGGAATCGAATGAAATTGGAATTCCATCAAAAAATTACCCTATGCATCTAGTTCATCGTGATCGGAATTATTATATATATATATATATATATATATATATATATATATATATATATATATATATATATATATTGGCCTCATGAAGGAGAAAGTATCACTCTAGCTTGGGGGAGGTTTAAGTCAATGTTATATTCACGACACAATCATGAGCTCTCAAGAGAAATTATCATTCAGAACTTTGATGTCTACAACGCAACCTTCTTCTTCTAGACTCGTGTTGGGCCTCGAAGCACGGTGTTTTGTAGGATAGTAGCAATTTTCCCTCAAGTGGATGACCGAAGCTTTATCAATCCGTGGGAGGCATAGGATGAAGATGGTCTCTCTCAAACAACCCTGCAACCAAATAACAAAGAGTCACTTATGTCCCCAACAGACCCAATACAATGGTAAATTGTATAGGTGCACTAGTTCGGTGAAGAGATGGTGATACAAGTGCAATATGGATGGTAGATATATGTTTTTGTAATCTCAAAATATAAAAACAGCAAGGTAACTAGTAACAAAAGTGATCAGAAACGGTATTGCAATGCTTAGAAACAAGGCCTAGGGCTCATACTTTCACTAGTGCAAGTTCTCTCAACAATGATAACATAATTAGATCATATAACAATCCCTCAACGTGCAACAAATAGTCACTCCAAAGTCACTAATAGCGGAGAATAAACGAAGAGATTATTGTAGGGTACGAAACCACCTCAAAGTTATTCTTTCTGATCGATCTATTGGGCTATTCCTATAAGTTTCACAAACAACACTAGAGTTCATACTAAAATAACACCTTAAGACACACATCAACCAAAACCCTAATGTCACCTAGATACTCCAATGTCACCACAAGTATCCGCGGGTTTGATTATACGATATGCATCACACAATCTCAGATTCATCTATTCAAACCAACAAAAAGAACTTCCAAGAGTGCCCCAAAGTTTCTACTGGAGAGTCAAGACGAAAACGTGTGCCAACCCCTATGCATAAGTTCACAAGGTCACAGAACCCGTAAGTTGATCACCAAAACATACATCAAGTAGATCACGTGAATACCCCATTGTCACCACAGATAAGCACATGCAAGATATACATCAAGTGTTCTCAAATCCTTAAAGACTCAAGCCGATAAGATAACTTCAAAGGGAAAACTCAATCTATTACAAGAAGGTAGAGGGGAAGAAACATCATAAGATCCAACTATAATAGCAAAGCTCGTGGTACATCAAGATCGTGCCAAATCAAGAACACGATAGAGAGAGAGAGAGATCAAACACATAGCTACTGGTACATACCCTCAGCCCCGAGGATGAACTACTCCCTCCTCATCATGGAGAACACCGGGATGATGAAGATGGCAACCGGTGATGATTGCCCCCTCCGGCAGGGTGCCGGAATAGGGTCCCGATTGGTTGTTGGTAGCTATAGACGCTTGCGGTGGCGGAACTCTCGACCTAGGTTTATCTCTGGGGGTTTCTAAATTTATAGGAATTTTTGACATCAATAACAAGTCAGGGGGGTCCATGAGGCGACGACAAGGACGGAGGGCACGCCCTCCACCCTCGTGGATGCCTTGTGGCTCTTCTGGCCCAACTCTTTTGCTTCAGGGGCTTCTTCTGGTCCATAAAAAATCACCGTAAATTTTTAGCTCATTTGGACTCCATTTGATATTTCTTTTCTTCGAAACTCAAAAACAAGGAAAAAATAGAAACTTGCACTGGGCTCTAGGTTAATAGGTTTGTCCCAAAAATCATATAAAATAGCATATAAATGCATATAAAACATCCAAGATAGATAATATAATAGCATGGAACAATATGAAATTATAGATTCGTTGGAGACGTATCAAGCATCCCTAAGCTTAATTCATGCTCCTCCTCGAGTAAGTAAATGATAAAAATGGAATTTTTGACATGGAATGCTACCTAACCTATTTATCCATGTAATTTTCTTCATTGTGGCATGAATGTTCAGATCCATAAGATTCAAAACAAAAGTTTCATATTGACATAAAAACAATAATACTTCAAGCATACTAATAAAGCAATCATGTCTTCTCAAAATAACATGGCCAAAGAAAGTTATCCCTACAAAATCATATAGTTTGGCCATGCTCCATCTTCATCACACAAAATATTCAAATCATGCACAACCCCGATGGCAATCCAAGCAATTGTTTCGTACTTCTTATGTTCTCAAACCTTTTCAACTTTCACGCAATACATGAGCGTGAGCCATGGACATGGCACTATAGGTGGAATAGAATATGGTGGTTGTGGAGAATACAAAAAGAGAGAGATAGTCTCACATCAACTAGGCATATCAATAGGCTATGGAGATGCCCATCAATAGATATCAATGTGAGTGAGTAGGGATTGCCATGTAACGGATGCACTAGAGCTATAAGTGTATGAAAGTTCAAAAAGAAAAATAAGTGGGTGTGCATCCAACTTGCTTGCTCATGGAGACCTAGGGCATTTGAGGAAGCCCATCATTGGAATATATAGAAGCCAAGTTCTATAATGAAAAATTCCCACTAGTATATGAAAGTGACAACATAGGAGACTCTCTATCATGAAGATCATGGTGCTACTTTGAAGCACAAGTGTGGTAAAAGGATAGTAGCATTGCCCCTTCTCCCTTTTTCTATCATTTTTTTGGCTCTCTCTTTTTTGGCCTCCCTTTTTTTATTTTGTCCAGAGTCTCATCCCAACTTGTGGGGGCATCATAGTCTCCATCACCCTTTCCTCACATGGGATAATGCCCTAATAATGAAGATCATCACACTTTTGTTTACTTACGACTCAAGAATTACAACTCAATACATAGAACAAAATATGACTATATGAATGCCTCTGACGGTGTACCGGGATGTGCAATGAATCAAGAGTGACATGTATAAAAGAATTATGAATGGTGGCTTTGCCACAAATACAATGTCAACTACATGATCATGCAAAGCAATATGGCAATAATGAAGCGTGTCATAATAAATGGAACGGTGGAAGTTGCATGGCAATATATCTCTGAATGGCTATGGAAATGCCATAATAGGTAGGTATGGTGGCTGTTTTGAGGAAGGGTATATGTTGGGTGTATGGTACCAGTGAAAGTTGTGCGGTACAAGAGAGGCTAGCAATGGTGGAAGGGTGAGAGTGCGTATAATCCATGGACTCAACATTAGTCATAAAGAACTCACATACTTATTGCAAAAATCTATTAGTTATCGAAACGAAGTGCTACATGCATGCTCCTAGGGGGATAAATTGGTAGGAAAAGACCATCGCTCGTCCCTGATCGCCACTCATAAGGAAGACAATCAAAAAATTTCTCATGCTCCAACTTTGTTACATAACGGTTCACCATACGTGCATGCTACATGACTCACAAACCTCAACTCAAGTATTTATCAAATTCATAATTACTCACTAGCATGACTCTAATATCACCATCTTCATGTCTCAAAACAATCATAAGGAATCAAACTTCTCATAGTATTCAATGCACTTTATATGAAAGTTTTATTATAAGCCTTCAAGCACTAACCTCCCCGGGAACGGCACCAGAAAAGAGCTTGATGTCCACTACGCAACCTTCTTCTTGTAGACTCGTGTTGGGCCTCCAAGCGCAGAGTTTTGTAGGACAGTAGCAATTTTCCCTCAAGTGGATGACCTAAGGTTTATCAATCCGTGGGAGGCGTAGGATGAAGGTGGTCTCTCTCAAACAACCCTGCAACCAAATAACAGAGAGTCTCTTGTGTCCCCAACACACCCAATACAATGGTAAATTTTATAGGTGCACTAGTTCGGCGAAGAGATGGTGATACAAGTGCAATATGGATGGTAGATATAGGTTTTTTGTAATCTGAAAATATAAAAACAGCAAGGTAACTAGTAACAAAAGTGACCAAAAACGATATTGCAATGCTTAGAAACAAGGCCTAGGGTTCATACTTTCACTAGTGCAAGTTCTCTCCACAATGATAACATAATTATATCATATAACAATCCCTCAATGTGCAACAAAGAGTCACTCCAAAGTCACTAATAGCGGAGAATAAACGAAGAGATTATTGTAGGGTACGAAACCACCTCAAAGTTATTCTTTCTGATCGATCTATTGTCCTATTCCTATAAGTGTCACAAACGGCCCTAGAGTATGTACTAAAATAACACCTTAAGACACACATCAACCAAAACCCTAATGTCACCTAGATACTCCAATGTCACCACAAGTATCCGCGGGTTTGATTATACGATATGCATCACATAATCTCATATTCACTTATTCAAACCAACACAAAGAACTTCCAAGAGTGCCCCAAAGTTTCTTCCAGAGAGTCAAGACGAAAACGCGTGCCAAAACCTATGCATAAGTTCACAAGGTCACAGAACCCGCAAGTTGATCACCAAAACATACATCAAGTAGATCACGTGAATATCCTATTGTCACCACAGATAAGCACATGCAAGACATACATCAAGTGTTCTCAAATCCTTAAAGACTCAATCCGATAAGATAACTTCAAAGGGAAAACTTAATCCATTACAACAAGGTAGAGTGTGAGGGAGTCCTGGACTAAGGGGTCCTCGGGCATCCGACCTGTTAGCCAAGGGCCGGACTGATGGGCTGTGAAGGACACGAAGACCAAAGACTGCACCCGTGTCCGAATGGGACTCTCCTTGGCGTGGACGGCAAGCTTGGCGACCAAATATGTAGATTCCTTTCTTTGTAACCGACCTGGTGTAACCCTAGATCCTCCTGGTGTCTATATAAACTGGAGGACTTAGTCCGGAGGAGAGAGATAGATTCATTATCATAGTTATACAGGCTAGGCTTCTAGGGTTTAGCCATTACGATCTCGTGGTAGATCAACTCTTGTAATACTCATATTCATCAAGATCAATTGAGCATGACGTAGGGTATTACCTCCATAGAGAGGGCCGGACCTGGGTAAACACCGTGTCCCCTGTCTCCTGTTACCATCGACCTTAGACGCACAGTTTGGGACCCCCTACCCAAGATCCGCCGGTTTTGACACCGACATTGATGCTTTCATAGAGAGTTCCACCGTGCCGTCCTCAAAAGGTTTGATGGCCCCTTCAATCGTCAACAATGACGCTGTCCAAGGAGAAACCTTCCTCCCTGGACAGATTTTCGTGTTCGGCGGCTTCGCACTGCGGGCCAACTCGTTTGGCCATCTAGAGCAGATCGATAGCTACGCCCCTGGCCATAATGTCAGATTTGGGAGCCTGAACTACGTCGCGAACATCCGTGGAGATTTGATCTTTGCTGGATTCTAGACCGTGGCAATCGCTCCTGGTCACCTCGATGAACATGACCTAAATCTGTCATCAGACCACATTCAGGAGATAGCTCCTATAACTGCTCTGGCCTTAGATCTGGAGCATACGACGCCATCTAAGGACTAGAGGTTCAACCCCACCACAGAGGCCACAGATTCCCCGGCGTTGGAGTTGCACATGGACTTAAACTCACACAATATTTGTGTCACTGGAACCCCGGGCTCGTCTCTGGGTGTAAGTTCCGAACCATGTGAGTCCACGGATGCCGAACTTGATCGTTTATCGATCTTCGAGTTCAGCGCCGCAGGACATCTTCTAGCACTCACCCTTGGGCGATGTGCTAAGCTCATTAAAAAACCTGTCCTTGGCAGGGGACTCACAGCCGAACTATGTTCGGTTCGAACTAGGGGCTAATGATGAAGAATCTTGCTTCCCACCCGCCACCCACTTCATAGCCATAGTCGAGGATTTAACCGACATGCTCGATTACGACTCCGAAGACATCGACGGTATTGACGACGGTGCTGGTCAGGAGCAAAATCAAAGTCCACCATTCACTGGACGCTGGACGGACACCTCTTCGTACGATGTGTACATGGTGGACACATCCAAAACAACCAACGACGATGACAAAGAAAATCCAGTTGAGAATAAAACTCCTGAGACACGGCAAAAACGTCGGCATCCTCGGCGCTGCTCTAAGTCACGTCATTCAAAGGATAGTAACACTGGCATCGGGGAAAATAGTACTCTGGACAAACCCGAAGATAATAAATACCCCACTGAGGTAACCTCCGAACAGGAGGAACGGGAAAATGGGCAAGTTAGGCCTGATGAACAGGCCATACATGATGATTCGGAGGACAATAATTATCTTCCGCTCTCCAAAGATGAGATAAGCCTCAGCGATGAAGATTTCATCGTGCCCGAGGAACCTCTCGAGCAGGAGCGCTTCAAGCGCTGTCTAATATCCGCTGCAAGGAGCCTAAAAAAGAAACAGCAGCAGCTTCAAGCTCACCAAGATCTGCTCATCGACAGATGGACTAATGTCCTGGAATCCGAAGAATAAGGCCTCAAGCTCCCAGCCAGGAGTTACCCGAAGCGCAAACTGCTACCCTAGTTTGATGAGGAGGCGCTAGAGCTCATACCTCACTCACGCAACGCGGCCGACCGACCACAACGCGGTCGGGACAATGCGGCAGGTCAACCACAACTTGGCCGGGATAAAGCGGCAATTCAAGCCGAATAGCAACCCGCCCCACCGCCACGTAAAAACAGAGACAACACAGCTCGGGGTGATACATATGATCTTCGGCAGGACCTGGACAGTAAAGTAGGATATACTAGATCGATCTACAGATGGCAAGGACGTACCGCGACATGCGACGATGGCTATCTATTCGGATGCGACAAACCTAGTCACGCCCGGGCCGGAAACTTCAAGCGGACTCCATCGGAGCTACGTCATGATGCAGCCCGATATAGAGGCCCCGCACACCCTCTTTGCTTCACCGATGGAGTAATGGGTCACGAGTTCCCAGAAGGGTTTAAACCCGTAAATATTGAATCATACGATGGAACAACAGATCCCATGGTGGATTGAGGATTTCCTTCTCCATATCCACATGGCCCACGGAGACGACCTTCATGCCATCACATACCTCCCATTAAAACTCAAAGGACCAGCTCGGCACTGGTTAAACAATCTGCCTGAAAACTCAATTGGCTGCTGGGAGGAGTTGGAAGATGCCTTCCGCGATAACTTTCAACGTACATATGTCCGGCCACCGGATGCCGATGACCTAAGTCACATTGTCTAGCAACCCGGAGAGTCCGCCAGAAAGCTCTGGACTAGGTTTTTAGTTAAAAAGAACTAGATTGTTGACTGTTCGGACGCGGAAGCCCTCACGGCCTTCAAACACAGCGTCTGGGACGAGTGGCTTGCCCGCCACCTCGGTCAGGAAAAACCAAAGTCTATGTCGGCCCTTATCGCTCTGATGACCCACTTTTGTGCGGGAGAAGACAACTGGCTCGCCCATAGAAGCAATAGCGCCAGCGATCCGGGCACCTCTGAAGTGCGGGACGGTAATGGAAAGCCATGACGCAATGAAAACAAACGTCGCAATAATAATGAGGGCACACAGGACACATCGGTCAACGCTGGATTCAGCGGCCCCAAACCCGGCCAACGGAAAAAGCCATTTATGGCAAACAAAGATGGACCATCCAATTTAGATAAAATATTGGATAGGCCCTGCCAGATCCATGGCCACCCCAATAAACCAGCTAATCACACTAACATAAGCTCTTGGGTCTTCAAACAGGCCGGCAAGTTAAATGCCGAACACAAGGGAAAGAGGTCGCCCAACGATAGCGACGACGAACAGGCTCACCAACCGAACAACGGGGGTCAGAAGCAGTTTCCCCCCCATGCAAAAACAGTAAACATGGTATACGTGACACACACCCCTAGAGGTGAGCGCATGGAACACTCCCTCCATACAGGAGATCATACTACTGCTACCTCAGCCGAACTACGCAGCGGCCTTATCACGTCGCATACCATGTCGGTGATTATGCCGCCGGTCTCCATTCAACATGACCATCAATGTCCATATTGGACTAGCAATTCGGCTTTTGCCATTCACCTAATATGCCTTCAAAGTGGGTACTGCGCATACATAATTATGCACTTGAAATACCCTGGGCATCGGTGGAAGCACAATGAGGGTGGGCCTACAACCCCCCTACTTTTCTAACTACCCTTTTCCTTTTTTACTATTCCCTCTATAGGTAGCTCAAGGGCCGGACACCCCGAGCACTCTACCAGAGTTCAGGTTCGTACAATCACCCCAAGGGTTATTCCTGTCAAGGAATCCCTTAACCGAGGACAAGCGGCGCAGACGTGCGACAGGAAGTCCAAAATAACTTTTTTAGACCGCACTCTCCATTTTGAGCCTGTAAAGTGCCATTTTCCTCCGCCTTCGACCCATGGCATGTGAAATAGCCGGGGTTGCGGTTTTGTTATCTATATAAACAATGGGCACATCACTCAGATCCCAGTAAAAATAATCCACTCTTTTCTAAAGAACCGAGTTTTCCCCCTACGGTTGTTTTAAACATACACCTCGGCATAACTTGCCAGGGGCTCGGTATGGGAACAAACTAGTTGCCGACAAGTCTGAACAACTCTATAGAGTACTTCGGCGTCGCGAGTTTGGCCTTATATGCATCAGCTCCGAATCATGTCTTGGGTCAATAGTTGGGTTGCCCGGCTCCTGTGCTTGCTATCCTACGTTCCGCTCTATCAGCTAGGGTAGTAAAGGGAGAACTACTGTGATTGTGCTTCTGATTCACCTGGTTAAGCACCTCAGTAGAGAAAGCTGAAAACTGACTGTCATGATGCGGCGAGAGCTGGTCAACCACTCGATGACTTATTGGAATCTCTCGCGATTCCCTCCGTGTCACACGAAGGACCTCTTTTCGGTCAAATATGTAAACACATCGTATGAATAAGCCGCATACATACAAGGGGCTATATCGTAGACCCACCATAAAACTCCTATGGCTAAGTGAAAGTGTTCATGCCCTATAGTCCGATTGCCTGGTTCGCCGCATTGACACCTCCTTCACGGACCAAGACGTTGGGTCAAGAGTGATCAGATGCTTGTCCGAACACCCCCATATTTCCTACGAGGGGGCTGAAGCCGACGACTGGAAAACTTTTAGATTATATACAAACGGCCGCGCAGGAGGAATAACAGCCCTTAGGCAAAACTAAAATATAGACTGATTATAAAAATTGTCTTTTACAATTCGTACAGAGTTCATTCGAATATTATGCCTTTCAAACATTGACCCTCTATCAAGCGGGCAGCCTCCAAGACGTCCTCAAAATAATGCTCCGGTGCGTGATGGTCCCTGCCCTTGGGTGGACCCTCTGCAATATCGATGGCCTTCATCTTCCCCCAGTATGTCTTGACTCGGGCAAAGGCCATCCGTGCACCTTCAATGCACGCCGACCGTTTTGCGGCATCAATACATGGCACCGCATCAGTAAGCCATTGCACCAAGCCGAAGTAGCTATTCGGAATAGGCTCAGTCGGCCCCAGCCAGAGTATGACATTCTTCATGGCAGCGCCAGAGATCATGTGAAGCTCGACCCATTGGGACATCTGTTCATTCAGCAGCAGAGTGTGTTTTGATGCACTAAACTGCGACTAGAAAAGCTTCTCCATTACATATCCCTCTTGTGCCTGGTAAAACTGCACCGCATCGAAAGAACTCTTCGGCAGGCCCAAAAACGCATCCAGAGAGCTCCACACTTGGTTAAGCTGAGCATAATTCGGATCGCCGACCTTAGTCTGTAATAAAAAGGGCTTACCAGCCACAATCTCCCCGGCTTGCCGGACCTCCTCACGGACCGCTCTAGATTCGGACCGCGCTTCTTTCGCCTCTCGCAAGGCCTTATCAAGATCAGCCACTTTGGCTTTATTCAGCTTCTCAAGGAATTCACAGCGGCTAGTAGCATTCTTTAGTTCGAGCGCCATCGCGGATATTTTCCCCGTGTCTTGGTGCTGAGCAGCTCGTTTGGCCTTTAACTCGGCCGATGCCTTTTCGGCAGCCGCATTACTAAACGGAGCCTGCTCCTTGGCCTGGGCCAGCTCCGCCCGAAGAATCTCAACGGCGACAGCACCATCTGCAGCCATATATATATATATATATATATATATATATATATATATATATATATATATATATATATATATATATATATCCCAGTATGCAATTTTCAGCGTCACGCTTATATTACAGACACGTATGTATAAGGACTGCTCCGAATATATACCTTGTGACTCATCAAGACGCCTATTGATTAACGCAATATCATCCCCTGCCACATCAAGCTTCCGCTGCAGCTCGACAATATTCATAGTCCGGGCAGTCGTCAGGGGAGAAACAGCGTGTGTTCCAATTAATCAAGTCAGTCCCTGGGCATTTCTTTTGATCCTTTGATTGCCTCCCTCGGGAAGCCAATCAGAGTCTCAGGGGCTACTACCTATACACAGGTGCATTTCGTGAATAAAACACAATTGAACATATTACAGTACAAACCTCGAAACCTCTTAGTAGACCCGCAAAGGCCTCATTCAATCCGTGCTTCGCGAACAGGACCTTTTCAACCACCGTGCCCATCAGGGTACGATGTTCCTCTGAGACTGACGCCCGCTGCAGCATGTTAGTCAGTATATCCGGCGCCTCTGGATCTCCGGAGGTTGCTGTAGGAGTACATCCACCCTTTGAAGGGATTCGTTTATTCGTATCCGGCTATAGACCAGATTGTTTGGGGCCTTCATTACTGTTCCCGGACCCTGGGCCACCGAAGCATCACCTTTGGGTAATATCTTCATCATCCCTCGCACCGCTTGTTGGTCGGGGGAGACTGATAGGCGGGAACCCGTTGAACGAGTTCACACTCGAGGGTGGCCCGATCTTCACGTCGTAGGATCGAATCGGCAGGGATAACTAGCTGGAAGCAGTCGGGATAACAAGCTTTATACCTGCCAAGGTTGGATGCAACCCGTACATTGGGGATGGCTGACCGAAGCTACAAGAACTCCAACCCGATGTCCGAACAATCGCATAACCACAAACTGGGACTAATCCACACAAAACGGCCGGAACCGTAGAGCACGAACTAGGGGGAAACAGAGGCTCCTTCCCGCAAATCTGAAAGAACTCACAAGAGCAAAGGTAGCAAGATCTCTCGGATCTCTCTAGCAGTCTTGCTGCATAAGCTTGTAGCTGAATGGTTTGACAAAAGGTTCTCTAGAGGATGGGGGAGATGGGGTTTTATAGCAGGGACAACCCCCCTTATCTAGGTGTGAAAATGGTTTCAAAAATAATTAGGTTTGCATGGCTTCCTTGGGCGAATAAGCAGTCAACTTTTGGAGTTGTTGCGGAGCTCCTCGGAAATTCGTGAAGTCTTAACAGCCTGGACACCTCCCACGAGAATGACTAGAACTTTTGACTCACAACCCCAAAAGATGTGAGGTTTTTTGCATTGGAAAGATAAGTTAATGTAGCTTCTGTTGATGTACCCCTATGGCCTCGTCTCTCCATCATATGGGTGTGCCGCACCAAAACATCAGAGGTAAAAACTGACAGCATCAGCTTCACTTGAAACTTGTTTTCTCCAAACTTGTTCCTCCAAAGCGGTTGCTTCAAGAGCTCATAGGTTGTTGGATTGCTTCTATGTTATACCTAAGTTCAACCAACAACAATGGAGATGAAATCATAGTTGTGTCATCAAGGTTACAAGGTAAACTTAAGTTAGCGTTCACCTGGTCACTTATTTGTTTGGTGCGACTTCTTATAATTGGACCTATAATTGTTGGAGACTTGTCGATGGTTGTGGTGTCCTCATCATCCTCCCCCTCTTGAAGCGGAGTCGTCCTTGGCTCTGATGGTCCAAAGTATGGAGAGAGGTCGGACACATTGAAAGTTGGACTAACACCATAATCCATCGGAAGGTCAATCTTGTAGGCATTGTCATTGATCTTCACAAGAACTTTGAATGGACCATCTCCACGTGGCTGCAACTTGCATTTGCGTTGATCTAGGAAATGATTCTTCCGCAGGTGTACCCACACAAGATCACCTTCTTCAAACAACACCTTCTTTCTTCCCTTGTTTGCTCGTTTTGCATATTGTTCAGTCATCTTCTCAATATTTTCCTTGGTCTTCTCATGAAGTTTCTTCACAAAGTCAGCACGCTTACTTGCGTCAAGATTGGTTTGCTCCTGCAATGGTAAAGCCAAAAGATCTATGGGAGCAGCAGGTTTGAAACCATAAACAATGTCAAAATGACAAAATTTAGTGGTCGAATAGACTGCCCTGTTGTATGCATACTCCACGTGGAGGAGACATTCTTCCCACATCTTCAAATTTTTCTTTAAAATTGCTCTCAGCATCATGGATAGCGTACGGTTGACAACTTCAGTTTGTCCATCCATTTGTGGGTGACAGGTAGTGGAAAAGAGAAGCTTCGTCCCTAGCTTTGCCCACAACGTTTTCCAAAAATAGTTCAGAAACTTGGTGTCGCGATCTGAAACAATAGTGCGTGGTACTCCATGTAGCCGCATGATTTCCCTAAAAAACAAATCAGCAATGTGTGCAGCATCATCGCTCTTATGACACGGGATAAAATGAGCCATCTTGCTAAACCTATCAACCACCACAAAAACTGAATCACTCCCCCTCTTAGTGCGTGGTAATCCAAGAATAAAATCCATAGAAATATCTTCCCAAGGTGTACTAGGAATGGATAAGAGCGTATAAAGTCCATGAGGGTTTAAACGTAACTTAGCTTTGCGGCAAATCTCACAACATAGTATGTAGCGTTCAACATCACGCCTCATCCTTGGCCAAAAGAAATGCTCAATCAACACACTCTCAGTTTTCTTTGCTCCAAAATGTCCCATGAGACCACCAGCATGAGCCTCCAAAGTTGGGTAGTGCAAGCAATGGTGTAGATGTCAATTTTTCTTTCAACTCTTGGAAGGCCTTCTCTTGTGCATTTGCCCACTTGAAGGGAACATCTTTCTTGGTTAGCTCATTCATTGGGGCAGCAATGGTGCTGAAGTCCTTCACAAACCGATGGTAGAAACCAGCAAGGCCAAGAAAGCTTCGTACTTGGCTTACATTTTGTGGAGGCATCCACTCACGGATGGCCTTGACCTTCTCCTCATCTACCTCCAAACCTTGACCTGAAACAACAAAGCCAAGAAAGAAAAAAATTTCTATGCAAAATGTGCACTTCTCCTTGTTAGCATATAATTTCTGCTCTCTTAGAACAACAAGCACACACCGAATGTGTTCAACATGTTCATCCAAAGTTTAGCTATAAATCAGGATGTCATCAAAGTAAACAACCACAAACTTGCCAATGAACATTCTAAGCACATGATTCATCAATCTCATGAAGGTACTAGGTGCATTTGTCAATCCAAATGGCATAACTAACCACTCATGCAAACTAGATTTTGTTTTGAAAGCAGTTTTCCCTTCATCACCCTCTCTCATTCTTATTTGGTGGTAGCCACTTCGCAAGTCAATTTTAGAAAAGATGGTGGCACCACTAAGTTCATCAAGCATATCATCAAGCCTAGGTATTGGGTGCCTATACCTCACGGTGATGTTGTTAATAGGTCTACAATCACAACACATTCGGGAAGATCCATCTTTCTTTGGTACTAAAAGAACGGGTACAACACAAGGGGAGAGACTTTCCCTTACATAACCTTTGTTTAGTAGGCCTTCAACTTGTCATTAAATCTCCTTGGTTTCCTCCGGGTTTGTGCGGTATGGTGGTCAGTTCGGCAATGGGTCTCCTGGTACCAAATCAATTTGGTGCTCAATGCCTCTTTGTGGTGGCAGCCCTGGTGGTATCTCCTCGGGGAACACATTTTCATACCCCTGCAACATTTCAACAACAACACTAGGAGTGGTGGAGGTTAATTCATTAGTAGAAAGAAAATTGTCCTTGTACAAAAGTACAAAGAACACGGAACTGGGTTCTCTCAACTCTCTCATGTCCCTTTTCCTAGCCATCATAAGTAATCCCTGTTTTTCCCATGTCTTGGTCAATTTAAGTTGTGGGGTTTTATTTGGCTTTGGATTCTCTCGCTCACTATGTTGGTGGATGTCACTCAAGTGTTTCTCGCTCATTCTCTCTTTCTTTTTTAGATCATCCGTCAATATTTCTTCGGGTGTCAAAGGGAGCAAAGATATGCGCTCTCCCTTGTATTGGAATGATAGGCGACTAGTACGGCCGCTGATTTGCACATCATGATCATACAACCAAGGTCTTCCCAATAGCAATTGGCATGCTTGCATTGGCACCACGTCACATTCCACTTGATCTCGGTACTTCCCAATGGAAAACTGAACGGTGACAATGTTGCTTACTCGAAGTGTACCACAATCATTGAGCCATTGCATCTTATATGGACTTGGGTGCCTTCTTTGTTTCAGTCCCAACTTCTCTACCAAATCTGAACTTGCAATGTTGTTGCAACTGCCATTGTCAACAATAATTCTGCAAACCTTGTCCTTGATAGTGCCACGAGTGTGAAAAATATTATGTCGCTGCCCTTTCTCTTCTCTAGCTGCATTAACACTAAGCACATGATGAGAAACAAAGCAATCTCCCATGTCGGCCTGAATATCACAACCACTCTTCTCGCCCTCTTCATCCTCATGATCACCCAATGCTCCATTGTCTTCATGCTCACTCTTAGATTCCCATTCACCTTGTTCATTCACAAAGAGGACCCTCTTGTTTCGACATTCGGAAGAAATGTGACCATGCCCTTTGCACTTCCAACACTCAATATCTCGGCTTCGAGATGATGGTACAGCCGTGGGGTTAGAACTACTTCCAGCAGCAAAAGGAGCACGCTTGTCAACATTCCTAGGAGACAGTGATGATGCCGATGAAGCCGTTGTTCGCCGGGTGGTGGTAGGGTGTGAAGTATGCTGAAACTGAGAACCACCATGAGAGGCACTTGGCTGCGACCTTTGCCATGGTGTGGTGGTGCGGCTATGAGATATCCGTCCATGACCACCTCGCTGCACCTTCCTCTCCATGCGCTTTGCTTGCTCCAAAATATCTTGTAGAGTGTTATAGGGAAACATCTCCACAAAATCTGAAATTTCATTGTTGAGACCATGAAGAAATCTTGCCATCTTTGACTCCTCATCTTCATGAATACGAGCACGAACCAGCAACAATTCCATCTCTTTGTAGTACTCATCCACTGTGCGCGTACCTTGGCTGAGGCGCTGCAATCTATTTTAGAGATCTCTTTGATATTGCGAAGGTACAAACCTTCGCCTCATGGCTTGTTTCATCTCTTCCCAAGTGTCAATGTGGTCACGGCCTAGCAGCAGCTAATTTTCTTGGAGTTGGTTCCACCAAGTGAGTGTGTAACCAGAAAACTCAACACAAGCAAGGTTGACTCTCTTTGGATCAACAATGTTATGGATACGAAAAATATGATCACACTGCTCTTCCCAATCAAAATATGCATCGGGGTCTTCCTTTCCTATGAACTTGGGGACGTGCAACTTGATTCTTGCCATGTCATCTCGATCATGACGTTCTGCACGACGCCCATCTTCAGCAGCACGACGGTATGGGACACCATCATAATCATCAAAATCATCTCCATGACCACGAGCAACACGCTCATGAGGGTCATAGTAGTGCCCACGAGGACCATGGCCTCGCCCTCGAAGTTGTCCTCCTCGCTGCCCTCCATGAGCAGCAGCACCACGCCCATGAGCAGCAGCCACATGTCCACCATGGCTGTTGTTATCATCCTCCAAGTCACCGTCAACAGCAGCATGCACAGAATTCTCATCGCCAACTTCCTCAAGTGGATCAATAGGGTGTTTTTGGTGTCAAACCCTATCACCACCTGCTAGTGGACGCTCGTGAAGCATCCTTTCCATGGCTTGGAGTAAGTTGTTCTCGAGTCGCTGCAGCTCGGCATGTGTGACCGGGGCATCTTCTTCCCCATGGTTTTCTCCATGAACACTCGATCTAGACCCTGCCATGTTAGTAAGGCCAAAAGTGGAATAGGATAATTTTTTGGAATCACACAACCTCACCTCTTACTCACCAAAGTTCTTATGAGTTCACATCAGATTGTGCTTCACCCGGATGTGTTAAAGCGATTGAAAGACAGGGATCAAAGAACTAGCTTCGGTTTTTGGTGGAGGTCGGTGGGGTAAACAAAAAGGGGCTTGTGCTGAAATCAAGTTGATGCAAACCAAGAAAATATGGGAATAGATCTGCTGCACCTTTGCACCAAGATTGAAAAACACACAACACACAAGCTTCTGAATTTTTTTCTACCAAGCTGAAACTTTTGGATCTTGCACAACACTTTCTTCTTCTCTCTTGACTTTTTTTGCCACTCTCTTTTTTTCTCTCTTTGATTTTTTGCCACTTTTTTCTCTCTTTTTCCAAAACACAACAACCAAATCTGAAAACAACTATGAAGATGAACTTGGTGTAGATCTAAAAGATGAAGAACATGCAAGGTATGCAACAACAAGATCTCAGCACCAACAAGGCTTGGATTTATTTTTGGTGGGGCTTTGGACTTCTAGGACAGAAAATATAGCATGAAAAACACTCGATCTAAAGGGATGATAGCAAGATAAACTTGGATAACAGATCCTACCGTGTCAACGAAGGCTCTGATACCAGATGATAGGCGGGAACCCGTTGAACGAGTTCACGCTCGGGGGTGGCCCGATCTTCACGTCGTAGGATCGAATCGGGAGGGATAACTAGCTGCAAGCAGCCAGGATAACTAGCTTTATACCTGACAAGGATGGATGCAACCCGTACGTTGGGGATGGCTGACCGAAGCTACAAGAACTCCAACCTGCTGTCCGAACAATCGCAGAACCACAAACCGGGACTAATCCGCACAAAACGGCTGGAACCGTAGAGCACGAACTAGGGGGAACCAGAGGCTCCTTCTCGCGAATCTGAAAGAACTCACAAGAGAAAAGGTAGCAAGATCTCTCGGATCTCTCTAGCAGTCTTGCAGCATAAGCTTGTAGCTGAATGGTTTGACAAAAGGTTCTCTAGAGGATGGGGGAGATGGGGTTTTATAGCAGGGACAACCCCCCTTAGCTAGGTGTGAAAATGGTTTCAAAAGTAAGCAGGTTTGCATGGCTTCCTTGGGTGAATAAGCAGTCAACTTTGGCAGTTGTTGCAGACCTCCTCGGAAATTCGCGAAGTCTTAACAGTCTGGACACCTTCCACGAGAATGACTAGAACTTTTGACTCACAACTCCAAAAGGTGTGAGATTTTTTGCATTGGAAAGATAATTTGATGTATCTTCTGTTGATGTACCCTATGGCCCCGTATCTCCATCATATGGGTGTGCCACACAAAAAATCAGAGGTAAAAACTGACAGTATCAGCTTCACTTGAAACTTGGTTTCTCCAAACTTGTTCCTCCAAAGCGGTTGCTTCAAGAGCTCATATATAGGTTGTTGGATTGATTCCATGTTATACCTAAGTTCAACCAACAACAATGGAGATGAAAGCATAGTTGTGTCATCAAGGTTACAAGGTAAACTTAAGTTAGCGTTCACCTGGTCACTTATTTGTTTGGCGCGACTTCTTGTGATTGGACCTATAATTGTTGGAGACTTGTCGATGGTTGTGGTATCCTCATCAGAGACCCTCCGCGACGACACCTCAAAGTCATCTGCCCTATGGGGTGGAGAGGCCAGTGGAGGCGTCTCTCTTTCCATCATCTCTAGGAGAAGGTCCCCTGAGGAAGAGGATTGTTGAAGAAGACTGGGTGCCGAACTACAAAAAATATATATTCTAGGCACTACAAGGAAAAGAACGGGACATGTCTAAAACATCCTTGTTTACTTACGATTTGGCCTGAGGCTTGTCCTCATCATGAGACGGCGCGTCGACGTCCTCCAAGCCTGAGCCGCCCGACAGAGGCATCTTGCCTCGCTTAGGAGCCTTTTCCTCCCAATCCTCGGAGGCGGCCCTTTTCTTTCCATGGGGGGAAGAGGCGTTGACCTTCCCCTCATTTTTGTCTTCGGACGATGCGATCTTGATTCCTCCAGACACAATGTTTGATGCACCTTCGAGATGAAGGCCATCTTTGGTCCTCTCCACCTTGCCCCCCTTTGTAGGCATCTGGTGTGGTACCATGGCCAGCATCCTTGTTAAAACAGGATTCGCTGGTCCTTCGGGCAGGGGGGGCGAACACATGACCAGTTCCTCTTTGTTTATCCAGCCCTAGAAGAAGATAGTTTGCTCAGTACCATATTACGGTATGCATAACTGCAAAGTGTTCGGAAGACAAGTGCTTACCGGGGTATCCGGACGGTCGCAGTCAAGGCCAGCATCCTCAGTAGTGTCCGGCCAATGTTTTTGCTTCCCGAAAAACAGCTTCCACATCCCTTCGTGCGTAGTGCCGAAGAAGTGTTGGAAGGTTCATGGCCCTTCTGGATTAAGCTCCCACATGCGGCGAGACCTGTGGCATGGCAGGATTCGGTGAACTAGCATCACTTGAATCATGTTGACAAGATCGATGTCTCTCTCAAGGAGGGTTCGGATGCGGCTCTGTAGAGTTTGCACTTCGTCAACTGATCCCCAGTCCAGCCCCTTGTTAATCCATGATGTAAGCTGTGGTGGAGGGCCGGAACGGAACGCAGGTATAGCTGCCCACTTGGTGCTACGGGGTTCCATGACATAAAACCACTCTCACTGCCATTGGTTGGAAGTTTCGGTGAAAGAGCCTTTTGGCCAGAGAATGTTGGTAAGCTTGCTCACTATAGGACCACCGCACTCCGCCTGTTCCCCATCGACTATCTTCGGCTTCACACTAAAAGTCTTGAGCCATAAGCCAAAGTGTGGGGGGATTCATAGGAAGGCCTGGCATGTAATAATAAACGCCGAGACATGGAGGAAAGAGTCCGGAGATAGATCATGAAAATCTAGTCCGTAATAAAACATTAGCCCCCAGACGAAGGGGTAAAGAGCGAACCCCAGCCCTCAGAGGAAGTGGGAGATGAATACGACCCTCTCGCCAGATCTGGGGGTCGGAATAACCTGTCCTTGAGCAGGAAGCCTATGGTGGATCTCCGCGGTCAAGTATCTCGCCGCCCGAAGCTTCGCAATATCCTCCTTTGTAACGGAGGAAGCCACCCATCGGCTTTGAGGGCTGGATCCTGACATGATGGGGAGGCTTGAAGCAATGAAATCGGACCTTGGGTGCTAGAACTCGAGGTTGGGAAGGCTGAGGAGACGTTTGGCATAAAAAAGACGGCCCTTGGTTCCTTTATAAAGACAGCGGGTATTGAATGCCTCCTCCTAAGCCTGAGGACCTGCCAATTCCTAAGGAATCTTTCCCGCAAGACGGTTGGGTTACGCACGCTCGTATTGATGAGAATACCGTGATAAGGGGACATGATCTCTGCTTCGACGGGACGTGCCAACAAAAACCACGCCTCGAAACATGGAACAACGGAACGGGAAATGGTTCGAAATAATAACCGGGCAAGCATGACGTCACATTATTAAAGTGGTCAGCAGATTGGATTCGTGAAATATTATACTCTCTACGGCTGTGTGTTGCAGATCCGGACACGTTTGTTTCGTCTGAAGACTATCTTGGAGTTCAGAAGGAGGAACCCACCTTGCAATGCCGAAGACAGATCTACACGTCGGATACCTTGTCATTGAAGCCAGGTTCAGGGGCTACTGAGGGAGTCCTGGACTAAGGGGTCCTCGGGCGTCCGGCCTGTTAGCCATGGACTGAACTGATGGGCTGTGAAGGACACGAAGACCGAAGACTGCACCCGTGTCCGGATGGGACTCTCCTTGGCGTGGACGACAAGATTGGTGACCAAATATGTATATTCCTTTCTTTGTAACCGACCTGGTGTAACCCTAGATCCTCCCGGTGTCTATATAAACCGGAGGACTTAGTCTGGAGGGGAGAGATAGATTCATTATCATAGTCATACAGGCTAGGCTTCTAAGGTTTATCCATTATGATCTTGTGGTAGATCAACTCCTGTAATACTCATATTCATCAATATCAATCAAGCAAGACGTAGGGTATTACCTCCATAGAGAGGGCCCGAACCTGGGTAAACATCATGTCCCCTGTCTCCTGTTACCATCGACCTTAGACGCACAGTTCGGGACCCCCTACCCGAGATCCGCCGGTTTTGACACCGATAGAGGGGGAGAAACATCATAAGATCCAAGTATAATAGCAAAGCTCACGGTACATCAAGATCGTGCCAAATCAAGAACACGAGAGAGAGAGAGAGAGAGAGAGAGAGAGAGAGAGAGAGAGAGATCAAACACATAGCTACTGGTACATACCCTCAGCCCCAAGGGTGAACTACTCCCTCCTCGTCATGGAGATGGCCGGGATGATGAAGATGGCCACCGGTGATGATTCCCCCCTCCGGCAGGGTGCCGAAACAGGGTCCCGATTGGTTTGTGGTGGCTACAGAGGCTTGCGGCGGCGGAACTCCTGATCTAGGTTTATTTCTAGGGGTTTCTATATTTATAGGAATTTTTGGCATCGAGAAGAAGTCAGGGGGGTCCACGAGGCGACGACAAGGACGGAGGGCGCGCCCTCCACCCTTGTGGAGGCCTCATGGCTCTTGTGGCCCAACTCTTTTCCTTCGGGGGCATCTTCTGATCCATAAAAAATCACCGTAAATTTTCAGCTCATTTGGACTCCGTTTGATATTCCTTTTCTGTGAAACTCAAAAACAAGGAAAAACAGAAACTAGCATTGGGCTCTAGGTTAATAGGTTAGTCCAAAAAATCATATAAAATAGCATATAAAACATCCAAGATAGATAATATAATAGCATGGAACAGTCAAAAATTATAGATACGTTGGAGACGTATCAAACTTCTATGCTCGGCTTTCTCGTAATGATCAATCCATGCTTGATACTTCTTGTGCCGGTTCTTTTATGAAGAAGACTATTGAATTCAGGTGGGACCTCTTGAAAAGAATTAAATGCAACTCTGAAGATTGTGAACTCGACGAAGGTAAAGAGTCAGGTATTAAGCTTAAGTTTGATTGTGTTAAATCTTTTATGAATACCGATGCTTTTCAAAAGTTTAGCACTAAATATGGACTTGATTCTGAGATAGTAGCCACTTTCTGTGAATCTTTTGCTATTCATGTTGATCTCCCTAAAGAGAGGTGGTTTAAATATCATCCCCCTATTAAAGAAGAAATTAAATAACCGGTAGTTTCTAAAGAAGAAACTATCATCTACAATGTTGATCTAGTTGTCCTACTGCTTACATCGAGAAACCACCTTTTCCTGTTAAGATAAAAGAACATGCTAAGGTTTCAGCTATGGTCCGTAGAAGTAATATCAAAGAACATAAACCCCCTGAGCAAATCAAAGTAGAACCTAGTGTTGCTACGGCTAGGGATCTCTTGGTCGATAATATTGATGGACATGTTATTTACTTCGTTGGTGAAGCTGCTAGAATTGCCAAAGCTGATGGGAAAGATAAACATAGACCCGTTGTTGGCATGCTCGTTGTCTCAGTTAAAATAGGAGATCACTGTTATCATGGTTTACGTGACATAAGTGCTAGTGTGAGTGTTATTACTTTTACCTTATATCAAGAAATTAGGAATGACATAGCACCCGCTAAAATAGAAGACATAGATGTTACTATTAAACTTGCTAATAGAGACACCATCACACCACTTGGGATTCTTAGAGATGTTGAAGTCTTGTGTGGGAAAATAAAATTGTCGGTGCAACAGACCCCGGGTATGTTGCCCTATCGTGCACAGGCACAAGATCAAGATTGGGGCACCACCTTAAGTCAGAGGTTGAAGAACCAAGAGACTTGAAGAACAAACATGCAGCTCAGAGAGATCAAGATCGAGCCAAAGGAACAGGATATCGGCAAGGAAAGAGCCTCCCTCACCGGGTAGGCGAGCCCGGCAAGGGGCCAGGCCACCACCAGAAGCAAGCAACCATGACTCCCCGGCAGCGCCTGCCGGGGCTTGCGGGGCCTGAACCACCCCGCCAACCGTGCAAGTACGACCCACCTCATCAATCAGTGCAGTCCTTTTTCTCGCGAAGACGAAACCCTAAACTAGACCTCTCCGCCGCCGGACACATCCGGTCCGCGCCGGACGAAAC
The DNA here is from genome assembly GCF_002162155.2 of Triticum dicoccoides. Lineage (NCBI taxonomy): Eukaryota > Viridiplantae > Streptophyta > Magnoliopsida > Poales > Poaceae > Triticum > Triticum dicoccoides. The sequence goes on from NC_041380.1 coordinate 354,834,430, forward strand.
CCGTCGCCGCCCGCGGCCAATCAGAGGGTGACACGCGTCCTGCCGCCGTCGCCACTCGCCGCGGCCTGGAGAGCCCGCGGCCGGCCCTCCAGGCCCGCGCGCCGCCCGCTAGCCCCGTCTCCCCGCCGCCCCCGCTTGCCGCCCGCCGCCGCTCCACCGTGCTGCTCCTCGCCTCGCCGCCCAGCACCGCCCCTCATCGACCGCGCCCGGATCCGCTCCGATCGACCCCGCCGACGTCTTCTCCGTCAACTCCGGCCGCCGCCCCTTCCTTCTCCGGCGAAGATCCAGCCACGAACCTCGTTTTCCGTGCGAAGTCAAACCCTAGATCTGAGTGGTATAATTTTTGCCTAAGTCCTATCCCCCTCATATTTTCATGCTATGTTCAACGCATCATAACTCCATGACGCAGCTCCATTTCATGTGCATGATATATCAAAATGTTCATTGTGAGATGCTCTTCATTTCATTCCATTGTGGCATGCTTGTTTGAGTCCATCTTGATGCCCAAATCATTGGTGCAAGAGTGCTATAAATCGTTAGGTGCTGTTACATATCAGAGTATGATGTTTTGTCATTTTTGTCACATTTGTTGTGTGCATCATATGGGCATGTGCTCTACATGTGTTTTGAACTATGCCATGCCATCTTTACAGGGGTGCTTTCCATGTATTTTTGTGATCAATGTGGTGACTAGCACAAGCATGCAAAGTAGCCTTCATGATATTACTGATTTCAAGGTCATAGGATTTCACTAAGTCCTTGTTCTGCTGTTATTTTTATGCCATGTAAACATGATTCTATAGTTAGATCCATGCTTGTTTTGAGTTGCTTCAGTAAGGGTGTTTTGCACATATGGTTATGCGCTATCCATCCATGCCCATGTTTGCAATTATTGATTGCCCTAGCATGTCTTAATCTTGCTCTACTTTTGATATAAAATGTTCCTGGCAGATTGTTTACATGTTAATCAATTTTTCCATGGTTGTTTCTATTGATCCATGCATGCTATAAACTTGATCTTGCCATGGTTAGCTTCATGAACATATCATCTTGTTGATTCTCTGCTTATCTTGTCATGCAATGCCTTGTGGTGTGTGATTTGAGCTCGCAAAGATGCCTTCATAATTCTGTTTATGCCATGCTCTGTTTTCTGCTAAGTCTGAAACTGTTAATAAAACTTGCTTGTTTACATGGGTGCCATCATATCTTCTGTGCCTTTTTGGCTCATGATCAGTAAGGGTTTTTGTTCTATGCATTTAGTATATTCATGCCATGCCTTTTTTTGCTATGATATGTTCCTGTAACATGTTGTTAGCTTGCTCTAAACATGGCTTCCTGATGTTATTTTCTGGCATGTTAGTATTTTCACTAAGTTTGTGAGGCTGATATCTTTTGCACTTTTGTCACGCTTGTTTGAACCTGCTCTTGTGTGATTTAGCTGTAGCTCAGTGTTCATGTTTTGCCAAGCATCTTGAGTACATCACTGACTTATGCTTTGTTGCTATGTTGGAGTGCAGTAGCTTAGTTTCTTGTTGCATTCTAGATGGCAACATGTTGTTAATCGCAGAATTGTGCCATTATTGTTTTCCTTGCCATTTGCAAACCGTGCATCCGATTCTGGTGATCTTTATATCGACTTCGACCGAAATCATATCATCTTTCCAATGGCACACTTGGTTTGCCAAGTTGATGCATTGTTCATCTTTTTCCTTCCGGAGCACGCGTATGCATTGCATATCACATCTCACATATCATGTCATGTTTTGCATCATGTTGATTGTGCATTGCACCGTGATTGATTGTTGGTCCTTTTGCTTGTGTTCTTGCTTTGGGTAGAGCCAGGAGACGAGTAGGTGATCGAGGAACCTGTTGAGTACGCTAACGAGGATCAAGCTTTCGTCAACTCTGAGAACTTTGCAGGCAAGATGACCATACCCTCGAAATCACTTCTATCTTTGCTTGCTAGTTGTTCGCTCTTTTGCTATGCCGCGATACCTACCACTTGCTATATCATGCCTCCCATATTGCCATGTCAAGCCTCTAACCCACCTTTCCTAGCAAACCATTGTTTGGCTATGTTACCGCTTTTGCTCAGCCCCTCTTATAGTGTTGCTAGTTGCAGGTGAAGATGAAGTTTGTTCCATGTTGGAACATGGATATTGTTGGGATATCATTATGATATCTTGTTTACTTGTCAGGACCCCGATCCTAAGTCACACTGATCTAGCATGTAACACATCATATAACTTTGCAGCCTCACGCACGGTATTCACACGGGTGCCACCTTACCTGGCCCGGGACCGTTTGCGCCTTTTGGCTCACGTATATGATAGTGTCGCTAGCATCCATATGACAAAGAACCCGGGCCAACATGGCTAGTCGTGAACCCAAAGCGGCACTAGCCCATGGGGACAGGCATACATGAATCAACCTCGAGCATGTCGGTCAACAGCGTGTGAATCCGGGCTGTAGCACTGGGCTAACAGGACTTCGGTAACCCGGGCTGTAGCAGGCTAGGCAGGACTCCGGATGTCACCGCGTGACATTTCCCCGAAGGGACAGACACAGGAACGAAGTGAAACACATGCCGGCCAGTCAAGTGTCCTGAGTAGTAGTGCTGGGCTAGCAGGACTCCGGTGAACCAGGCTGTAGCGGACTACTATGGCTCATGGAAGCACTAGACTACATTTCCCCATAAGAGAGGCTGCCAAGGATAAACAACTAGATTGTCGGATCCCACACATACCAAGCATTTCAATCATACACACAATATGCTCGATATGTGTAAATACAACATGGCATCACAACAAGACTCTACGACTCAAGTATTTATTCATTAGGCTCCGAAGAGCCAGATATTACAAACATGGGTCTCATGACTCAACATTCAGAACATACAAGTCAAAGCACAAGCGGAAGCTTAACATGTCTGAGTACAGACAACTACAAATGAAAAAGGCTGAGAAGCCTGACTATCTACCAGATCCTGCCGAGGGCACAAGATCGTAGCTGAGGTATCAAGCTAAACGTCGAAGTCCACACGGAACTACTAGCGAGACTGACGTCTCTCTACAAAAACATAAAATAGGCAAACATGAGTACAAATGTACCCAGCAAGACTTACATCAGAACTAGCTACATATGCATCGGTATCAATAAAGGGGGTGGTGGAGTTTAACTGCAGCAAGCCAGCTTTGACTCGGTGGCTATCCTGAACTACGACTGCTAGTAACTCTTTGAGGTGGCGCACACGAGTCCACATATTCACCATACCAATACACCACTATGGATCCGCTCCCGTCTTCCTACGAGAACGCCATCCATAGCACTCACGCTTATCTTGCGCATTTTAGAGTATCCACTTTCACTTGTCTATGAACTGATATAGGCAACCCAAAAGTCCTTTACCGCGGACACGGCTATTCGAATAGATGATGTTAACCCTGCAGGGGTGTACTTCTTCACACACGCTCTCGCCACTTACCACCATGTACATGTCGTGTATCTCGGCAACCTTCAAGCGGAAGCCTAGCGAGGGAGTCGGCCACGACCTGACTAACCACACAAGTCTCTAGTCCATGTTTATCGCCTATTCGGGTTCCATCCGCAAGGAGACCCGCCGGGGTGTCGCTCACGGCCCCAAACGATGTGTGCAGGGTTCCCAAGCCCACCATCCGGGTGCCACTTGGTACACCGGGCCACTGTGCCTAGTATGTCCCAAGCCCACCTATACCGGGTGCCACTTGGTAGACTACTAACACTACCTACAAACACCAGAAACTAGTTGCAACTCCTGGACAGAGATCGAGTGGATTAATAAGTCGAGAGGGGTCGAGTTACCGGAACCCAATGTGTGGTAGTAACTGTTCATGGATCACAAACACAGAACTCAGTTCCTAAGGACGGCTGCAATGAGACAACCCACCATGTACTCCTACATGGCCTCTCACCGCTACCTTTACCAAATCGTGTTCACACACTTAGCTCTGAACGGTAGGACATGTTCGCCAAATTCCAATTCATCCCCGATGAATCAGACCTCACTCAACTCTAAGCAGTAGCAGGCATGACAAACAAGCATGAATGAGTAGGCACAACAGGGCTCAAACAACTCCTACTCATGCTAGTGGGTTTCATCTATTTATTGTGGCAATGACAGGTCATGCAGAGGAAAGGTTCAACTACCGCAGCATGTAACAGTTGAATCGGTGTTGTCCTAATGCAGTAAAAGAGAGCAGGAGCGAGAGAGTGGTAGTATATCAGAGTGAACAAGGGGGTTTTGCTTGCTGGCACTTCTGAAGATAGTATAGTTCTTCATCGGTGTCATCGAATTCATCGCTGGATCAACGTCTACTGAGGGGGGACAAACACCGGCAACTGAGAAAGAACTCAATCAACACATGACGATATACAACAATATGATGCATGCTATGACATGGCAATATGAATGTGTTTTGGGCTAATGCAAGCTAGAACATATTGAAATGAGTCCATTTGAACCAAGGATTCAAATGCAAACCCATTTTATGAAGTCATATAAGTGCATTATCTTGTTTCACCTAAACAGCAAGGTTAAAGTGTTCTAACATGCATGAAACTAGCATAAATGAATAGATTGGATTTTTTTGATAATTTTTCATATATAATTTATTTCATTTGGAGCTATAGATAATTTTCTATGATTTTTAGAAGTTTTAGCTATTTTCTGAAATAAATAAATCATTTCTGATTTATTTAAAATCTCAGAAAAGCTTTACTGCATCAGCATTGCGCAAGGGTGATGTCAGCGGGCCAACTGGTCGGCCAGGTCAAACCTGACCTACGGGACCCATTGGTCAGTGACCCTGGGCTAGTTAGATCGCCGACAGGTAGGCCCGGTCAACATTGACTAAGTCAAAGTCAAGCTGACACATGGGGTCCGCAGGATTAGCACTACTTTAAGCAGGATATTTAGACTAACCTAATTAGGCTCGGGGACCCACATGTCAGTGACTGTTAGGATGGGTAATTAACGGAGATTAGCACTAATTACGCCGCCACGTCGGCATGCCGGAGTTTGGCCGGCGGCGACCTCAATCCATGGCAGAGTCTACTCGGGATTGAGCTACAGGTGATGGTTTTGAGCGTGGTTTGCAGCTACGGGACGCTGGCACTCACGCGCATCCAATGGTGGAGGCGGTCGGAGCTGGGGTGGCCTGCAGAGGCACCGACGACGAGCGAGGCGGCGGCCGGAGCTACGGGTTCAAGCGGGGCGAGGCCATAGAGGACGGGAGGGCTGGCTAAGGGGCTCACTGAGCTCCTAAAGGTGCTAGGAGCACGGTGCCGTGCTCGTTTTCGAGCCTCAGTGGCTGCAGTGACGGCGGCGACATCACCGGCGGCATGGAATTCTCAACCAAGATGGGGCTATGGCCTAGAGGTCGAAAGCGACCAGGGGAGAAGGGGGAGACGACTCGGGGGCTCACCGTCGGTCCGTTTGGAGGGTCAGTGGGCTCGAGGGCGGCCGGAGTGCAGCGAATCGATGGCGAGGGGCTCGGGTGCCCGAGGTTGAAGATGACCGCGATGACGATGAAGCAGGGCCTCCTAGCGTCTAGTAGCTCGATTGGGAGTACGAGGAGGTTCTGGTGGTTCTTCTGGACTCGGCGGAAGGGTGAGGGGTGCCCGGTGGCCGCGGTGGTGCTCGTCGGTGCGATGACAGCGTTCTCGGGCGGCTGCGGGGAGAGAACCAGAGAGGGAGAGAGAACCAGGGAGTGAGGGGAAAGGTCGAGGGGGTCCAGGGGGTGTCGTGGCGCTCGGGCCCGTCTCAAGCGGCGAGCAAGCAGGCAGGAGGTGGCGGGGCGTGCGCCGGCGTGCGGCGGACACATGCCTCGCGTCCTTCTGGCGCGAGGTGGGAGACGACTGGCAGCGGTGGTGGGCTGGGCCAGCTGCTGGGCTGCACATTACTGGCCTCTGGGCTGGCTACTACTGGGCCTCTCAAGTAAGGCCAGCTGAGTTCTGCCCTTTCTAATTTTTATCTCTGTTTTGTTTTGTTTTTATTTATACATTTTGCCACTAATTCAAAAATTCAAAATGAATTCAAAACAGGGCAAAACCTTCTGAATATTCTTATGTTGCCATTATGGACTTTTCCAGAGGCACATACATAATTCCAGGGCCTTTTGAATTATATTCTATAAAAATGAATATAATCCAAAACTCAAATACTTATTGATTTAATTTCAAAGTCCCAAAATAATTCCTTCAAAAATGTTCACTATTTTTGGTTTGGTCTCAAAGCCTTGCCAAAATTATCAAACATTTATGAAGTCATTTTGGAAACAATGAATGCAATTTAAAGGGTTCTTGCCCTTCTTTTGAAATGATTTCTGAGGCTTTCAATTTCCTCATTTCAAGTTTCTTGAAAATAACAGGATGCATGATGCTCACTGATGCAACTATCTGCAGCCAATGCTAGGGCTGTGACAACTTACCCCCACTAAACAAGAATCTCGTCCCGAGATTCAAGACGTGAGGTAAGAAGACAGAGGGGCACAAGCTAACACGGTCTTCACGATCCAGGTTGCACTTCATAGGAACGTTGACACGATCACCATCTTTGTCTCGATGTCTTGCTCTGAGAACTCCATCCAACACGATAACGGAAAGAAAAGAAGCTCTCGAAGAATCGATCTTCTCGAAGATCGAGCAACCGACGATCAACTCTCAGAATGAGACATAGCGACATCTGTCGAGATGAGACACGATACACACATTAAGAATGATGGAAATGAGCATATGACAAGGTTTAAAAAAGTAGCGGAATTCCCACACCTAGGAGGGTGGTGAACGGTGTCAACGTAGCGAGGAGTTGGGTTGCCATGATACCACAATGAGACATCTTAAAGAAGGTGACTCGCAGAAATATTCCCTTAAGTGGAAAAAGAATTACTTCTGATTCAGAGATCATTGAAACTCTTCTCACCAGCCTGAGGCAATCACAATCGATCATTTGGTGGAGTTCGAATGGATGATGTGGACTACCTTGTTGAAGAAAACCCGATGGATGAGTTCTGCTTATCATCGGAAATGGAAGGGACCCATGGTAGGACCACTTTTGGAGATGATCCTGACCAGAGGTTACCGAGAAGGATAGTACATGGTAGAATGGCACAATGGTGGTACAGGCTGGGAACAAAATGCAAATGCTGGGAATGATTCTGGTAACTGGGAGATAACTCAACAGTCGAGAGCAATTCCACCATTTGAATGGTATAGCATAATCGAGGAATACCAATAGCACAAGAATCCATAAGGAACAACTTCTAAAATAAGTCGCACAAGATCCTCACGGAGAAGATGGTGAAATTGACCAGTCACGATGCTACAATAATAGATCTTCCGGCTAGGTGTGTCGGCCAGAACATCAACCTCGTCGGGACCTACATCATAGATCTTGGAAATGTTCCAGCCATCATATCTTCCTGAGATTCAGATTTGGCTGGTAACAGGATTTTTCAGACATGATGTCTAGAAAAGAATGGTTGCAACACAAGTCGACGAGATAACGTTGCGAGACTCTTGGGAGATGAACTACGATAGCAAGCTCCAAAACATGAGCTGGTTCTTCTACACACATGTGAACATGTTGTCCAAGACAAGCATGACCACAGAGTAGTCATACAATAAAATACTATCGAGTTCAGGTGGGAAACCATTATTGCGGATAACGAAGTCCTTGATTAAGCCTGGGTTAGCTCTTAAAAAGGAACTTCTTCTCCTTGAACAAATCAATCAGTGGCTTGGTGTGCTAGGGACACATATAGAATGAAGGTTGCAAGTCTCCAAACCACAGAATACTTCGCACATATGCATGAATGATTTGGGATGATTCCAGAGGAGGCAAAACAAACTTTCTCTAATTCACGGCAGCAACTTGCATCAAATGCACATGACTTAAAGGAAGTCACTTCTTTCATCCGAACATATGCTTCATGAACGGAACACGAAGATAATGCTTATAAAGTTTCCAATACTAGCTGGATGTTCAACATGAATCATGGGGAAGACAAAATGCTGCTGATGGGCTCAACAACAACTCATCGGAATTTCCATATCACTGGACTTCCACCATCATGTGAACACGGTGATAGCATTGGTCAGACAAAAAGATATAATGGTGTATGCTCGAGGGATCAACCACGAGTAAGACAACATTATGAACATTGTTGGTTCTGATTTGACTTGACGATAGCCCATACTCAAGTCTAAGTTTTGACAAGGCAATAGATCTAACAAGTGATCACGAGGACCAATCGATGGAGATATCATCTTTCTTCAACACACACACACACACAATAAAAAGATATCCCTTATCATGAACTAAGTCAGACAAGCTTTTATCTTCCAACTCTCCAAGTTGTTGTTTAGCTTAACCAACTAGCTCAGGGATATCCAACACGGATTCTTGGAGAAAGGCGTGGTTACAAGAAACCAACTTGATCACGAACTCAACATAGCGGTCAGGTGACAACCTGGTAACACTTCCGAGAAGATATTCGGAAAATCATGAACCACCGATATGTTACTAAGCTCAAGAACAATCTTGCTTTTCAGGGCAAGACGATGTGATCAAATAAGCGAGGGACTGGCACAATCCTAACTCATTGATCGAAGTGTGCACCAGCAATATGGACTAGGTAGCACGATCAATCTTAGGATGATGATTCAATAACCAGCACGCTAAGAATGAGAGTATTGTCCATTAACTACCAAGCAACAGAGTTGCTAGGAGTATTGATTTCACACATCACGACTCACTTGTCGGCACTCCGGTTACAATAACACGGGAACCGAGGAATGAACAATGATGGCAAGAAGTGTCACTAAATCAGGAATTCATAAGAGGTGGTGCAATTCTCATGACATTCCTGACATAAGGAGGCAACACTCCAAGGTAGAACAGAACAAAAGTTGGATTGGCATTTCGATCTGCGGAATACAACTGCTTTGACCCATTCCTAGATATGGATGAGGTACTGGAGTTTGTTTCTCCTAGTCATTCCAAAATAGAATGGCTTGACAGACCACAAGAATAAAAGGCACCGATAAACACGAATGCACACATACTCTTGACTATCAACTGATAGGCTAAGGTCAGAATACAATTAAAGGGGGAAAACTCGAGGAACATATAATTTTCTGAGTTGTGGATGCATAGATTAGCATGTCGAACCAAGTTCAATAGGTTTCTTCCAGATAACCCATGCAGAAGAAGAAGGATTGGCAGATTCACAATTATGGATGGAGAACTCCTCAAGAGTACTCTGATTGTGAGCTTTTGGTTCAAAGAACATCTGCCTTAATGGTTCGTGGTATTTGGAAGAAGGAAATACCACGGACCTCGAGGACTATCGCAAGGTTACTAATATCTTAAGGGAACTAGCAAATACTAACAACACGAAGTAGGGTGAATCTCGGGTTCGAAAACCCAGGAGTAGAATACCTACTACTAAATGGCATCACAGGATGCTTTCGAGAATAGTGGCCAGAATCCTCACACCGGGAACACAAAGCATTGCTAGATTACTAGGTGACTCCCTAAAACACCTAGGGTCATAATAATAGCTCCAACATATATGTCGAGGCAACAGAGTACCTCAACTGACCGATTATGGTGGATAAACTGCCCCAAAGGAACGTCGGTAAAGGAAGAAGGAATTTGCAAATGCATCAGACTATTTGGAGACCTGGGATGACTCGGACAACATAACGGCTGTAAATGCTCAAAATAATTTGAGACATCCTGCAAAATGGTGGCATAACCACTCAACATCACAATATCAAGGTTCTGAGGCCAACTATGAACATATGGAAGTAGTAGGAACTGAACTGAGGCTTGAACTCAACAATCCTAGGCAACTACAGTTTAGTAACACGTCATCCTGAGAGATAGAAGAGAAGCCTAGTTCTTAACCCCGTAGAAAAGATAAGATGACTCAGATCAGAAGGTCAGGAGGATAAGGAGTAAAATAGCCTTACGTTCCCATCCACAATCAATTCCCTTATATAACTAAAGCATTTCTAGACACGACTTCGACCAGCCTGGCTTGGTAATCCTACGGGTAATCAGGCTCTGATACCAAAGCTATCAGGACCCTGATCCTAAGTCACACTGATCTAGCATGTAACACATCATATCACTTTGCGGCCTCACGCATGGTATTCCCACGGGTGCCACCTTACCTGGCCTGGGACCGTTTGCGCCTTTTGGCTCACGTATATGATAGTGTCGCTAGCATCCATATGACAAATAACCCGGGCCGACATGGCTAGTCGTGAACCCAAAGCGGCACTAGCCCATGGGGCAGGCATACATGAATCAACCTCGAGCATGTCGGTCAACAACGTGTGAATCCGAGTTGTAGCACTAGGCTAATAGGACTCCGGTAACCCGGGCTGTAGCAGGCTAGGCAGGACTCCGGATGTCACCGCGTGACATTTCCCCGAAGGGACAGACACAGGAACAAAGTGAAACACATGCCGGCCAGTCAAGTGTCCTGAGTAGTAGTGCTGGACTAGTAGGACTCCGGTGAACCGGGCTGTAGCGGACTACTATGGCTCATGGAAGCACTAGACTACATTTCCCCATAAGAGAGGCTGCCAAGGATAAACAACTAGATTGTCGGATCCCACACATACCAAGCATTTCAATCATACACAGTATGCTTGATATGTGTAAATACAACATGGCATCACAACAAGACTCTATGACTCAAGTATTTATTCATTAGGCTCCGAAGAGCCAGATATTACAAACATGGGTCTCATGACCCAACATTCAGAGCATACAAGTCAAAGCACAAGCGGAAGCTTAACATGTCTGAGTACAGACAACTACAAATGAAAAAGGCTGAGAAGCCTGACTATCTACCAGATCCTGCCGAGGGCACAAGATCGTAGCTAAGGTATCAAGCTAAACGTCGAAGTCCACACGGAACTACTAGCGAGACTGATGTCTCTCTACAAAAATATAAAATAGGCAAACGTGAGTACAAATGTACCCAGCAAGACTTACATTAGAACTAGCTACATATGCATCGGTATCAATAAGGGGGTGGTGGAGTTTAACTGCAGCAAGCCAGCTTTGACTCGGTGGCTATCCTGAACTACGACTGCTAGTAACTCTTTGAGGTGGCAAACACGAGTCCACATATTCACCATACCAATACACCATTATGGATCCGCTCCCGTCTTCCTACAAGAACGCCATCCATAGCACTCACGCTTATCTTGCGCATTTTAGAGTATCCACTTTCACTTGTCTATGAACTGATATAGGCAACCCAGAAATCCTTTACCGCGGACACGGCTATTCGAATAGATGATGTTAACCCTGCAGGGGTGTACTTCTTCACACACGCTCTCACCACTTACCACCATGTACACATCGTGTATCTCGGCAACCTTCAAGCGGAAGCCTAGCGAGGGAGTCGGCCACGACCTGACTAACCACACAAGTCTCTAGTCCAAGTTTATCGCCTATTCGGGTTCCATCCGCAAGGAGATCCGGCCGGGGTGTCGCTCACGGCCCCAAACAATGTGTGCAGGGTTCCCAAGCCCACCATCCGGGTGCCACTTGGTACACCGGGCCACTGTGCCTAGTATGTCCCAAGCCCATCTGTACCGGATGCCACTTGGTAGACTACTAACACTACCTACAAACACCAGAAACTAGTTGCAACTCCTGGACAGAGATCGAGTGGATTAATAAGTCGAGAGGGGTCGAGTTACCGGAACCCAATGTGTGGTAGTAACTGTTCATGGATCACAAACACAGAACTCAGTTCCTAAGGACGGCTGCAATGAGACAACCCACCATGTACTCCTACATGGCCTCTCACCGCTACCTTTACCAAATCGTGTTCACACACTTAGCTCTCAACGGTAGGACATGTTCACCAAATTCCAATTCATCCCCGATGAATCAGACCTGGCTCAACTCTAAGCAGTAGCATGCATGACAAACAAGCATGAATGAGTAGGCACAACAGGGCTCAAACAACTCCTACTCATGCTAGTGGGTTTCATCTATTTACTATGGCAATGACAGGTCATGCAGAGGAAAGGTTCAACTACCGCAGCATGTAACAGTTGAATCGGTGTTGTCCTAATGCAGTAAAAGAGAGAAGGAGCGAGAGAGTGGTAGTATATCAGAGTGAACAAGGGGGTTTTGCTTGCTGGCACTTCTGAAGATAGTATAGTTCTTCATCGGTGTCATCGAATTCATCGCTGGATCAACGTCTACTGAGAGGGGACAAACACCGGCAACTGAGAAAGAACTCAATCAACACATGACGATATACAACAATATGATGCATGCTATGACATGGCAATATGAATGTGTTTTGGGCTAATGCAAGCTAGAACATATTGAAATGAGTCCATTTGAACCAATGATTCAAATGCAAACCCATTTTATGAAGTCATATAAGTGCATTAACTTGTTTCACCTAAACAGCAAGGTTAAATTGTTCTAACATGCATGAAACTAGCATAAATGGATAGATTGGATTTTTTTTGATAATTTTTCATATATAATTTATTTCATTTGGAGCTATAGATAATTTTCTATGTTTTTTAGAAGTTTTAGCTATTTTCTGAAATAAATAAATCATTTCTGATTTATTTAAAATCTCAGAAAAGCTTTACTGCATCAGCATTGCGCAAGGGTGATGTCAGCGGGTCAACTGGTCGCCCAGGTCAAACCTGACCTGCGGGACCCATTGGTCTGTGACCCTGGGCTAGTTAGATCGCCGACAGGTGGGCCCGGTCAACGTTGACTAAGTCAAAGTCAAGCTAACACATGGGGTCCGCAGGATTAGCACTAATTTAAGCAGGATATTTAGACTAACCTAATTAGGCTCGGGGACCCACATGTCAGTGACTGTTAGGATGGGTAATTAACGGAGATTAGCACTAATTACGCCGCCACGTCGGCATGCCGGAGTTTGGCCGGTGGCGACCTCAAGTCGTGGCGGAGTCTGCTCGGGATTGAGCTACAGATGATGGTTTTGAGTGTGGTTTGCAGCTACGAGACGCTGGCACTCGCACACATCCAATGGTGGAGGCGGTCGGAGCTGGGGTGGCCTGCAGAGGCACCAGCGACGAGCGAGGCGGTGGCCGGAGCTACGGGTTCAAGCGGGGCGAGGCCATAGAGGACAGGAGGGCTGGCTAAGGAGCTCACTGAGCTCCTAAAGATGCTAGGAGCATGGTGCCGTGCTCGTTTTCGAGCCTCAGTGGCTGCAGTGACGGCGGCGACATCGCCGGCGGCGTGGAATTCTCAACCAAGACGGGGCTATGGCCTAGAGGTCGAAAGCGACCAGGGGAGAAGGGGGAGACGACTCGGGGGCTCACCGTGGGTCCGTTTGGAGGGTCAGTGGGCTCGAGGGCGGCCAGAGTGCAGCGAATCGACGGCGAGGGGCTCGGGTGCCCGAGGTTGAAGATGACCGCGATGACGATGAAGCAGGGCCTCCTAGCGTCTAGTAGCTCGATTGGGAGGATGAGGAGGTTCTGGTGGTTCTTCTGGACTCGGCGGAAGGGTGAGGGGTGCCCGGTGGCCGCGGTGGTGCTCGTCGGCGCGATGACAGCGTTCTCGGGCGGCTGCGGGGAGAGAACCAGAGAGGGAGAGAGAACCAGGGAGTGAGGGGAAAGGTCGAGGGGGTCCAGGGGGTGTCGTGGCGCTTGGGCCCGTCTCAAGCGGCGAGCAAGCAGACAGGAGGTGGCGGGGCGTGCGCCGGCGTGCGGCGGACACATGCCTCACGTCCTTCTGGCGCGAGGTGGGAGACGACTGGCAGTGGTGGTGGGTTGGGCCAGCTGCTGGGCTGCACAGTACTGGCCTCTGTGCTGGCTACGACTGGGCCTCTCAGGTAAGGCTAGGTGAGTTCTGCCCTTTCTAATTTTTATCTCTGTTTTGTTTTGTTTTTATTTATACAATTTGCCACTGATTCAAAAATTCAAAATGAATTCAAAACAGGGCAAAACCTTCTGAATATTTTTATGTTGCCATTATGGACTTTTCCAGAGGCACATAAATAATTCCAGGGCCTTTTGAATTATATTCTATAAAAATGAATATAATCCAAAACTCAAATACTTATTGATTTAATTTCAAAGTCCCAAAATAATTCCTTCAAAAATGTTCACTATTTTTGGTTTGGTCTCAAAGCCTTGCCAAAATTATCAAACATTTATGAAGTCATTTTGGAAACAATGAATGCAATTTAAAGGGTTCTTGCCCTTCTTTTAAAATGATTTCTGAGGCTTTCAATTTCCTCATTTCAAGTTTCTTGAAAATAACAGGATGCATGGTGCTCACTGATGCAACTATCTGCAGCCAATGCTAGGGCTGTGACATTACTTTAATGCATCTATATACTTGGTAAAGGGTGGAAGGCTGGGCCTTATGCCTGGTGTTTTGTTACACTCTTGCCGCCCTAGTTTCCATCATACCGGTGTTATGTTCCTTGATTTAGCGTTCCTTACGCGGTTGGGTGTTATGGGAACCCCTTGACAGTTCGCCTTGAATAAAACTACTCCAGCAAGGCCCAACCTTGGTTTTACCATTTTCCTACCTACCACCACATACCTTCCCTTGGGTTCTGCAGACTCAAGGGTCATCTTTATTTTAACCCCCCCCCCCCAGCGCCAGTGCTCCTCTAAGTGTCGGTCTGAAATGGGCAACCTATGGGGCCACCTCGGCGCAACTTGAGGGTTGGTTTTACTCATAGCTTGACCTATCCGGTGTGCCCTGAGAACAAGATACGTGCGACTCCTATGGGATTTGTCGGCACATCGGGCGGCTTTGCTGGTCTTGTTTTACCATTGTCGAAATGTCTTGTAACCAGGATTCTGAGACTGATCGGGTCTTCCCGCGAGAAGGAATATCCTTCGTTGACCATGAGAGCTTGTGATGGGCTAAGTTGGGACACCCCTGCAGGGTTTGAACTTTCGAAAGCCGTGCCTGCGGTTATGGGCATATGGGAATTTGTTAATGTCCGGTTGTAGAGAACTTGACACTTAACTTAATTTAAAATGAATCAACCGCGTGTGTAGCCATGATGGTCTCTTTTCAGAAGATTCCGGGAAGAGAACACGGTCTCGTGTTATGCTTGAGCATAAGTAGCTTCAGGATCACTTCTTGATCATTATTAGCTTCTTGTCTATGCTTTGCTTCTCTTCTCGCTCTCTTTTGCATAAGTTGGCCACCATATATGCTAGTGCTTGCTGCAGCTCCGCCTCACTACCCTTTCCTACCCTTAAGCTTAAATAGTCTTGATCTCACGGGTGTGAGATTGCTGAGTCCCCGTGACTCACAGATACTTCCAAACAGATGCAAGTGCCGATGATGCCAGTGCAGGGGACGCTACTAAACTCAAGTGGGAGTTCGACGAGGATTCGGGCCGTTACTGTGTTTCTTTTCCGGATGATCAGTAGAGGAGCCTAGTTGGGACGATCGGGGATCTAGCATTTGGGGTGGTCTTTCTTTATTTTGGTTCCGTAGTCGGACCTTGATTGTATTCTGGATGATGTATGATATATTTATGTATTGTGTGAAGTGGCGATTGTAAGCCGACTCTTTATCCCTTTCTTATTCAGTACATGGGATGTGTAAAGATTACCCCTCTTGCGACATGCCTACCATGCGGCTATGCCTCTAAGTCGTGCCCCAACACGTGGGAGATATAGCCGCATTGTGGGTGTTACACCCTGCCAGCCCGTAGAGTTAGGTATGATAGCACTATTTGCTATAATATCAGTGGGTAATGACTGTTTTGCCACTGTGGTGACCCCTTAATCTATAAAAGGAGGCCCATGGCATGCGTGGGAGGGGGTTAGTGGGTTGGAAACTTGACAAACTCAAGCCATCATACGCTTGTGGTCACCGTAACCCTGGGGCAGGCCTTGTCGGGCAAGTGTACCACACACCACCACGCTCATTTCCACCATCAATCCACCAAAGCAGGAGTAGGGTCTTACGCCTCGCGGCGGCCCGAACATGGGTAAATTTCTTGTGTGCTCTCTATCATGCTGTCGCGCGATGGTCTGCTCTTTGTGCATTCGACGTCCCCCGCCGAACCAGCAAGGGGCCGCCCGGTCCCATAGGTGGCTGCGAATATCCTGCAACAAAACTACCCTACTGATTTTCTTGTTCTTGGTTCCCCACAGGATGACTTTGGTCCCATTATCTTTGGTAGACCTTTCTTGAACACTGTTAATGCTATAATAGATTGTGAGAAACAAACTGTCAGCGTTAGCTTTGGTGATAAGTCTCATGATTTCAATTTTTCCAAGTTTAGTAGAAAACCTCATAAAAAAGAATTGCCTGGTAAGGATGAAATTATTGGTCTTGATTCTATTGTTGTACCTCCTACTGATCCTTTAGAACAATATCTGCTAGACCATGAAAACGATTTGCATATGCGTGAAAGAAATGAAATAGATAGAATCTTGTTCGAACAACAACCTCTTCTTAAGCACAATTTTCCTATTAAAACTCTAGGAGGTCCTCCTCCACATAAAGGTGATCCCGTGTTTGAATTAAAATAGTTACCTAACACTTTGAAAATATGCTTATCTCGATGAGAAAAAGAATTATCTTGTTATTATTAGTGCTAACCTTTCAGAACATGAAGAAGAAAGATTATTAAAAGTTCTAAGGAAGCACCAAGCTGCTATTGGATATACTCTTGATGATCTTAAGGGCATCAATCCCACTCTATGTCAGCACAAGATTAATATGGAACCTGATGCTAAATCCGTTGTTGATCACCAACGTCGGTTAAATCCGAAGATGAAAGAAGTGGTAAGAACGGAAACATTAAAACTTCTGGAAGCAAGTATAATCAATCCTATAGCTGATAGTAGATGGGTAAGTCCTCTCCATTGTGTCCCTAAGCAAGGAGGTAGTACTGTTGTTCCTAATGATAAGAATGAACTTATTCCACAAAGAATTATTACAGGCTATAGAATGGTAATTGATTTTAGAAAATTAAACAAAGCAACTAAAAAAGATCTTTACCCTTTGCCTTTTATTGATCAAATGCTAGAAAGATTATGTAAGCACACACATTTTTGCTTCCTTGATGGTTATTCTGGTTTTTCACAAATACATGTTTGTCAACCTGATCAAGAAAAGAACACTTTTACTTGTCCTTTTGGAACGTATGCTTATAGACGCATGCCTTTCGTTTATGCAATGCACCTTCCACCTTTCAAAGATGTATGACTGCTATATTCTCTAACTTTTGTGAAAACATTGTTGAGGTTTTCATGGATGACTTTTCTGTTTGTGGGAAATATTTTGATGATTGTTTAAGAAATCTTGATCGAGTTTTGTAGAGATGTGAGCAAACAGATCTTGTCTTGAATTGGGAGAAGTGCCACTTTATGGTTAACGAAGGTATTGTTTTGGGCCATAAAATTTCTGAAAGAGGTATTGAGGTGGACAAAGCTAAGGTTGATGCAATTGAGAAAATGCATGTCCTAAAGATATCAAAGGTATTCATAGTTTCCGTGGTCATGCTGGTTTCTTAGGAGATTTATCAAAGACTTTTATAAAATTTCTAGGCCTCTTACAAATCTTTTGCAAAATGATATTCCTTTTGTTTTTTATGATGATTTTTTAGAAGCCTTTGAAACACTTAAGAAAGCCTTAATTTCTCCACCTATTGTTCAACCACCTAATTGGAACTTGCCTTTTGAAATTATGTGTGATGTTGGTGATTATGTTGTTGGTGTCGTTCTAGGACAAAGAGCTGATAAGAAACTGAATGTTATTGACTACGCAAGTAAAACTCTAGACAGTGCACAAAGAAATTATGCTACTACTGAAAACGATATTCTAGCAGTGGTGTTTGCTTATGATAAATTTAGATACTATCATACCTACCTAAGGATTGAGTAAGATCCTTCAAGTAAGTTGTCATCGGTGTAATAGGGCAATAAAAATTGCTTCTAAAAGTGTTAGATCATTTAGTGTAAGAGAAAATTGAGCGTTGTACGAACTTGTGATGGCAAATAATAAGAGCAACAGACTGCATAATAAAGGTTGCGATCATAAGGGGAAATATAACGAGGTGTTCTTTTGCACTAAGGTATTGAGCATACAAACAAAAAGCACATGGCAACCTCTGCTTCCCTCTGCAAAGGGCCTATCTTTTAATTTTATGTATTTACTTTCATGCAAGAGTCAAAGTTTTTCTCTCTATTCCTTTTTATTTTTCTCTTTTGGCAAGCATCATGTGGTGAGGAAAGATCTACACACATATATCCAGTTGTATATGGGTAGCATGAGTTATTAGTGTTGACATCACCCTTGAGGTGAATACGTTGGGAGGCGAAATTATAAGCCCCTATCTTTCTATGTGTCTGGTTGAAAAGTTTTGCTCATGTGTATGCGGTGAGTGTTAGCAATCATAGAAGACTGTATGATGGTTGAGTATGTGGACTTGCCTAAAGGCTCCGATACATGACCCCTCCTGAAAAGATGATGAATTTTAGTTGCAAAGTTGAATGAGAACATAGATTGTTGGTTTCCAATAGGTTTCGGGATTTATAGGGATTTTTGGCGTCACTTCACGTCAGGGGGTCCACGAGGCAGCGACAAGATAGGGAGGCGCGCCCTGATGACCCACAAGTATAGGGGATCTATCGTTGTCCTTTCAATAAGTAAGAGTGTCAAACCCAATGAGGAGCAGAAGGAAATGACAAGCAGTTTTCAGCAAGGTATTCTCTGCAAGCACTGAAATTATCGGTGACAGATAGTTGTATGATGAGATAATTCATAACGTGTAACAAGTAACAAAAGTAAACAAGGTGCAGCAAGGTGACCCAATCCTTTTTGTAGCAAAGTACAAGCCTGGACGAACTCTTATATAAAGCAAAATGCTCCCAAGGACACATGGGAATTGTTGTTAAGCTAGTTTTCATCATGCTCATACGATTCACGTTCGTTACTTTCATAATTTGATATGTGGGTGGACCAGTTCTTGGGTTCTTCCCTTCCATGGACAAGACTCCCACTTTGATTAACCCCCTCGCAAGCATCCAAAACTACGAAAGAAGAATTAAGATAAATCTAACCATAGCATAAAACATATGGATCCAAATCAGCCCCTTACAAAGCAATGCATAAACTAGGGTTTAAGCTTCTGAAACTCTAGCAACCCATCATCTACTTATTACTTCCCAATGCCTTCCCCTAGGCCCAAATCATGCTGAAGTGTCATGTAGTCGACGTTCACATAACACCACTAGAGGAAAGACAACATACATCTCATCAAAATATCGAACGAATTCCAAATTCACATGATTACTTATAACAAGACTTCTCCCATGTCCTCAGGAACAAACATAACTACTCACAAAGCATATTCATGTTCATAATCAGAGGAGTATTAATTATCATTAAGGATCTGAATATATGATCTTCCATAGAATAAACCAACTAGCATCAACTACAAGGAGTAATCAACACTACTAGCAACCCACAGGTACCAATCTAAGGTTTTGAGACAAAGATGGGATACAAGAGATGAACTAGGGTTTGAGAGAAGATGGTGCTGGTGAAGATGTTGATGGAGATTGACCCTCTCTCAATAAGAGGATCGTTGGTGATGACGATGGCATCGATTTCCCCCTCCTGGAGGGAAGTTCCCCCGGCAGAACAGCTCCGCCGGAGCCCTAGATTGGTTCTGCCCAAGTTCCGCCTTGAGATGGCGCGCTTCGTCCCGAAAGCTTCCTTCCTATTTTTTCCAGGTAAAAACACACCATATAGCAGAAGATGGGCGTGGGGGGCTGCCAGGTGGCCCACAAGGTAAGGGGCGCGCCCAGGGGGTAGGGCGCACCTAGGGATGGCAATTTTATCCATGGATCTGGATACCCATGGATACCCGCCCCGATTGGGCAAGGGTATGGAGCGCGTTTCTGCCCATGGGTCTGTGGATATGGATACCCACGAACAACTGGGTTGGGCACGGTTATAGTTTATGCTCCATGGATATCCAATGGATACCCGTATGACATGTGGGGCTATACGCCAGTGACAGTAGAAAGAACAAATCAACGAGAAATGGCAGGAAATATGCAACTAGTGCCATAAACTATATGCTGCAAAATCAACCTCTGGTATGTCACACTTAAGGACTCATCGTATTACTTGTTGCCTACTTATGCATGTATCTTATGTTGACATTTGTGAGTGAATGATGATGAGTTAATTTGATCTTTGGGAAGATTTCATGCTGACTTTTCTATGCCCATGGAGCTCCATGGGTATGTGGGTATCCAGCGGGTTTGGGCATGGACAGAAGTTGTGCCCATGGATAATTTGGTGGATGGGCAGAGGGTAGGAAGATGGGTCATGGGTGGGATCTGGACCAGCTCCACCCGCCCCAAACCCGACCCATTGCCATCCCTAGGCGCACCCTCCACCCTTGTGGATGGCAGGTGGCCCCCCTCTAGTGCTTTCTCCGCCCAATATTTTTTATATATTCCAAAAATATTCTCCGTGAATTTTCAGGACTTTTGGAGTTGTGTAGAATAGGTCTCTTAATATTTGCTCCTTTTCCAGTCCAGAATTCCAGCTGCCGGCATTCTCCCTCTTCATGTAAACCTTATAAAATAAGAGAGAAAAGGCATAAGTATTGTGATATAATGTGTAATAACATCCCAGAATGCAATAAATATCAATATAAAAGCATGATGCAAAATGGACGTATCAATTCCCCCAAGCTTAGACCTCGCTTGTCCTCAAGTGAAAGCCGATATCAAAAAATATGTCCACATGTTTAGAGATAGAGGCGTCGATAAAATAAAATACGGACATGTGGGCATCATGGTCAACTTTAGAACAACATCATAATATTGTCATATAATTTCTTATGCTAAAGTAACAATTCATTCACAAGGTAAAGTATGAATCAGAAACTTCATTCAAAACTAACAAACTATGATCTCGGTCATTGAAGCAATTGCAATTTATCATAACATCGGAAAGAGTCAATTAAAGAGCTTTTCAGCAAGTCCACATAGTCAACTATCATTTAGTCTTTCACAATTGCTAACACTCATGCTATACTTATGTGTTCAAAGCTTCAATCGGACATAGAGAATGATAGGGGCTTATAGTTTCGCCTCCCAACCTTTTACCTCAAGGGTAATGTCAAAAATAATATATATATATATATCCGGATCTCTCCAACACATAGTGCTTGCCAAAGGAAAAAGTGTAAAAAGGAAAGTTGAGGATCACCATGACTCTTGTATAAAGATAGAAGATAAAAGTAAAAGATAGGCCCTTTGCAGAGGGAAGCAGAGGTTGTCATGCGCTTTCATGGTTGGAGTACAAAATCTTAATGCAAAAGAACGTCACTTTATATTGCCGCTTGTGATAAATAACTTTATTATGCAGTCCGTCGCTTTTATTTCTTCCATATCACAAGTTCGTATAAAGCTTATTTTCTTCACACTAATAGATCATACATATTTAGAGAGCAATTTTTATTGCTTGCACCAATTACAACTTACTTGAAGGATCTTACTCAATCCATAGGTAGGTATGGTGGACTGTCATGGCAAAACTAGTTTAAGAGATGTTTGGAAGCACAAGTAGTATCTCTACTTGGTGCAAAGGATTTGGCTAGCAAGAGAGGGAAAGGGAAGCTCAACATGTTGGAGGATCCATGACAATATAACTTCTATTCAGATATAAGCAAACATAACCTATTATGTTGTCTTCCCTGTCCAACATCAACCTTTTAGCATGTCATATTTTAATGAGTGCTCACAATCACAAAAGATGTCCAAGATAGTATATTTATATGTGAAGCCTCTCTTTCTTTATTGCTTCCTATTAATTGCAACAATGACCAAAACTATGTTTGTCAACTCTCAACAATTTTTATTCATCATACTATTTATATGTGAAGTCATTACTCTCCATAAGATCAATATATGATCTTTTTATTCTTTATTTAATTTAATTTCCTCAAGATCATAGCAAGAAAGCAAAGTTCTCAACACAAAACTACTTTTTATTATATATAACTCACAGACTCGATTACATAGATAGATCTCTAAACAAAACTCAAAGCTAGATCATACTAAAAACTTTATTCTACTAGATAAAGATATAACCAAAAGGATCGAACTAATAAAACGATAAAGGTAAAGATGTGATGGTGATACGATACCGGGGCACCTCCCCCAAGCTTGGCAGTTGCCAAGGGGAGTGCCCATACCCATGTATTTATGTCTCTTTCTTCGGAGGTGCTGATGTGATATTCTTGGCGATGATTCCCCTTAGGATGCGATTCTCTTCCTCAAGCTTATTAATTTACTGCTTAAGATCCATTACTTCCTTGCGAAGTTTACCCGTGACGGCTGAAGATCCATTCGCCCATGGATGTTTCATAGTTGTGGAAGAAAAAGCAACACTCCTTTTCATATTTTCATAAGAGAGAAATCTAACATTGGGAGGAATGGCCGAATTTGGTATTGCTGAGCTCTGAAGTTCCTCCAGCATGAATCTAGTTTGAAGACGAGAGGTAGCTTCTTGATCCTCCTCCATGGCGTCCACCCTTTTCAAGTCAGCCTCCATCTCTTCCTCCGTTGATTGCCTGAAGTGGTCAGCTTCGTTGTATGCTCTTGGGCCCGGTGTTGGGTGAGATACACGACTCTCCCCGACCGACTCTTGCGAAGACATCTTGATCTAAATCTGCTGCAGAAACAACTCTAGAGATATTGCCATGTGCGGTGGTTTAAACCTTCGGGAGATTATATAATGGATTTGTACCGACCAAAAGAAGTATTGTGCAAGAAAACGGAGTCCAGAGGGCACACGAGGTGGCCACAAGGCAGGAGGGCGCGCCCTCCACCCTTGTGGTCTCCTTGTGTCTCTTTCAGACTACTTTTAATTTTCTAATTTTTTAAATATTCCAAAACTGAGAAAAATTGCTATTGGAAAATTTTTGGAGTCGGTTTACTTACCGTACCATATAGCTATTCCTTTTTGGAATCTGAAACGTTCTGAAAAGTGTCCCTTATGTACTCCTCCGGCGTTACAGTGTCAATTGTATTGGTCTCAACATTTATGGGATTACCTGAGATATAATGTTTAACTCTTTGACTGTTTACCACCTTCGGTTTTGATGGCACCAGAACGATAGACCTCCTCAATAATGTAAGGACCTTCCCATTTAGAGAGAAGCTTTCCTGCAAAAAATCTTAAATGAGAGTTGTATAGCAAAACATGATCACCTATATCAAACTCACGCTTTTATGTCCTTTTGTCATGCCATCTTTTAACCTTTTCTTTAAATAGCTTGGCATTCTCATTGGCTTGTGTTCTCCATTCATCAAGCGAGCTTATGTCAAATAAACTCTTCTCACCGGCAAGTTTGAAATCATAATTGAGCTCTTTAATAGCCCAATATGCCTTATGTTCTAATTCAAGAGGTAAGTGACATGCTTTTCCAAAAACCATTTTATAAGGAGACATACCCATAGGATTCTTATAAGCAGTTCTATAAGCCCATAATGCATCATCAAGTTTCTTAGACCAATTCTTTCTAGATCTATTAACAGTCTTTTGCAAAATCAGTTTAATCTCTCTATTTCTCAATTCTACTTGACCACTAGACTAAGGATGATAAGGAGATGCAATTCTATGGTTAACATCATATTTAGCAAGCATTTTACGGAAAGCGCCATCAATAAAATGTGAACCACCATCAGTCATTAAATATCTAGGGACTCCAAACCTCAGAAAAATAACTTCTTTAAGCATCTTAATAGAAGTGTTATGATTAGCACTACTAGTTGGAATAGCTTCTACCCACTTAGTAACATAATCAACAGCAACTAAAATATGTGTATACCCATTAGAGGAAGGAAAAGGTCCCATATAATCAAAGCACCAAACATCAAATGGTTCAATAACAAGTGAATAATTCATAGGCATTTCCTGACGTCTACTAATATTGCATATTCTTTGGCATTCATCAAAAGATAAACTTATGAGCATCATCGAAGATAGTAGGCCAATAAAATTCGGATTGCAATACCTTGTGTGCAGTTCTATCTCCAGCGTGGTGTCCTCTGTAAGACTCGGAGTGGCACTTGCGTCGGATCTATTCCTGTTCATTCTCAGGTACACAACATCAAATAACACCATCTACTCATTCTTTATAAAGGTGTGGGTCATCCCAAAAGTAATGTCTTAAATCATAGATTTTTTTTCTTTTGTTGGTATGTGAAACTAGAGGGCAGGCCTGGCGCAGTGGTGAAGTCCTCCCCACTTGTGCCAAGAGGTCCTGGGTTCGAACCAGCCTCTCTGCATTGCACTTCACAGGGGTAAGACTAGGTTCCTATAATCCCTCCCCAGACCCCACCTTGTGTGGGAGCTTCTATGCACTGGGTCTGTCCTTTGGTATGTGAAACTAGGTGGTATAAATTTAGCAATAATGTAATTAGCATAATCAGCATACCATGGAGTATTACGAGAAGCATTTATGACAACTAATTGTTCATCAGGAAAGCTATCATCAATAGGCAGTGGGCCATCATGAACATTTTCTAACCTAGACAAGTTGTCCGCAACGGGGTTCTCAGCTCCCTTTCTATCAATAATATGCAAATCAAATTCTTGTAACAAGAGAACCCATCTAATAAGTCTAGGCTTAGCATCTTTCTTTTCCATAAGATATTTAATAACAGCATGATCAGTGTGAACAATTACTTTTAAATCAACAATATAAGATCTGGACTTATCACAGGCAAAAACAACTGCTAAAATTCTTTTTTAGTAGTAGCATAATTTCTCTAGGCACTGTCTAGAGTTTTACTAGCATAATGAATAACATTCAATTTCTTATCAACTCTTTGTCCTAGAACAGCACCAACAACATAATCACTAGCATCACACATAATTTAAAAGGGTAAATTCCAATCGGGTGTTGAACAATAGGTGCAGAAATCAAGGTTTTCTTAAGTATTTCAAATGATTCTACACAATCATCATCGGAAACAAAAGGAACATCTTTTTGCAAGAGATTAGTGAGAGGCCTAGAAATTTTAGAGAAGTCTTTAATAAACCTCCTATAAAAACCAGCATGACCAAGGAAACTTCTTATACCTTTGACATCTTTAGGACACGGCATCTTTTCAGTAGCATCTACTTTAGCTTTATCAACTTCAATATCTCTTTCAGAAATTTTATGCCCCAAGACAATACCTTCATTAACCATAAAGTGGCACTTCTCCCAATTCAATACAAAGTTAGTTTCTTCGCATCTCTGTAAAACTCGATCAAGGTTGCTTAAGCAATCATCAAAAGAAGTTCCGTAAACGGAGAAATCATCCACGAGAACCTCAACAATATTTTCACAAAAGTCAAAGAATATAGTAGTCATACATCTTTGAAAGGTAGCAGGTGCATTGCATAAACCAAAAGGCATACGTCTATAAGCGAAGGTACCAAAAGGGTAAGTAAAAGTGGTCTTCTCCTGATCATCTTTTGACACATGTATTTGAGAAAAACCAGAATAACCATCTAGAAATCAAAAATATGTATGTTTGGATAGTCTTTCTAGAATTTGATCAATAAAAGGCAGAGGGTAATGATCTTTTCTAGTAGCTTTGTTTAATTTGCGAAAATCAATTATCATTCTATAACCTGAAACAATTCTTTGTGGAGTCAATTCATTATTATCATTAGGAACAACAGTAATACCTCCCTTCTTAGGGACACAATGAACAGGACTTGCCCATCTACTATCAGCAATAGGATAAATTATACCTGCCTCCAAAAGCTTTAATATTTCATTTATTACCACTTCTTTCATCTTAGGATTTAACCTTCGTTGATGATCAACAACTTTTTTAGCATCATGCTCCAAATTAATTTTGTGCTGACATAGAGTGGGACTAATGCCCTTAAGATCATCAATAGTATATCCAATAGAAGCACGGTGCTTCTACAGAGTTTTCAATAATTTCTTTTCTTCATGCTCTGAAAGGTTATCACTAATAATAACAGGATATATCTTCTTTTCATCAAGATAAGCATATTTCAAAGTATCGGGTAATTGTTTAAGCTCAAACACGGGATCACCCTTGGATGGAGGAGGATCCCCAAGGATTTCAACAGGCAAATTGTGTTTCAAAACAGGCCCTTGATTAAAGAATATTTCAACTATTTCCCTTCTTTCATTCATAAACAAGCATTTTCATGGTCTAGCAAATATTATTCTAAAGGATCGGTAGGAGAACAACAATAGAAGCCAGACCAATAATATCATCCTTACTAGGCAATTCTTTATCATGGGGTTGTCTACGAAATTTAGAGAAATTAAAATCATGAGACATATCCCCTAAACCAACAGTAACAATATCTTTCTCGCAGTCTTTCTTAGCATTATTGGTATTCAAGAAAGGTCTACCAAATATAATGGGACAAAAATCATCTTGTGGAGAAGCAAGAACAAGAAAATCAGTAGGGTATTTTATTTTCCCACACAAGACTTCAACATCTCTAACAATCCGAATTGGTGATATAGTATCTCTATTGGCAAGCTTAATAGTAACATCAATATCTTCTATCTCAACAGGTGCAATATCGTTCATAATTTCTTGGTATAAGGTATAAGGAATTGCACTCACACTAGCACCCACATCACATAAGCCATGATAACAATGATCTCCTATTTTAATAAAAACCACCCGCATGCCAACGACAGGTTCAACTTTAATATTGGGTTTAGCAATCCTAGCAGCTTCATCACAAAAATAAATAACATGCCCATCAATATTATCAACAAGAGATCTTTAACCATAGCAATACTAGGTTCAACTTTAATTTGCTCAAAGGGTGTAGGTGTTCTAGTATAACTCTTACGGACCATAGTTGAAGCTTTAGCATGATCCTTTATTCTAACATGAAAAGGTGGTTTCTCAATATAAGAAGTAGGAACAATAGGATCACCATTATAAGTAATAGTTTCTTCTTCAACTTTAATAGGTTCTACTACTTTCACTTCAATGGGAGGATGATATTTAAACCACTTCTCCTTAGGGAGACCAACATGAGTAGCAAATGATTCACATAAAGAAGCTACTATCTCAGGGTCCAGTCCATATTTAGTGCTAAATTCACGAAAAGCATCGGTATCCATAAAAGATTTAACACAATCAAACTTAAGGTTTATACCCGACTCCTTACCTTCGTTGAGTTCCTAATCTTCAGAGTTGTGTTTAATTATTTCCAATAAATCCCATTTGAATTCAATATCGTTCTACATAAAAGAACCAGTACAAGAAGTATCGAGCATGGATCAATCATTATGAGAAAGCCGATCATAAAATTGAATAATAATTCTCTAGAGATCTCATGATTGGGGCATGAATATAACATTGACTTAAGCCTCCCCCAAGCTTGAGCAATACTTTCTCCTTCACAAGGCCAAAAATTATATATATAATTCTGATCACGATGAACCAGATGCATATGATAAGACTTCTGATGAAATTCCAATTTCAATCAGTTGTAGTTCCATGATCCAATATCATCACATAGCCTAAACCATGTCAATTACTTTCCCTTCAAAGATAAAGGGAATACCTTCTTCTTGACAACATCCTCGAGCAAACCTGCAAGCTTAAATAATCCACAAACTTCATCCACATAGATTAGGTGCATAACATGATGTAATGTTCCATGTCCTGCATAAGGATTAGCTAGCGGTTTCTCTATCATACCCGAAGGAATTTCATAATAAATATTTTCAGTAGGTGTGGTAAGTTGAGGAGCAAATCTTTGCTCTATCCAGTCGAGGTGAAGATACCCTGAACAAGCCCCTCAAACGATTATTTTCCATAGTAACAAGTGGTAGTAAATTTCAGCACACTATAAATATGTTTCCTTACCAAATTCCACTTACCAAAGGCGATTCACTCCCCGGCAATGGCGCCAGAAAAGAGTCTTGATCACCCACAAGTATCAGGTATCTATCGTAGTCCTTTCGATAAGTAGGAGTGTCAAACCCAATGAGGAGTAGAAGGAAATGACAAGCGGTTTTCACCAAGGTATTCTCTGGAAGCACTAAAATTATCGGTGACAGATAGTTGCATGATGAGATAATTCATAATGGGTAACAAGTAAAAAAGTAAAGAAGGTGTATCAAGGTGGCCCAATCCTTTTTGTAGCAAAGTACAAGCCTGGACGAACTCTTATATAAAGCTAAGCGCTCCCGAGGACATATGGGAATTATTGTCAAGCTAGTTTTCATCATGCTCATATGATTCGTGTTCATTACTTTGATAATTTGAGATGTGGGTGGACCAGTGCTTGGGTGCTGCCCTTCCTTGGACAAGCCTCCCACTTATGATTAACCCCCCCTTGTAAGCATCTGCAACTATGAAAGAAGAATTATGATAAATCTAACCATAGCATGAAACATATTGATCCAAATCAGCCCCTTACGAACCAAGGCATAAACTAGGGTTTAAGCTTCTGTCACTCTAGCAACCCATCATCTAATTGTTACTTCCCAATGCCTTCCCCTAGGCCCAAATCATGGTGAAGTGTCATTGAAAGTGCAACTATCCCTGGGTGGTTTTGGTAATTATTAACAACATATAGCTCATTGAACTAATACTATTTCAAGATGATCATTTCAGAAAATTCAATGATTGGCATGGCATGGATTAGGAATGTGGACCCCTCAAAATGCTAAGGACACATATTGGCTCAAGCTCAAGACTCTACATTTTACTTTTAGTGATCCAAGATTACATTGAGTCCATAGGAAAAGCCAATACTATTAGAAGGGGAAGAGGTGTTGCTTAATGGATTGCTTGCTCAAAATGCTTAGTGATATGCTCCAAAACCCCTCAACCACTTTCTCATATCCGCATATGTCCCAACCCAAAAATCAAACTCGTCCCCACCAAAATATTCTATCCGGTGCCACTGAGTTCACTTGACATAGCCATTGCCACAAACCCTAGTCACTTCGGTCTCATCGATAGGGATCTCGGTCTCACCGAGAAGGGATTGCAAACTCTTTGTTTCCCTTCGTAATGTTTCGGTCCAACCGAGACGAGTGATCGGTCCCACTGAGTTTGCAATGCAAACTCTCTGTTTCCCTTTCGTAACGTTTCAGTCTCACCGAAATGAGCAATTTGGTCCCACCGAGTTTGCCTGACCAACTCTCTGGTTAGCTAATTACCAAAATCGGTCCCACCGAGTTTGTGTAATCAGTCTCACCGAGATTACATTATGCCCTAACCCTAATGAAATAGGTCCCACCGAGTTGACATGTCGGTCCCACCGAAAAGCCTAATGTTCACATTTTGAACCGAATCGGTTCAACCGAGTTTTCTGATCCGGTCCCACCGAGTTTGGTGAATTATGTGTAACGGTTAGATTTTGTGTGGAGGCTATATATACCCACCACCCTTCCTTCATTAGAAAGGAGAGCAATCAGAATGTGCCTACACTTCAGCATTCATTTTCCGAGAGAGAACCACCTACTCATGTGTTGAGACCAAGATATTCCATTCCAACCATTTGAATCTTGATCTCTAGCCTTCCCCAAGTTGCTTTCCACTCAAATCATCTTTCCACCAAATCCAAATCTGTAAGAGAGAGTTGAGTGTTGGGGAGACTATCATTTGAAGCACAAGAGCAAGGAGTTCATCATCAAGACACCGTCTATTACCTTTTGGAGAGTGGTGTCTCCTAGATTGGTTAGGTGTCACTTGGGAGCCTCCGTCAAGATTGTGGAGTTGAACCAAGGAGTTTGTACGGGCAAGGAGATCGCCTATATCGTGAAGATCTACCCTAGTGAGGCAAGTCCTTCGTGGGCAATGGGCATGGTGGGATAGACAAGGTTGCTTCTTCGTGGACGCTTCATGGGTGGAGCCCTCCGTGGACTCGCGCAATCGTTACCCTTCGTAGGTTGAAATCTCCATCAACGTGGATGTACGATAGCACCATCTATCGGAACCACGCCAAAAATCTCCATATCTACATTGCGTTTGCTCCCTCCAAACTCCTCCCTTTACCTTCATGTGCAATGGTTTACATTCCGCTGCTATACTCTTAGACTTGCATGTGTAGGTTGATTGCTTGACTTGTGCTAAGCTGTTCAAATCTGCCAAGACTTAAAATTGGGAAAAGGCTAGATTTTTATTTGGTCAAGTAGTCTAATCACCGCCCTCTAGACATACTTTCGATCCTACAAGTGGTATCAGAGCTTTGGTCTCCATTTGCCTTGATTTCCATAGCTTCTGGTGATCATAGCCTTGGTTTCACAACCTATGAGAGTATGGCGTCTAGCGAGGGAAATTACCACCATAGAGGTCCTTACTTTGATGGTATTAATTTTGCTAGATGGAAGCATAAGATGAATATGCATATTCTTGGACATAACCCCGTCGTTTGGGCTATTGTGTGTATTGGCTTGCAACCTGAATTCTTTGATGGGAGAGAACCAAATCATGAAGCTACCGCGGAAGAGTTAAAGATGCTACAATACAATGCTCAAGCTTGTGATATTCTCTTCAACGGATTGTGCCCCGAAGAATTCAACAAAATCAGCCGTCCTGAGAATGCAAAGGAAATTTGGGATACTTTGATTGATATGCACGAGGGTACCGACTCCATCAAGGAATCCAAATTGGATGTGCTTCAAAGTCAGCTTGACAAGTTCAAAATTAAGGATGGTGAAGGTGTCGCTGAAATGTACTCTAGGCTTGCTCTCATCACAAATGAGATTGCCGGCTTAGGAAGTGAAGAGATGACCAATAGATTCATCATCAAGAAGATCCTAAGAGCCTTGGATGGAAAATATGATACCGTGTGCACATTTATCCAAATGATGCCCAACTACAAAGATCTCAAGCCAACGGAAGTCATTAGAAGAATTGTTGCTCATGAGATGTCACTCAAGTATAAGGAAGAGCTTCACAACAAGTCAAGTGGTGCTTACAAAGCCTCATGTGATGCTCCTACATCTTCAAGTGAGAAACAAGCCTTCAATGAAGAATTGAGCCTAATGGTGAAGAACTTCAATAAGTTCTACAAAAGTAGAAGCAAGAAAAGGAGTTCCAAGTCAAGGTCCTACAATGAAAAAATATCTTCGAGTCGTGAACGTAATTGCTACAATTATGGAAGACCCAGACACTATTCCAATGAGTGTATGCCCCCTACAAAAGAAGAGACGATTCACCCAAAAGGAGAAGTATAAGAGAAGAATCACCACCTAGAGAGAGAGAGAGGGAGTAGAGATGACCGTTATGAACGAAGAACATCACGGAGAAGCAAGGATTCAGAAAGGAAGGAAAAATTGTCAAGGAGCTACACAAAACAAAGACATCAAGCTCATGTTGGTGAATGGGTATCTGATGACCCACAAGTGTAGGGGATCTATCATAGTCCTTTAGATAAGTAAGAGTGTCGAACCCAACGAGGAGCAGAAGGAAATGACAAGCAGTTTTCAGCAAGGTATTCTATGCAAGCACTGAAATTATCGGTAGCAGATAGTTTTGTGATAAGGTAATTTGTAATGGGTAACAATTAATAAAAGTAAACAAGGTGCAGCAAGATGGCCCAATCCTTTTTGTAGCAAAGGACATTCCTGGACAAACTCTTATATAAAGGAAAGCGCTCCTGAGGACACATGGGAATTATCGTCATGCTAGTTTTCAACATGTTCAGATGATTCACGTTCGGTACTTTGATATTTTATATGTGGGTGGACCGGTGCTTGGGTACTGCCGTTCCTTGGACAAGCATCCCACTTTAACCCCTATTGCAAGCATCCGCAACTACAACAGAAGTATTACGGTAAACCTAACCATAGCATGAAACATATGGATCCAAATCAGCCCCTTACGAAGCAATGCATAAACTAGGGTTTAAGCTTCTGTCATTCTAGCAACCCATCATCTACTTATTACTTCCCAATGCCTTCCCCTAGGCCCAAATAATAGTGAAGTGTCATGTAGTCGATGTTCACATGACACCACTAGAGGAAACAGAACATACATCTCATCAAAATATCAAACGAATACCAAATTCACATGACTACTTATAGCAAGACTTCTCCCATGTCCTCAGGAACAAACGTAACTACTCACAAATCATATTCATGTTCATAATCAGAGGGGTATTAATATGCATAAAGGATCTGAACATATGATCTGCCACCAAATAAACCAACTAGCATCAACTACAAGGAGTAATCAACACTACTAGCAACCCATAGGTACCAATCTGAGGTTTTGAGACAAAGATTGGATACAAGAGATGAACTAGGGTTTGAGATGAGATGGTGCTGGTGAAGATGCTGATGGAGATTGAGCCCCTCCCGATGAAAGGATCGATGGTGATGATTTCCCCCTCCCGAAGGGAAGTTTCCCCGGCAGAACAGCTCCGCCGGAGCCCTAGATTGGTTCCGCCAAGGTTCCGCCTCGTGGCGGTGGAGTTTCGTCCCGTGAGCTAGCTTATGATTTTTTTCCTCGATGAAAGACTACATATAGCCAAATATGGGCATCAGAGGACTGCCAGGGGGCCACGAGGCAGGGGGCGCTTAGGGGGGTAGGACGCGCCCCCACCCTCGTGGACGATGGGTGGCCCCCCTCTGGTACTTCTTTCGCCCAATATTTTTTATATATTCTGAAACGTGCTCCCGTGAAGTTTCAGGACTTTTGGAGTTGTGCAGAATAGGTCTGTAATATTTTCTCCTTTTCCAGCCTAGAATTCCAGCGGCCGGCATTCTCCCTCTTCATGTTAACCTTGTAAAATAAGAGAGAATAGGTATAAGTATTGTGACATAATGTGTAATAACAGCCCATAATGCAATAAATATCGATATAAAAGCATGATGCAAAATGGAAGTATCAGTATCCGGCTCCGACTCCGACAATCACTCCGAGAGAAGTTATCACTCCAACTTTGAATATACTCAAGATGAAGGTGTTGCCGGTCTAGCACTTGTGTCAACCAACTCCTACGACATATTTGACTCACCAAATGAAGGAATTGGAAGATGCTTCATGGCTAAAGGTCCAAAGGCATCACACCTCGAGTATGTTGATTTCAATAGTGATGAAGATGATTTACTAGGTGATGATGATTTACTTGTCGACAACTCTATTGATGAAAACTATGATGAACTTGCTATTAATCATGCTAATCAAGGTAAAATGAATGATGATGATAAGGAGATTGAACGTCTAACTAAAGAACTAAACACTCTTAAGTTAGCTCATGAAACTACCTTGGAAGATCATCAAGAACTTTTAAAGACTCGTGAGAAGTTACGCTTTGAAAAGCTCAACCTTGAGCAAGAGCATGGGTTCTTAAAGGCAATCAATGATGATCTTCGCAAGAAAAGTTCTTCTTACATTGCCAAGCATTTACTCTTGTCTACTTACATACCACAAGTTAAATCTAGCAACAAGAGTAAGAAAGATTATTCTTCTGGTAGTAACAACAATCATGTTACATCCAATATTGTTGCTTCTAGTACTTCTCTTGATTCCACTAATGATTATGTTAGCCAAGTTACACTTGAGCAAGAAAATAGCTTATTGAAGGGAATTATAGAGAAAGGTGTCTACAAGAGTCTTGCCGGAAGTAAGCAATTTGAGGAAATTGTACGCAAGCAAGGAAGTCACCGGAAGAATCAAGGTATTGGTTTTGAACGGAAGTTCAATGCCAATGGAGTTGAGTGGGAAGAAGATCAATACCCCAAGACGAAGTTCGTTCCTCAACAATAGAACTATGATCCTACTTATTTCCAAGGAACACAAGCTCAAGATGATCTTCCACCACAAGACCACAAGCAAAAAGGCAAGGACAAGCTCCAAGAGGAGATTGATGCATTTGAAGAAGCTCCTACGGCCTTGGTCAAGTGGGTTCCCAAGACTACATCAAGTACGACTACAACTCCAAGGATTCCCATCAAGATTATGTGGATCCCGAAGAAGAAGAACTAGAAGTTCTTGAGGGTGACTCCGCCAACATACTTCACTCATATCACTTTGGCGAGAACAAGTGTAAACAACTTCCACATCTCGCACTAGTTCAAGGAGTCACAAACCCTCTTGTTGGTAAGACAAGGGACAAGGTAACCTAATGCTTTCATGGACATCATCTTGTGTGTACATCACTCTATGTCTATGGATATCCTTGTTTGTTCCTTGTGGGACTAACCCGTGTAGGTATTGAAAGTGCAACTCACTCCAATGGATTGCTCCAAATGTTCTACATCAACATTGAGAATCCACATCTTCAACATCTACATGAAGTCATCATCGACAAAACCCAAGGTTAGTTCATCCCTCTTAGGGGGTATATCACATCTAGGGGGAGATTTACTCTAATCAATTGAGCTAAAGCAACTCTAATGGTGTGAACACAACAATGCTTTATGTAAAAGTGGTAACCCCACTTATGCTTAAACGATGAGTATGACCTACTATCAAATGTGCTCATTTGACTCCTAAGTCGATATACTCATCTATAGATGACCTAGTCATCACCAATTGTTTGATAGATGCTAGAATGTTTGTGCATGTTTGCCACATATTTCATTTGCCATTTATTGAGTGAGCATGTTGATTGCATATTTACTCATTCGAGGACATCCATTTGTTGCTTCGACTGTTTGGTTTTTTCTCTTTTGCCAAATGGATGGACAAGAATGCCTGAGAACCTCCTCTAACTATCTATGCTTTTCTCGTCTCAAACTCTATTCATGCTGCATCACAAAGTTTGATCAAGTCAGATTCGAACCACTCTGTGTGAGGAGCACTCGGAGTTCCCGATTCGTCATAGGCTTAAACTTCCAAAATCTCTTTGTGCATTTTGGTATGACCGAGTCATCCACTTCGGTCACACCGAGTTCACCAAGTTGATCTAGGTTTTCCATCTCGGTGCAACCAATTTGAACTTTTTGATCACACCGAGTTGCAGTAACCGCTTGCAATTCTGCATCTCGATGCCACCGAGTTGCAGTAACCGCTTGCGATTCTGCATCTCGATGCCACCGAGTTGTTCCACTCGATCACACTAACAGGGTCGGGATATATATATATATCCAGTGAATTTTTGGAAATTTCATCAAAAGCCCGCAGCCCGCGTGTATCCTACTCTGCTTCCTCGGCTCTCCGGATTGTCTCCTCGCCGCCAGTGACCTACCGCCGCTGGTTCCCATCGCCGTCAACAGAATTATGCTCCGCCGTTGTCGCAGTAGAGAACTCCCGTCAAACTAGGGTATGGGTTTGACACTTTGTGCTATTTCCTTGCTCTGATTCCTAGCACATTGCTTCACCATGATCTTTTCCACGTATGAAAACAATCTATCCAGAGAAAACATCCTTTAGGTTAGATTTGATTCGAAAATTTAGGGTTAGGTCTCCGCTGAACTCATCTCGGACCGACCGAGTTGTAGAAATTAGTCTCACCGATTTGGCTTAGGCCATTGCATATGCATTTTTAGTCTGACCAAAAATTGCAAATCGGCGCGACCGAGTTCGACTCTCTGTAAAACCCTAGCAATCACGGTGCCACCAAACCGTGACACGATTTGACCGAGTTCACTAGTATAGGTTCCAAAAGTTGCTTCGGTATCACCGAGTTTAATAAATCGATAGCTCCGAAATGCTTTCTGTGGAGAACTAAAACTAAGTTTTTGACTCATCTGTTTTGCAAAATTCTGCACTTTGTGTTGCTCATCCATTCTACCTCATCTACATCTATTCATAAGGTTTGTTGTCAATTTGCCTGCCAACTGACCAGAGTGATAGCCAAAACAGATCTGAAGAGCCAGTGCAAATGAGTGAGGGCACTAGTCCCTCAAGCACCTCAGATGATGGCAGCAGGAGCACTCCCAGTAATTTGCCTAACGCAGCCACCAGGTCAAGGAAGAAGAAAACCTCAAATTCTGAAGATGAGGACTATGTGGCCACTGAGGAGGAAGTCAGCTCCAAGAAGAAGATGTTGAAGAAAGAGTATGGTACTGCTGCAACTACAAAGCCTGGTTTGCACAAGAAGGACCCTGCCAAGAGGATGCCAACCT
Organism: Triticum dicoccoides; assembly: GCF_002162155.2. Taxonomy (NCBI): domain Eukaryota; kingdom Viridiplantae; phylum Streptophyta; class Magnoliopsida; order Poales; family Poaceae; genus Triticum; species Triticum dicoccoides. The sequence goes on from NC_041380.1 coordinate 354,870,552, forward strand.
TAAAGGTCAGGGCCTCAACTGCTGAAACCTCTAAGCCAACTGGCACTACAAAAAAATACACTTCCGTGATGATACGTGTTTGTCACAGTAGGATGCGTTTTTGTCATGCATGTACATCCATGATGATTATATGACAGAATCAAGATAGTCATACCTGTAATGTTGTAGAAGTGTTCCATGACATTACCAAAATTATCATCACGGAAGTGTCCACTTCCATGATGATAAATTGCGCGTCACAGAAGTTCTTTCATCAAGGGTGACCGACACGTGGCATCCACCGTAACGGAATGCCGTTAAGCTATCGGGTCAGATTTTGGATCCGATAACCCGTTAATAGCCCTGACCAATGGGAAATTTCCACGTGTAAAATTCTGATTGGCCGAAGGGAACACCTGTCAGGTTGTCAGTGGGCCAGATGTCGCCCGTCCATTGGAGGAGACATGCCTATGATATGTCGACACGTGGCTGGGCCCAACAAAGGCCCATATAGGTTAAAAAGGCCGGCCCAGTCAAAGGCCAGTAGAACTTAATCAGGTACTAGTGGGCTAGTCCAATAACAGCCTGCTTAATAAAGGCCCATTTACGGCCCAAAGCCAGATCTGGCCCGTTACTTGTTCGCCCAATATTTGGGCCCATTTACGGCCCGAAGCCAGATCTGGCTTGTTAATTGTTCGCCCAATATTTGGGCCCATTTGCGGCCCAAAGCCAGATCTGGCCCGTTAATTGTTCGCCGAATATTTGGGCCCAACTACAGCCCAGTGACTCTCGGCCTGTTAGAGGCCTGATGTAGAATGGGCCCATTTCAGCCCGGTGTGACTTTCGGCCTAGGAATGGCACGTGCTGCCATGGGCCATATATGGTCCGACGGGACATCGGGCCCACTAACGGCCCGTGCTAAAGGTGGCAACAGTTAAGCCCAACGTGACTTTGGGCTTGTTAAAGGCCTGTCGCGTAATTCGGCCCGTTGATGCATGTGCTAAGCTTTTGGCCTCTTAAAAGCCCATGATATCAGTGGGCCAACTAAGGCCCGAGATATGTTTCGGCCTGGTAACGGCCCGTGAGCTAACTGGGCCCAAAACGGCCCGGTCTACATTTCGGCCTGCTGAAGGCCCGTCGACGACTAGTGAAAATTGAGGCCCAACATGCATTTTGGCCTGCTAAAGGCACGTGGTTTCATCTCGGCCGTAACAGGCCACTACAATATTCAGCCTGTTAATGGCCCAAACACTACGTAGGCCAAACTAAGCACTGCGTCGACAAAAGGCCCAACTAAAATATAGGCCGGTGTAAGTTTGGGCCTGGCGCAATGTGTGAAGGCCCCAATCATTCAGGCCCAAGAAAGACGCAGGCCGGGCCAATTGTGGCCCGCTAAAAACCTGGCCCGTTAGAGTTGACTGTTTCGGTCTGGTCGACTACATCTGATTTTTTCAGATAGCGAATGATGGCAGTAACTAGTAGGAATTGAAAGTGCGTTATATCGACTAGAGGGGGGTGAATAGGCGATTTTTATGAAAGTCTTAAAAACATGGAAGTTATGAAGACAAACGATAGAAATAAACCTATTACCATGCAGCGGAAGGTAGACTACACTAGGCAAACCATAGTCAAGTATTCAATGGAGTGAAAGCACAATGACTAATAGCAGCAATGTAGTAAGGATCAGGTAGGAAGATATTATGAAGCCAGACAGAACACGCAGTCACTCAGTGAAGATAAAAGATAGTGCAATCATACAATGACTTCACAAGGACCAACAGTAAGTAAAGGGAAGGAAAGGATGAAACCAGTGACACGTTGAAGACAATGATTTGTTGGACCAGTTCCAGTTGCTATGACAACTGTACATCTGGTTAGGGCAGCTAGGTATTTAAACCTGAGGACACACAGTCCCGGACACCCAGTCCTGAACACGTAGCTCAGGACACCCAGTCCTCACCGTATTCCCCTTGAGCTAAGGTCACACAGACCTCGCCCAATCACTCTGGTAAGTCTTCAAGGTAGACTCCCAAACCTTCACAGACTTTGTTCATCGGCAATCCACAATGTCTCTTGGATGCTCAGAACGCGACGCCTAACCGGCTGGAGGATTCACAGTCCTCAAGTGTAATAAGTCTTCAGATCACACAGACAAGAAGACTTAAGTGATGCCTAATTCTCTTTGGCTCTGGGTGGTTAGGGCTTTATCCTCGCAAGGAATTCTCTCTCAAAGGCTTCGAGGTGGGTTGCTCTCAAACGACAAAAGCCGTATACTAACTCTGAGCAGCCCACCATTTATGGTTGTAGGGGGTGGGCTATTTATAGCCACTAGGCAACCCAACCTGATTTGTTCAAAATGACCCTGGGTCACTAAGGAACTGACATGTGTTCCAACGATCAGATTTCAAACTCACACGGCAACTTTACTTGGGCTACAAGCAAAGCTGACTTGTCCGACTCTGGACAAGATTCGCTCTCATAGTCTTCACTCGAAGACAAAGGTTTTGGTTAGGCATGACTTCAGTCATTCTGACTGGTTCTCTTGGACCCCACTTAACAGTACAGTGGTTCCTATGACTCAACAAAGAAGAAAAAGAACTACGAAAGATCTAAGTCTTCTTGCTCCATAGGCTTCATGCGATGTCTTCTCTTGTCATAGTCTTCAATGTGAATATCTTCATATACCACCTTTGACATCAATGTCTTCATACATTTTTAGGGGTCATCTCTGGTAGGAAAACCGAATCAATGAGGGACTTCTACCTGTGTTATCCTGCAATTCTCACAAACACATTAGTCCCTCAACTAGGTTTGTCGTCAATACTCCAAAACCAACTAGGGGTGGCACTAGATGCACTTACAATCTCCCCCTTTTTGGTGATTGATGACAAACTAGTTGAAGTTTTCAACGGGGAATATAATATGTGAAATTGTAAAGGATAAGGAATTGTCTTCATAAGTTGCAAGGGCTTCCCCTGAAGATGTGCATATAGGTAATTTGCTTTTGGAATGCAAATGCACATGGCAGGTTGTACTTGTGGAGATTCTCTTCAACTTATGATGACAATCCACTATGCATGTGAAGGTATGTGAAGATAATGACATGCATAATGGAAAATGGACGTCTGCAAAATGATCTAAGTGCGGAATTTATCGTCGCATCACAAAGTGGCAAATAAGTAGCAGACGACCATCGAGTTTAAGTGTTACAACTCAAAGAACCAAATGTATCAAAAACGAGAGTTGTAAACACGAAGCAAAATATGAAGCACCCGCCCATATGGACCCGCTTGAAGACTATCAAACTCATATGCTTCTCCCCCTTTTGTCAGTAAGGACCAAAAAGGTTTGAAGACATAGAGCATCTACTCGTTCCCATGAAGAGTAGGTGAAGCAGCAGGGTCGTCGGTGGTGTTCGGCGGTGCAGAAGAACTTGGAGCAGTGTCGCAGCATGCTGAAGGAGGTGGCGGTGAAGTAGCATCGTCTTCATCCTCGATCACTCTGGCATTCACAGTTGCAATAGAGGAAGAGAACTCGGAGTCTTCAAGAGATGGAGTTCGTCGCAGCACTGCCCTTCGAGGAGGTGTGGAGTCAAACTTGAAGCGCTCAGAGATGCCATCCTCTTGAAGATCATCTTCAGAGCACATCAGCGTCAGCCCTTTCGATGTGCGTCGAGAGGTTTCATGGGCAACAAAGGCATTCTTGGTGGCAAGATTGCGAATGCGATTAACATCCACCAAGAGGCTTTGCATGTGACGATTCAGCCAGTCATGATGTTTATCCTATTTCTGATGAAGAGCCACAAGAAGCTCTCGGTCATTGAGAACACGAGTGCGCTTCTTGGGTCGTTGGGCAATTGTGCTATCAGTGGCTTCAGTGAGAGCAGGATGTGGTGCACGTGTAGTGCCAGCCAAAGGATACACACGAGTGACTGCTTCAACTCCTTCAATGTTCTGAGAAAAACTTTGATGCTCCGCATTCTGAAGACTTAGAGGTTCCTTGGCAGGCTCAGGATAGATGGCTTCAATAGACATATCCACATCAGGCAGAAAGATCTGATGATTGCGAGCAGATGGCTGATATGAGATAGCGGAGTGAAGTTTGATCAGCCGCATTACCTATGGGGCATAGAACTTCAAGCCAAAAAGATCAGAGCCTGATGCAGCAAGTTGGCGAATGAAGAAGTCCTGTGCATTGAAGCATTTGCCATGAAGAATATAGAAGACCAAAGTCTTCATTGCACCTTCCAGCTTGGCATGTGGAGAGTGTCCTTTGATGGGCCAGAGAGTTCGCCTTATGATGTGATAAATAGTCCTTGGCAGATACTCAAGGTCTTCAACAAAGAACTCTTTGGGATATGCAGCATCTTGGGGCAATGGCTTCATCATACTGAGCATCTGACTCATGTTAGGTTCAGGCTTCTGAAAGATGCTCTCCACAGCTTCACTGTGAAGTTGACAGCCAGATTCGTAGAGATCGCCGGGAGTGGGTAGACGAGTGAGCTCAATGATGTCAAAGGCTTTGGCTTCGTGATGAACGTTTCCTGTCATCCACTCCAGGACCCAAGTCTTCGGATCTCTGTTATACCCGCGGATGTAAAGTGTGGCATAGAATTGGAGCAGAAACTCTTTATTCCAATGCTCTTGGTCAGTGACGACAATCCAACCTCTTTGAAGCAATCCAGAGCTTCTTCCAGACAAGGCAGACCAGCTATTGCTTCAATGTCAAGACGCTTGTGTGGGAAGATGCGACCTTGATTGTATAGAATGCAGGAGTAATAGCTTCGCTGCGGATAGCTCCAGAACCGATCAGATGATATTCTTTCCCTTGAGTAGGGGTTCCTGGAGCTATTGAAGAATGTGTTGTCTACTCTGAAGCCATTGATATTGAAGGATCCAGGTGCTGATGCAGGACCTGGGAACCTGGGCAATCTTGGGATTGGCTTCTGTACCTGAGGCCTATGCTCAACATGATAGTCGAACTGAGGACCGGCAGTAGGCGCAGGAACAAAAGCAGTGGGATCAGTGGCTTTGCTGACTTCTGGTACTTGGGTTGGTGAAGGCTCCACATTAGCTTCAGCCATGACAGCGTTAGTGGCTTCAGTGGTGTTGGTGGTGGCAGCCTCAAGATTTTCAACCTCCACTTGACGAGCTGGAGGGTCGGTCACAGTCACATTCTCCTCGAGAACCGCTTCTTGGTGGGACAGGGGAGTAGCAGCTTGTGGGGCTTCTTCTTCATCGGCTGATGCAGCCGGAATGTCTTCAGCAGCTTCAGCTTCAGACGCAGAGACTGGAGGCCTTGGTCCTTTGCGAAGCCTGCGCAATGCAGGCGACGCCTGTGGAGTTGGTGTTGGCTGGGCCTCAAAGTCTTCTTCCTCTTGTGGGCGATCAGCCCATGAAGCATCCTAAGCAATTGGCGTCAGAGGACGACCAATGCTGATGAGTTCGCTGTGCGTTAGCACAGGCGATGATACCTGTAGGTGCTCGAGCTGAGGAAGGACTGCATCATCTTCAACATGGTCATGGTGACCAATGTCGTCAGCAGCGATGGGATTAGCTGCTGGAAAGTCTTCAGCTTCATGAGCCTCTGTGAAAGCAGGCTCATGGATTGTCAGTTGGGGTTCAGCGTCAGGATGAACCATGGAAATGGGTTCAACAATCAAAGGCTCTATGGGAGCAGCCCGTTCTTTCTTGGTCTTCCTCTTCTTCTTGGAGGGGGCAGTAGGAGAGGCTTTAGGATGTTTCCTCTTCATGGCTTCAGCCTCAGCAGTCCTTGTCTTCTTCAGCTCTGAAGCGGTTGACCGGGCTTTTGGCTTCGAGCCAGTCATGCTAGTTGGGAAGACAATGGGACCTGCTTCCTGCCTTGGTGCAAGAGGTTCGGCCACAATGGGCTTCTTATTTTGCTTAGAAGCCATTCTGGGATCAATGCCCGGACGCCCAAGGGCCTTGCGCTTCTCAGCCTCGTTGTAGCCTTGCACACACTTGTCAGCCAGGCTCTTCATGCGCTCCCGAGAACCCTGAGCTTCTGCGTGTTTCTTGAGAAAGGCTTCTTTGAGCTCGTGCAACATAATCTTGAAGTTTTTCACCTCTTGCATGCTGAGCTTGGCCATATGCTTCTTGAACTGAGCCTTTTCATAGTCAATCTTTTGCTTCAGTTCGACGATGCGCTGAGCGAGAGCTAGCTCTGAAGCAATGGCGCCATGAAAGGCAACACTAAGGCCAATGGGTAATTGCAGATCTTCGAAGCTGATGTTTGGCGTGTCAAACCACTCATCAATGAAGTTGTGGATGATTGTCACGTCAAAGAGAGGCAGATCATTGAAGATTTTTGCTTCTTCTTTGCTCTTGATGAGTTGCTCAAGAGCGTCATCTGCAAGATCTTCATCACTTGACAGATCAATGGCATCGTTGCGCAGAATGGCAGCAGCTGTCAGCTCTTGGCCGGTGTGTGGCAGAGGCATCTTGACCTTCTGGGGCTTGGAGATGCGTGACAAATCTTCAGACTGCACACTATCTTCAGGAGGTGCAGTTGCCAGTGGCTTCGCCCATGAGATTTTTGGTGCAGAGGCCGGCTTTGAAGCTTTTGGCTGCTTCAGCTTCTTTGGCTTCGGTGCTGCAGGCGCTTCATCTGATTCAGCGTCATCTGCAGGCTCATTCAGGGCTGTCCCTTGAACCACGATGTGAGTGATGAGACCTTCCAAGTTGTAGAAGGGCCCAAGAAGATTGGGTTCAGCTTCACGAGTTCCATCGGCGCGGGGAGCAGAGGGACCAGGGTTGAAATCTAATCCCAAAGACTTCTTGTTCTGCTTCGCTGAGTTCTGGGAAAACTGGAAGTTGCGCTTAAACAGATTGTCGTCACGACACCATAGCAGGGACAATGGGTCAGCATCCGCAGGCTGTGGTCCACGGACCATGCAGGGATAGAAGCCTTGTTCAATGGCTTCATCTCTGGTCCTGGGTTGAAGATTTTTGTAGAGGATGTCTCCCCATGGTCGCTTGATGGCATTCTTTTCAGCATATTCCTTTGTCACAAATCTGTACTTGAACCACTATTCTGCCCAATAGCATCGAATCCATTGGATTCGTGTCTTGCGCTGATTGTAATCCTCTTCAGGATCTGTCTTGTACAGCTCTGAGAGGTCATCGGGCAGATCTCTTGATGTTTCTCCTCGACGCTTTCTGCCACCCTTCCTTGCTGATTTCTCTGAAGCCATGAACTTTAAACTGAAAGGCTTCAATACGTTCAAAGGCTTCAAAGGTTTTTGCTTGCTGGACAAACAGGAACTGGCTTCGGGAGAATTTATGTGATGTTGTAAGAATTCTGCAAATGAATGCAGACTATGAGAACCAAGGGATTCTCCCACGGACATGTACCTGTGACAGCATTAAGGTGCGAGGGAAGGGGAAGAGGTCATATGCATTCTCAAAAGGTTTTGAAGGTAAATCAGATTAGAAGACATTGTCCTCATCGTGCGAAGATATTCACTCATAGATAAGGAGTTGGTTCCAGATTTGTGCGAATCCACGGATCAGTACAAGTGAGGAATCTAACTACTTTGTGAAGCATAGGTGAATATACTAGGCATGTTATGAGATGCAGTATGAAGGAGATCCAACTTGTGTGAATAGAAACTCCTTGTGGTAGAAAGTGATAAAGCTATAGGATCAAAGGGGCTGAAAAAAGGAAGTTTTATTTACCACACGAAGAACTGCTAGACGGAGTGGAAGAGGAGGCCGAGCAGTTCTATCGTCTGTGCCCTAACTTGGCGACGGAGGACACCTACGGCGACGGCGGAGAAGAAGATGTCTGCGGTCGGCGTGAAGACGGCGTCGGAGAGGTTGCGGCAGCGAAGCGCTTCGTCGCCGGCGTCGTCGAGGGCTAGCGGTGGCGCTAGGGTTAGCAAGAGTGGAAGAAGAGATAATGACTGCTGTGAGGTGTGTATTTATAGGTACAGGGGCGGCACTGCGTTATTACATAAGTGCCCCTGGCGATTCACATCTGAGGAACACATGGCCATCATGCAACATATCGAGGGTTGTTCCACGTCCCACGCACGCCTAGATTGTCGGGTGGTCGTTCCCACTTCTCCGGGTTTCAGGTGGAGGAATGAGCATTGAAAACGGACTTAATGTTTGTCTCTGTATCTTCTGCTGACAGGGACGCAGAGAAGACATTCGACAGTTTCAATAGAATGCATATGATCTGGAGAGATAGAGTTTGAGATAGAAAGCATAGAGAGGTTAGGGTCCGATCACATTCACTTAGTTCAAAAGATTCAACAAGAAGACATAGCTATAAGTGAATGATGTAGAGGACAGAACACTAGTATATATATATATATATATATATATATTCAACATAGTGAAGATAATCATGAAGACATGTTGAGATTGAAGCCAAACCAAATGTGAAGACATGGCAAATGTAACGCCATGAGTGAAACACTTCAAACAGAACCTTTGGTGGTGGCGTTACCCACCGTATAGGAAGTATTAGACCCAGACACGGCGCACAATTATCATGGCGCTCTGAAGTCAAATTCCACATTAATGTATTCACACTTAGAATGTATGTCTTCATTGATTGAAAATATACTTTACTTCGTGTGTTGCACATCTAAGTCATCAATATGCATAAGTGTTAGGATGTGTGCCTGGTCACAGGACATTTGAGGATTCCAAGATATTTAGCTCACACCATAACTTGCAAAATCTCTTCTCATCCAAGGGCTTGGTGAAGATATCTGCCAATTGCTCTTCAGTGTTGACGTGTATGATATCAATATCTTCCTTCACAACATGATCTCTGAGAAAGTGATGACGAATTTCAATGTGCTTTGTCTTCGAGTGCTGAACTAGGTTGTTGGCAATCTTGGTGGCGCTTTCGTTGTCGCAGTAGAGTGGCACTTGCTTCAGATGAATGTCATAGTCCTTGAGTGTTTGCTTCATCCACAGAAGCTGAGTGCAGCAAGATCCAGCAGCAATGTATTCAGATTCAGAAGTGGAGAGAGATACACAGTTCTGCTTCTTTGAAGACCAACATACAAGTGATCGTCCCAGAAAGTGACATGTGCCTGATGTAGACTTGCGATCCACTTTGTCACCAGCATAATCAGCATCCGAGAATCCAACCAGATCAAACTCTGAGCCCTTTGGATACCATAATCCTAGAGTTGGGGTGTGAGCCAAATATTGAAGAATTCGCTTCACATCTAAGTGATGCGACTCCTTTGGTGTCGCTTGGAATCGAGCACACATGCAAACACTAAGCATAATATCTGGCCTAGATGCACATAGATAAAGCAAAGAACCAATCATGGAGCGGTATACCTTTTGGTCGAACTCTTTACCATTGTCGTTAGGACCCAGATGATGCTTGGCTGGCATTGGCGTCGTGAAGCCTTTGCAGTCTTGCATACCGAACTTCTTCAGGCAATCTTTGAGATACTTCTCTTGAGATACGAAGATGCCGTTGCGTTGCTGTCGTATTTGAAGACCGAGGAAGAACTTCAGCTCTCCCATCATGGACATCTGATATTGCTCTTGCATCATATATCCAAACTCTTCACTGTACTTCTGATTGGTGCAGCCAAAGATAATGTCATCCACATATATTTGGCACACAAACAGTTCACCAGCATATGTCTTCGTGAAGAGAGTGGGGTCGAGGGAACCAGGTATGAAGCCTTTGCTCTTCAGGAAGTATTTGAGTGTGTCATACCAGGCCCGAGGGGCTTGTTTGAGGCCATACAGTGCCTTGTTGAGCTTGTATACCATGTCAGGATGTTTTGGATCTTTAAAGCCAGGCGATTGTGCAACATATACTTCTTCTTCAATCTTGCCATTGAGAAAGGCGCTCTTCACATCCATTTGATATAGAAGTATATTATGATGATTTGCATAGGCCAGCAGTATGTGTATGGCTTCAAGTCTAGCCACAGGAGCAAATGTTTCATCAAAGTCAATGCCTTCCACTTGAATATATCCTTGAGCAACGAGACGAGCTTTGTTTTTGACAACTTGACCATGCTCATCTTGCTTGTTGCGGTATATCCATTTGGTGCCTATTATGTTGTGCTTCCGAGGATCAGGACGCTTAACCAGTTCCCATACATTATTCAGCTCAAACTGTTGAAGCTCTTCTTGCATAGCTTGAATCCATTCAGGTTCCATGAAGGCTTCTTCAACTTTCTTGGGTTCTGTAATTGAGACGATTCGAAGTGCCCACAGAAATTTTCTAGATGAGTTGCCCTTGATCGAGTGAGCGGACCGGGTGCATTGATGCTGTCAATTATTCTCTCAATCTGCACTTCATTGGCAACACGAGGATGCACCGGGCGAAGGTTTTGCTCTTGCTGATCATTGTCATTGTTAGAGGGATTGTCTTCAGGCTGAGCATTGTCTTCAGGTTGATCAGGTGCGGAGATGATAAGTTCCTCTTCAGGTTGAGCTTCAGAGGGTATGATTTCTCCGGTTCCCATAAGCTTGATTGATTCACTGGATGGAACTTCATCTAGCACATTTGGAGGTGCTCTCTTTGTGAACCGTTAGTCTCATCAAACCGCACATCCACTGTTTCAACCACTTTATAATGAAAGAGATTGAAGACTCTGTAGGAGTGCGAATCCTTTCCATATCCAAGCATAAAACCCTCATGTGCTTTTGGTGCAAACTTTGAAGTGTGATGTGGATCCTTGATCCAGCACCTGGCGCCAAATACTCTGAAGTAACTGACATTTGGCTTCTTGCCAGTAAGGATCTCATAAGATGTCTTGTTCAGAAGCTTGTGAAGATAAACACGATTGATTGTATGGCATGCAGTATCAATGGCTTCAGGCCATAATTTTCTTGGAGTCTTGTATTCATCAAGCATCATTCGGGCCATCTCAATGAGTGTTCTGTCCTTGCGTTCGATGACGCCATTCTGCTGTGGCGTGTATGGGGCTGATAATTCATGTGTGATGCCCAAGGTATCAAGATATGTATCAAGGCTGGTGTTCTTGAATTCAGTGCCATTGTCACTTCTGATGTGCTTTATCTTGGCGCCATAGTTGTTCATTGCTCGATTGGCGAAGCGTCTGAAGACATCCTGCACTTCAGTCTTGTAGAGGATTATGTGCACCCAAGTATATCTAGAATAATCATCAACACTGACAAAGCCATAGAGACAAGCAGTAGTAGTAAGAGTTGAGTAATGAGTGGGACCGAAAAGATCCATGTGGAGCAGTTCAAAGGGTCGAGTAGTTGTCATGATTGTCTTCGAGGGATGTTTGGCCCTCGTCATCTTTCCTGCTTCACAGGCACCACATAAATGATCTTTCTTGAACTTGACGCCCTCGATGCCTATGACACGCTTCTTCTTTGCAAGGGTGTGGAGGTTCCTCATGCCAGCATGCCCTAGCCTCCGATGCCAGAGCCAGCATTCTAAAGCTTTTGCTAGAAGACATACGGCAAGCTGTGGTCCTGCCGAGAAATCTACCACATACAAATCATCTTTCCGATACCCTTCAAACACTAGAGACTTGTCAGATTCCATTAGTACAAGGCAGCAATATTTTCCAAATATTACAATCATGTTCAAATCGCAAAGCATTGAGACAGACATTAAGTTGAAGCCAAGGGATTCAACAAACATGACTTTATCCATGTGTTGATCCTTTGAGATTGCAACTCTACCTAGGCCCAATACCTTACTTCTACCAGTGTCAGCAAATGTGATGTGACTCTTGTCGGATGGATGTAAGGTTGAGTCCATAAGAAGGCTTCTTTTGCCAGTCATGTGATTGGTACACCCATTATCAATAATCCATTCTGAAGACGCTGGTGTCGTACCCTACAGTGCAGTTAGGGGGATAGGCTTCACGAAGAGAATTGTGAAGCAAAACATTTGACGAACCAATGGGTTATGAAAGCTTAGATCCAGATTAGGACTAATAGGGAGAGTAGCAAGCGATTCAGGAACGAAGTACATAGTAAGACCATTCGGGCATTTGATCTTGCGCCCTACAAGGTGTTTAAGATCCCCAGCAATAGCGTCAGACGATTTTGGTTTTCTGCTGGAGACCTTTCCCTGCAAAAGAGAGTTAAGCTTTCTTAGCCACCCACATCTTCAAGGGTGGCTTAGAAGCAATAAGTCTAAGTGCAGCGTCTGAGAACTTTGGATTTGGAGCCCTAGCAAAAAGTCTTGTAGGCGGACAATAGTACTCATAAGAATAAGCAGAATAGTTCTTGGTCTTATGAACATGGCGGTTTGATGAACCGCGCTCATATTTATAGGCCTGAGTATGGTTTCTCTGCAAAACATTTGCGTTAGTGCGACTCAGGTGAGTCCTCTATCTGTATGAAGCCTTTGGACCGTATGAAGCCTGTGGTCTGGGGTTTGTCTTCTTCACGTGTGGTGTCATGATGACATTCATAGGAAGATTCTCCAGACACTTTTTCGGAACCCAGATCTTCTTCATAGGCGGTCCATTCCTGCAGTTAGTACCAATGTACCTGGCAAACACTTCACCATTCTGATTCTTAAACAGTTCATAGTTTGCATTAAAGGATTCATCAATGACAATGGGGTTTGCACAAGTGAAGCCAGACAGAGTGGATGGATCTACTGAAGATTCCTTTGCAGCAACCCCTGTGGTTTTGGGGTACTGCTCAGGTTTCCAGTAAGAGCCATCAGCATTCATTTTCCTTATGAACCCAACACCCTCTTTCCTCGGGTTTCGGTTCAAGATCTGCTTTTTGAGGACATCACATACTGTCTGATGCCCTTTAAGACTTATGTACATCCCTGTTTCAAGCAATGTCTTCAACCTAGCATTCTCATCAGCAATAGCAGTGGTATCCTTAGCAGAGGGGTTAGTTTCCACATCAACAGTTGAAGATATTGCAACAGTAGCAGCAGTAGAACATTCAGCAACAAAAGTAGTATTATCACGCTCAATGCATTTAAGACATGGTGGTTCAAATCCTTCCTGAGCGGAACTGATCTGTTTGGCGCGAAGTGACTCATTTTCCTTTTGAAGATCTTCATGAGCTGCTCTCAATTTCTCAAGATCTTGCTTCCTTTGAAGATAATCATAGGAAAGCTTTTCATGAGTTGTTGAGAGTGTTTCATGACGACTTTCAAGTTCCTCATACTTAACGTGAAGATTTTTTATTTCTTCAATTAAGGACTCAGATCGAGTCATTTTAGCGCCTAACAGATCATCACTTTTGTCTAACAGTTTTTGAATATGTTCCATGGCTTTCTGTTGTTCAGTTGCAATTTTAGCAAGTGTTTTGTAGCTGGGTTTTGAACCACAATCAGAGTCATCGTCACTAGATGTTTGATAGTGAGTAGTGCGTGTGTTTACCTTGGCACCGCGTGGCATGAAGCAGTAGGTAGGAGCGGAGTAGTCCTTGTCATTTGCATCGGTGACGGTGATGAGGTCATTGTCTTCAGTGTTGAAGATGGACTTGGCAACGTATGCTGTAGCCAGACTTGCGACGCCAGAATCAGACTCCTCCTCAGACTCCACCTCCGCCTCCTCAGAAGCGGACTCCTCCTCTGAATCCATTTCCTTGCCAACAAACGCACGTGCCTTGCCAGATGAGCTCTTCTTGTGTGATGAAGACTTTGAAGAAGACATGGAAGAAGACTTTGAGTATTTCTTCTTCTTCTTCTTGTCGTCGGAGTCATATTCCTTGCCCTTCTTCTTATTTTTGTTCTCATTGTCCCACTGCGGACACTCAGAGATGAAGTGGCCAGGTTTCTTGCACTTGTGACATGTTTTCTTCTTGTAGTCATGAGCAGAAGCTTCATCATTCCTTGAGCTTGATCGAGAAGACTTTCTGAAGCCTTTCTTCTTGGTGAATTTTTGGAACTTCTTCACAAGCATAGCAAGTTCCCTTCCAATGTCTTCAGGATCATCAGAACTGCTGTTAGATTCTTCTTCAGATGAGGAGACAGCTTTTGCCTTCAAGGCACGAGTTCGCCCATAGTTTGGACCGTAGATATATCTTTTCTCAGAAAGCTGAAACTCATGTGTGTTGAGCCTCTCAAGTATGTCAGACGGATTGAGTGTCTTCAAATAAGGACGTTCTTGAATCATCAGGGCTAGGGTGTCAAACGAACTGTCAAGTGATCTCAGTAGTGTCTTGACGACTTCATGCTTGGTGATCTCACTAGCGCCAAGGGCTTGAAGCTCATTCATGATGTCAGTGAGTCGATCAAACGTGAGCTAGACATTCTCATTGTCATTTCTCTTGAAGCGGTTGAAGAGGTTGCGAAGGACACTGATTCTTTGATCTCTCTGGGTTGAGACGCCTTTGTTGACCTTGCAGAGCCAGTCCCAGACTAGCATAGATGTTTCCAAAGCACTCACGCAACCATACTGTCCTTTGGTCAGATGACCACAGATGATATTCTTGGCAGTAGAGTCCAGTTGAACGAACTTCTTGACGTCAGCAGCAGTGACACCTTCTCCAGCTTTGGGAACACCGTTCTTGACGACATACCATAGGTCGACGTCAATGGCTTCAAGATGCATGCGCATCTTATTCTTCCAGTAGGGATATTCAGTTCCATCGAAGACAGGGCATGCAGCGGAGACTTTGATTATCCCTGCAGTCGACATAGCTAAAACTCCAGGTGGTTAAACCGAATCACACAGAACAAGGGAGTACCTTGCTCTGATACCAATTGAAAGTGCGTTATATCGACTAGAGGGGGGGTGAATAGGCGATTTTTATGAAAGTCTTCAAAACGTGGAAGTTATGAAGACAAACATAGAAATAAACCTATTACCATGCAGCGGAAGGTAGACTACACTAGGCAAACCATAGTTAAGTATTCAACGGAGTGAAAGCACAATGACTAATAGCAGCAATGTAGTAAGGATCAGGTAGGAAGATATTATGAAGCCAGACAGAACATGCAGTCACTCAGTGAAGATAAAAGATAGTGCAATCATACAATGACTTCACAAGGACCAACAGTAAGTAAAGGGAAGGAAAGGATGAAACCAGTGACACGTTGAAGACAATGATTTGTTGGACCAGTTCCAGTTGTTGTGACAACTATACGTCTGGTTAGGGAGGCTAGGTATTTAAACCTGAGGACACACAGTCCCGGACACCCAGTCCTGAACACGCAGCTCAGGACACCCAGTCCTCACTGTATTCCCCTTGAGCTAAGGTCACACAGACCTCGCCCAATCACTCTGGTAAGTCTTCATGGTAGACACCCAAACCTTCACAGACTTCGTTCACCGGCAATCCACAATGTCTCTTGGATGCTCAGAACGCGACGCCTAACCGGCTAGAGGATTCACAGTCCTCAAGTGTAATAAGTCTTCAGATCACACAGACAAGAAGACTTAAGTGATGCCTAATTCTCTTTAGCTCTGGGTGGTTAGGGCTTTATCCTTGCAAGGAATTCTCTCTCAAAGGCTTCTAGGTGGGTTGCTCTCAAACGACAAAAGCCGTATACTAACTCTGAGCAGCCCACCATTTATGGTTGTAGGGGGTGGGCTATTTATAGCCACTAGGCAACCCAACCTGATTTGTCCAAAATGACCCTGGGTCACTAAGGAACTGACATGTGTTCCAACGATCAGATTTCAAACTCACACGGCAACTTTACTTGGGCTACAAGCAAAGCTGACTTGTCCGACTCTGGACAAGATTCGCTCTCATAGTCTTCACTCGAAGACAAAGGTTTTGGTTAGGCATCACTTCAGTCATTCTGACTAGTTCTCTTGGACCCCACTTAACAGTACGGTGGTTCCTATGACTCAACAAAGAAGAAAAAGAACTACGAAAGATCTAAGTCTTATTGCTCCATAGGCTTCATGCGATGTCTTCTCTTGTCATAGTCTTCAATGTGAATATCTTCATATACCACCTTTGACATCAATGTCTTCATACATTTTTAGGGGTCATCTCTGGTAGGAAAACCGAATCAATGAGAGACTTCTAACTGTGTTATCCTGCAATTCTCACAAACACATTAGTCCCTCAACTAGGTTTGTCGTAATACTCCAAAACCAACTAGGGGTGGCACTAGATGCACTTACAGGAATTAAGAACAAACCTACTCTATACAATAAAGAAATTACGACATAGTAACTAAGAATAAACCTATACTATACAATAAAGGATTTAAGGCATATTACATCCACTGGGCATCGAAGTTCGCCACCAGTGATCATAAAGCGCAACGAAGAAGCAAATTACAAAAACTGGGCACCATTGCAGCGTAACAAAATAATACTGAACCGAGACCTGTTCCAAGACAGTTCAAGAAAGGTTAGCCTTGCGGGGGAACTACTGCGCAAGCTGCTGAGGAAGGCTGTGAGACCAGCCTAGCATGTCGATCATAGCTTCCAGGTATAGCTATTTAGCGATGAGGTTCTCATTGGTGTTCTCCGCAATCTTTCTTAGAGATAGGACTTCAAGTCAAAGTTGAGTTGCAGAATGCCTTTCTGCTAGAACTTGGGACTGAAGAAGTCGAACTGATTTAGACAATGAATTATGTGAGCTTATCTGACTGTTAGTCTCAAGTAACTTGAACACTGCATCAAGACAAGACTTTGGGGTTGTCTCGCTATCTTCAAGATGTTTTGCCTTCTTTGCTGCAATATAGGTTGGGTTTGTCTCACAGCCTTCAACAGACTTGTGCATGCCATCAGGCATATCACCCTGAAACAAAGCAGAGAGATGACATGTTTTGCACGTGTATAAACAAAGATGATAACTGTTCTGTCAATTCTATCCAATTTCAAATTAGAAAATAAAGAGTAAGTTCAAAATATCAATAGCATAATTTGGCATTGTTCATAATGTGGGGAGCTTCACCACACTACTGGATTACCATGTCAACATAACAAGCATAGATGAAGGGCAAAGAAAATCATTATATCTATTTTGGATAATGTGCATGGCATGTTGTTCATATCATCATCCACATCAGTAAGATAAAACAGGAGATGACAAGGTGCAAATGTGGGCTGCTTCACCACAGACTGGATTATAGATCCACAAAAACAAGCATACATATAGGGAGTATTAAGTAATGTGCATGGTATGAATAAGGAATTTGGTTTTACAAGTAAAACTTAGAACTTACGGTTCTTACGAACATGCATTTTGGTAGAAACGGCAAACTAAACAGCAGTAAATGATAGGGAGTATGAGCAAATTAAACATCAGTTGAGGATAAAGGCTTTAGAAGGACTGACTTACATTAACAGTTAACACCGGCTTTATAATGCCCTTCTCCATGTCAAGGGAAGGATAACTCAAGAATTTCAGCATAGAATCTTCTTCATAAGCATTGCCTGTACTCTACATTTTGTAGAGAGTAATTATAGATATGACAATACTGGAAGGGATAGGGGATAATGAAGATAAGATGCAGATTGATGCTACATAATCAACTACCAATCCTTGGAAGTACAAGCATTATAGGACAAAATGTACTAACAAGAGCAATGGGCTACACTTCTGCACTGACATTGTCTATGTATTCTACTTGTTGGTAAGATTAAATATAGATCTGATCTTTTTTAGTAAATGGTGGGCGAGGGAGATAAGATGCAGAATGATACAAAATGAACCAATCCCTCTTTCCATAATACAAGAGTGTTTTGAACACTGGTGTACTGTATAAAACGTTCTTATATTATGGGACGGAGGGAGTAGCTGTTAATGTAAGTACAGTGATATACCATGTTCAGTACTTACAAGAGGACTGCAGAGCTAAACCTCTTCAAAAGAATTGGGTTGATTCTAAATTTATGTAAGAGTCCATACAGATATTATAATGTCCACCAAATGGATAATTACGAAGCTAACATATAACGCCCTCGATGCGGCTATATCTCCCACGTGTCGAAGCACGACTTAGAGGCATAACCGCATTGAAAGCAATGTCGCAAGTGAGGTAATCTTCACACAACCCATGTAATACATAAGGGAAAGAGATACATAGTTGGCTTACAATCGCCACTTCACACAATACATGAATAAAGCATTACATCATCCAGATACAATCAAGGTCCAACTACGGAACCAAAATGAAAGAAGACTACCCCAAATGCTACACAGATCCCCGATCGTCCCAACTGGGCTCCACTACTGATCAACTGGAAACGGAAACAACATAACGAACACGATCTTCATCGAGCTCCTCCTGAGCTTGGTTGCGTCACCTGCACGATATCATCGACACCTGCAAGTTGGTTTTGGAAGTATCTGTGAGTCACGGGGACTCAACAATCTCACACCCTCGTGATCAAGACTATTTAAGGTTATAGGTGGGTTAAAAGGTATGATGTGGAGCTGCAGGAAGTGACTAGCATATATTGTGGCTAACATACGAAAAATGAGAGCGAGAAGAGAAGGCAAAAGCACGGTCGAACAACTATGATCAAGAAGTGATCCTAGAACAACCTATGTCAAGCATAACTCCAACACCGTGTTCACTTCCCGGACTCTGCCGAGAAGAGACCATCACGGTTACACATGCGGTTGATGTATTTTAATTAAGATAAACTTCAGGTTTTCTACAACCGGACATTAACAAATTCCCATCTGCCCATAACCGTGGGCACGGCTTTCGAAAGTTCAAATCCCTGCAGGGGTGTCCCAACTTAGCCCATCATAAGCTCTCACGGTCAACGAAGGATATTCCTTCTCCCAAGACAATCTGATCAGACTCGCCATCCCAGTTACAAGACATCCTCGACAATGGTAAAACAAGTTCAGCAAAGCCACCCAGATGTGCTGATAAATCCCGATAGGAGCTGCACATATCTCGTTCTCAGGGCACACCGGATGAGCAAGACGTCGGGTGGGCCAGCCCAGAGTTTCCCCTGGTAGCTCCGGACATCGCAAAGTTGGACCAACA